>NC_090937.1:30621646-30921646 GCF_040938575.1 Ambystoma mexicanum | reverse complement strand
AGAACCCCTGCGGTCCTTTGGGCAGGTGTTGGGAAGAGACATGTGAGGATCCCAGGGGCCACGGGGATCGACTGGGCATAGAGGATCCCACCTACAGTCATCCAGCTAGTCAAACGGGCTCAGTACCAACGGGGCCAACTGCAAAAAGTGGACACTAGCCCCCGATTTCCTTCTCACACACCCAAGAGATCAGACCTCTGATGGGACGCACAGAAGTCGCCCCAGGGTCCCCAAAAATGGAAGTGTTGAGACTCTAAAGCTCCTGCCGCTTACTCAGTCCCCGACGCTAAGCCAAAAGCCATTAGCGCCCCAACGGGTGCCACCCGGTGGCGTATGTCCCCGAACAGATACGGTTCATGTCCCAGAATCAAAGGTGTGCCGGCCAGAAGAAACAACAGACAGTAAAGGAGGAAGCAAAAGGTAGGAACCTCAAAGCTGGTCAGGGGGACACAGACCCGGAACATTGACAGCGAACGAGCTGGTGGATCTAGCTCTGGAGAGCCCCTGGGAAGCTACACATCGGAGTGGGGAAGGCGAGCGGACAGCCCTGATGCCAGGAGCTCGAACCAAAAGCACACCCCAAGAGTGAAGGGCTCACCCAAAAAACAGGAGAACCAACTCGCTAAGTGCTGGAATCAAAAGCAGCTACAGGATCAAGCACCGCTGCAGTCATTGCAGGACCTAACCGAGTCGGGCTCTATCCCATCCCGAGGTGCACTGAATACAGACAAGGAGGAGCTGCTGAATTGCCTGAAGGGTATGGTGGGTGGAAGGGGGAGGGAGGGAGGGAGGGAGGAGGGGATCAGGGGTTCAAAGTATAGTTAAGCGATTCAGAGTTGGGGATGGGCAGCATGGAGTAGACACGGTTGGCGATGGTGTAACATTTAATCAGAACAGTAATAGAAACCTGGCGGTTCTTTCAGGGGGAGAGTAGAGAATACACTCACTATTCGGCCGTCCATCTTGGCTACTCCAGAATAAACATGATTCTGGTCTCGGCTACTCTAGTGCCCCTAATAACAAAGGTAGAAATCGGAATGGAATATCTATCGGTCCACACACTGGTGTTGGTGGGGGTGGAGTGGTGGAAGGCAGGCCGCAAGAAAACGCCAGCCTGGAGACTAAATGAATTGCTTCTGAAAGACATAGCCTTGCGAGCCCATATAGAGAGCTCCATCACAAATTATTTTAAGGAGAATGATAATGGGGTAACGAGCTGGGGGGTGATCTGGGATGGCGGTGGTCAGGGGTGAGTTCATATCACAGGCAGCGGCATACTACAGGGAAAGAGCCCTAGTGACCCACCAATTGGAGAAGGAGGTCAGGGAGGCTGATTCCCAGCACAAGACCCACCAATCAAGACAGTCCCTATGGGAGCTCTGGAAGATCAGAGCCCAGCTCGAGAACCATATGGCGTAACGGGTGAGCCAATGGTTGCTAAACACAAAACAAACCTACATACACAGGGGCAAAGCGAGCAGATTCCTTGCTGCAAATATGCGTAGAAAGAGGACCCGTAACTATATAGCACAGCTGAAAGACAAGCATGGAAACCCACACACAGCAGAACCGGATAAATTGGGAGTAATGATGCAGTTACACGGGGAACTCTTACGAAGTGAGAACCTTGACCCAGCGCAACAGCTCTCCTATATCCAATCAATCCCCCTCCCCCAGATCACCTAACAGGACAGATTAATCCTTGGGGCCCCAATCTCGGCATATGAGGTCAGTGACGCCATCTCGGCATTACTGACAAACAAGGCCCCGGGCCCAGGCGATCTTGGAAACAACTATTACAAAACCTTCCACTCGCAACTGCTGACCCCACTGACAAGACTCTTCAATGCACTCAGAGAAGAGGGGCAGGGTAACGCCCGATATGGGTAGGTCCACGACCATTTTGACCCTGAAACCTGGGAAAGATCCCCATGAATGTTCCAGCTACCGCCCCATCGCATTACCAAACACTGATGCAAAACTTCACGCCAAAATTCTTGCAACCAGTCTGATGATGGTTCTCCCGAGCATAATCCATGATGACCAAGCGGGATTCATTACAGGTCGACACCCAGGACAATGTGCGAAGAGCGATAGACATTGGAAAAAGTACACAACAAACATTTGCAATAGCAGCCCTAGACGCTAGCCGGGCATTTCGACAGCATGGACTGGCGATATCTGCAACTGGTTCTTGAAAGCTTCGGGTGCGGCCTCGAGTTCACAGAAATGGTGCTAGCCAACTACCAGCTCCCATAGACGAGTTTCACACTCAATGGCCAAAGCTCCGAATTTGTCAAGATAAGACGTGGCACACGACAGGAATTGTCCTTCTCCCCTCTGGTCTTCGTGATGGCAATGGAACCCTGTGCAATTCAGTTCCGACAGGATGCAGGGATCAAAGGGATAACAGACGGGCAGGAGACCCACAAAATCGCACTATATGCTGACAATGTTATGCTATTCATGGGAGACCCGCAAGTCACAATGCCCAGAGGTATGACGAAGTTGAAGGAATTCAGAGAGGCCTCAGGGTTTTCCATTAATTTCGCTGAATCTACGTCTATGAACATTACAGAGAAGAGAGAAGTGATCGAGAACTTAGAGACGACATTTCCGGTGCTCTTGGTGAGAGACTCCTTAGAGTACCAGGGAATCCATCTAACTAGGGATCTCCATACGTTTTACAAGTCAAACATAATACCCCTGCGGAAACAGCTGCAGGACGATATGGCAACAGCTGTAGGACGATATGGCTAGATGGGGAAACCAAGGAGCTGTCTTGGTTCGCCCGCAAAACCGCAGTGAAAATAATGACCATCCTCCCCCGCCTGCTCTATGTGGTGGGTTCGATCCCAGTGACTATTCCACCGACCAAGACTAAAGAGCTGCAAAAGGCCATATTCAAGTTCATTTGGCAAGGCAAGAAACCCAGGGTGCCAAAACATATCCTAATGTGTCCCCCGCTCCTCTGAGTTCTGGGGGTCCCAGAGGTGGGCAGAGATATACTAGCGGCACAGCTGGCACCAATGCGGAGATGGGAAAGACCAGAAAATCACAAAGGATGGTGTCGGATAGAACAGACAGCTACAACAATTCCATTGAGAGCACTGTTAGGTCTTACAGCAGAGAGCCGGAGATGGGGAGGTTCTTTCCTGGAATCCACCAAGATGTCACTGTTGAGCTGGGATAAAGCCAGGAGGTGGAAAGGCATCCCCCGGGGCATAGCCCCTGCTCCTCGTTAATGCATAACCCAGACTTCTCACCAGGCCTCCAAAGAAATTTCTGGGAGAGTTGGTCAGGCGCAGAAACATTGACCCTGAGTTACATGTATAATAATGGGTCCCCACCGCTCTACACAGACTGTCGGCAGAAATTCGGAGTGGGGGAAACGGAGCGATTTAGATACGCACAAGTCAGGCATTGGATAACCCATCCTGCAGTGAAAAAGGCAGGCACCTGGACCCCGTCCGGCCTCGAGCTGACCCTACAGGAGGGTCAGACAATGAAGAGAGTGACCAGACTCTACAGAATACTCTCCAATGCACAGTCTACGGGCAATCTCTCATATAGAACGAACTGGGAAAGGGACCTGGAGGAGACGCTAACGGAGGAGGAATGGAATCCTATATGGGCAAGGGCACATTGTACTTCCAGATGCACCACAATCAAAGTCAGCATACAAATTATGCTTTAGATGGTACACGTCCCCATACCGCATACACAAAATCAATAAGTCCTACTCACCTAATTGCTGGAGTAATTGTGGCCAGAAGGCAGATCTATTCCACATATGGTGGTCATGCCCCAAAGCAGTGACTTTCTGGAAGGAAATTCTAGGCCACATCAAAGACATCACAGGGGTGGAGCTTTCGCTGTCCCCGAAAACAATCCTGCTAGGGGCTCTCATAAAAGGAGTGTGTGCAATGTTGGGAGCAAAGGCCACACTAATCACCCACCTCTTATCAGCTGCGACGATGTCCCTAGCACAGAACTGCAAAAATGAACCTGGACCACAGTCAGCCTGGTGGTGGGTCAAGATCTGGACAGTTATGGCTATGGAGAAGATATGTGCCTTCAACACAGGAAAATACCTAAAGTTTCTAACAGCCTGGAACCCCTTCCATGAGCTGGTGAGGGACAGAGAAGCCCAATACTTCAAACCGCAACTACTCAAAAATACGCAGGTCATCTGAGACCCACTATGGGAGAAGAAACCTGGCGCAGCCACCCGGGAAGGAACTCGAGCTGTTCAAACTCAGAACCTCAAAAGTTGAAGTTGAAATGGGAGGGAAGGGATAGGGGTGGAGGGTCGAGGGGTAAACATGAAAATACTCTGAGGCAATGAGTACAAGCACTGAACTGATCGAGATATATGATATGATATTTTCTTTCTATCGCCTCGTACACAAGTGTTTCAGAGCGCGACGAGGCAAGGGAGGGGAACAGGGGAGAACAAAACAGCGATCTTACTAGGCCCAGTGACATTGAGAACGTGCAAGAGCATGGGTGAGGGGAATGGGAGAGGGGGAGGGGAAAAGTCCATGGAAGCGGGGAGGAGTGGAAAGTGCGAAGCAGAGGAGAAACAGATAAATAACAATAAATAAATAATAGAGGCAACAAACAGTGGTAGTGCAGCCAGCAATTTGCAAGTGCTAGGTTTAAGTCAGCAGACAGGGTAGGTCTGATAAGTGCAGGAAGACAAAGGGGGGGCTGTATGGGTACAGATACAGACCCCAGTGCAAGGGGTGGCCCAGAGGCAGTGCGGGAGGGTGGCAGGATGAGCAGGTACCTGGGCCCGAAGGTGAGAGGTTGGCCAGGTGCACGGTGCCAAGAGAGAACAGATCAGCAGGGGAGAGGGGAGTGAAGGCAGAAGAAAAGAGGAAGGTCTTGAGGTGCTTCCAGAACCGGAGATGGTTCTCAAGTTTTAGAGTGGCAGGGAGGCTGTTCGAGAGGGAGGCCCCAGCTGAAGACAGAGATCTACCCCCAGCTCGTTGCTTTGAAAAATGACTGACCCTGAGGGAGTTGGAGGTAGAGGAGCGAAGAGCTCGAGAGGGGAGGTATTTGCGGAGGAATAGCTGAAGGTATTTTGGACCCAGACCCCAGAAAGCCTTGTGGACAATGCAGAGGGGTTTCAATTTAATCCTTGCATCCACTGGGAGCCAAGGGGGGATTTCAGAGCTGGAGAGATACAATCCCAGGGCTTGAGGCCAAGGACAAGTCTCGCAGTCCTGTTCTGGATTAGTTGCAGAGGGCGGAGAGTAGAGGCAGGTAGATTTAGAAAGAGGCTGTTACAATAGTCCAAGCTAGAGAGAACCAGAGCTTGGGATACCATGAGCTTCTGGCAGAAGGAGAGGAAAGGCAGAGTACCTCTGAGGAGCAGTCGGAAATTTGACTTTTTAGAGACCTCAGAGATGTGGGCGGAGAAGGAAAGGATGGAGTCAAAGATGACCCTCAGGTTCTTAGCCTCGCAGGTGGGAGTAGGAGGAGGGCCAAGGGAGGCCGGCCAGAGAGTGAGGGAAAAGGATGGTGAAGGTGTGCCGATGAGGAGGATCTCCGTCTTGCTGGCATTCAGACAAAGATAATTGGCGGCACACCAATCTTGAAAGGCAGTTAGGCAATGAGAGATGAGAGAGGGAGAGGAAGTGGCAGAGGGAGCCTGAAAATGAGTCGAGTGTCGTCAGTGTAGCACTGGAAATTTGAGCAGAAGGTGGCAATGCAGTGGGCTAGAGTTGCCAGGTATTGGTTGGAAAGCCAGGGCGAGAGGTTAGACCCCTGGGGAACACCACAGGTAGAGTGGAAGATAGATGAAAAGAAGGACCCAAGTTGGACCTGGGAAGGTCGATCTGAGAGGAAAGAGGTCATCCAGGACAGAGCCTGATCAGTGATACCCAGGTTTTCACTGAGACGGTTGAGCAGGATGGTATGGTTGACAGTGTCGAAGGCAGAAGAGAGATCGAGGAGGATGAGGACAGAGGGAATGTTAGAGTCAAGGTTGGAGAGCAGATCTTCACGGATGTTCAGGAGAGCGGTTTCCTTGCTCTGGCAGCTCTGAAGCCAGACTGGTGGTCATGGAGACAGCCAAGAGAATTGGAATGAAGGTTAAGCTGAGAGATGGCCAACTTTTCCAGGAGTTTGCCAAGAAAGGGAGTAATGGAAATTGGGCGATAGTTAGCTGGACAAGAAGAATCAGCTGTGGGTTTCCTGAAAAGAGGATGCACAAAGGAGTGCTTAAGAGGGGAGGGGAAGGATCCCGGGGCAAAGGAGTGGTTGCGAGAATCAGCAAGGGCCGGAGCGAGGGTGTCAATGTGGTCCTTGATGGTTTTAGAGGAACAGGGATGAACCTGTTTTGACGAGGCTTTCATAGATCGGACTTGTCTAGCGACCTCGTCAGGGGAGAAAAGAGGAAAGGACGAGAAGGATGGTGGGAGGGTGGCTAAAGGAGGGTCAGCAAGCACAGATGGAGAGGGGAGAGGAGGGGTGAGGGTGGAGAGGATGTCCTGGGTTTTTGAGATGAAGTGAGAGGCAAGGGCATTGCAAAGAGCCTGGGAGGCAACAGGAGGGGTAGAGACTGCAGCAGGGTTGGCCAGCTCCTTGCAGATTTTAAAGAGTTTGGCCGAGTTGTTAGATGCCGCAGAGACACGAGCTTGAATGTGGACTCTCTTCTTGGTGAGGACAGAGAGTTAGTATTGCCTTTGTAGCGGGCGACAGGCCAGTTTGTCAGAGGATGAACAGGAAGACCTCCATTTCCTCTCAGCTGCCCTACACTTACATTTAAGTGTAGTTAGGTCAGAGTCATACCAGGAATTGCACTTGGCTGTGGACTTCAAACGGATCCTCATTACAGGGGCAAGAGCATCAAGCGTATCAGAAATTGAAGAGTAGAGCAGAGACAGGGCTGTGTCAGGATGTGAGACAGCCAAAGGTGGAGGCGGGGGAGAGAAAGTGGCGGCAAAAGCCTCAACTGACACACGCTTGAACATAAGATGGGCATAGTCAAAAAGGGGATTAGTGCATTGAAAGTCTATAAAGCCTTGTATTTGTATGTCTCCGATCTATAAATAAAGATGTTTAAAAAAAGAAAAGTGGCCATCTAGCCTGGAACTGCAACCTCTTCAGTTGCTGGGGTCAGATCTCCTGTATGCAATTTCCAGGCTTGCTTGCTGATGAGTAGACCAAATGTTCAGGATCTCATCTTAGATGTCCCTTTATCTGCCTCACAGTATTATTTGAACTCTTTAATCCTGGCGACCCATATGAAGACCTTGTACTTGCTTTCCTTGGATAACATTGTGCCATGGACATTTATTGGACCATAGACTAACATTGGGGTTTTGGGGTTGTGACGAGTCAGTTGGACTTATTTTAATATTTTATAACGCAGTGTGGTCACATTTATTTGTGGTTTTGTATGAAGTTGCTCTTATCTGTAATATTTGTCTCAGGTTCCTGCTTATGCCTTGCGTAGGAGCTGCTGAACCCCACAGTCCCTCTACAGCTGTTCTGTGCCCCACTTTTGATTTACAGTGTGGATCAGATCAGGTGGTGGCGGAAAGGGGAATGGGACAAAATAAATGACACAGGCGCACTTCCCTCTTCTTATTCATCACTCTGTATGGGAATTAAAGCATGTTATAAGATAGTTGCACATTTATTTCTAAACCAACACATATTCAACTAAAAAAACTGAATTATACCTGTGATACCTGTGACTCCTTCGCCACAAGCTTGAAGGAGATTATGATTTTTATGTTGATCTTTCTCTTTAAATTATGTATTTCTTTGAATGAAAGCTATTCTTTTAATGTCTGTTTACAACTTTTGCAGTTCCTAGTGATAGCCTCGACATCCAAAGCATCGAATGGAAAAGCCTCGAAAAAAAATGCATTTAAAAAATGAATTTTGTTTTCTTTTTGTTAATGAGGGGGTCACCCGAAACCCCTGGGGTTTTTTTTACCCCTTAAAACCTATTTTAATTAAAAGAAAATTTACCTACAAAAAAATGCATTTTTTCGATGCATTTTTTTTTTCGAGGCTTTTGCATTCGATGCTATGTATTCGAGGGAATCGCTGGATACCCCTTTTGCATGTCTTGTATACCCAAAAGTATTGTTAATGTTCTCACAAACTCTCCTATGGTACCAAGTAAGTTAGCCTTTGCTGCTATAACGTGTGCACCAAAAGGTTGCTTCAGATTGCTTGCTACCTTCAGCCAGTCTTTCTTCTTAGTAAATCTTGTATTTAAAAAGGAAAAGAAAATGTTTACTCACTAGCTTAAACCCCTAACTACCTAAAATGTGCTTCATAAAGTACATTACCCATACTTGCCAACCCTACAGATTTAGACAGTAGGCTACTGCTTTTTAAGCAGGCCTACCGATTTCAGTGACAGAGCCTACGGCTTTTTACAGTGGCAAGTCTAAGGCAGGCTCCAGGACAAACCATGCAACCCATTAATTAGTCTGTCTATACAGTGGACTGGTGGGTGATTACTTTGATTGTGCTCAGACCAATCCACTGACCTGACAGCTGCGTGACTCTGTCCTGCACTCTGGCCGGGACAACCCTTAGGTGAACCACCAGTGAAGGCAAGTGGCAGAGTGTACCACCATCACACAGCATCTGCCTATCAGACTGAGGTGGGTATCAGTCTCCATGTCATTCAGTGTTCAACTTGCAATAAATATGTACTGCCTGGGCTGCTGCTACAGAGCAGTGGTCAACGTTGCCCACCAGCTCTGTGTAATTACCTTCTGTGAAGTTAGGTAATTGAATTTGGTGTTAAGTTACCATTCAGAATTATACTTGTTTAACATTTCGACATCTTTCCATGTTGTGCTGTTTGATGGGTTGTGTATTTTAGAATGTTTCAATGGTGCCAAAAATTTATGTTTTGTATTTTCCTGTGATGTCATTGTTGTGGGAATTATTCGTTTTGAAATCCTACATCCTACATCTTTTTGGTCACAGAATGTTGGCAAGTATGCATTACCCAGAATTCAAACCAAATGGCCGCCGGCACTTCGTGTGCGGGTGTGCATCACAAGGAAATCTTCAACGATTAAACCTTTGGAAGTAAACTGCTTCCCGGAGCACAAGCAAAGTCCCAAAAGTAATCATCACTGCTCACTGGGTAAAACAGGTTTCTTGCTTCCCTCACTTTCACAAATGGTTTGCGTGGGTTGAAAGCTATATTTCTCCTCTGCATGCGACCAGGAAACGAGCTGTGAATTACTTGCATCGCTCTTGTCACTTTCTAAACAAAATGAAAGGTGACCGCGGCAAGCGTTCCGCTCCCAGCCTATTGTGTAATCATACAAAGCTGACTACTGTTGAATTAAAATTACGCATAGGTCGCGTTTTAGCAAATCTCATCAAAGAGCAAAGTCGGAACTGTTCAAAAATGACTATAGAAACGTGCAACTCCAAAAAAAACATTGAATTAAACCAACATTGAATTTAGCTGACTTCCACAGGCGCAGCGTTCCCGGACTACGTTCACTGTTCATAGCTTTTAAAATGTAATAAAAATAGCTGCAAGGTCGCCAACAAGTGCGCTCCCACCAGATTACTGAAGACAGCTGGCAGCTTCAATCTTGCTTCATCTTCAGACTTCTTATGAGCTTGGAGGGTAGGCCTAAAAGGAACTAATTAAAACATGACTGTCTTCACTATGAGAATTGATGAAAGGCCGTTTAGAATTGACTGCCAGAACAATCTGCCCTCAACATTCTAAATTACTTTACAGCTGAGAGAATCCACCATCTTGGCCTGGGTTCGAGCCCAATCCACCATCTTGAGTGCTCAACTCAGCTGATATCTGAGAAAAGACATTAAGGAAAAAAGATACCCATTTTGCACTGTACATAAAACCACAACCCTTCAACATTTGCGCCCTGCTATCTCTGTGTATCCTAGTTCTTAGCCTGACTCTTCCCTTATGTCCCCTGATGTCCCTGACAATTTGTATATAAACTTTTATGTAAAGACCATCCTTCATCTTTTCAATATATACCTTGACTGCTCAGCTAAACTACCTCTTGGAGAGTCAGTATAACTTTGGAGGAAACCCTGTGTTAACCAAGATAGGTTGATCTATCTGGGCCCTAGAAAATAAGACCTGAAAAATCTTTGTCACACAGCCATCCATCCCTTATTAAGATCCCTATGACCCACCATTCCAGTTCCCTGCTGCAACCTGTAGAGGAATGTAACTTTGCTGCTCATGATGCTCTTTTCATAGCTGCGACAGGACGTCTATATCAGGCAGTGTGCCCAATGATCTGTTGGCTTTTGACCAACTGGTGACGGAAAGCCGGGCCACACCGAAAGTCTGGACCACAGAGTTGCAATAGACTGGTGTAGTGCGACTCAGTCCTCGGCAATGGCAGCGCTGCATTTCCTTGTTCTAAAGCCTACCTTAAGAGGCAGCAGTGGCTCGTCCATAATGCCATCAGTTATGGAGGAGACAGAGGGAAGGCCCTTGGCGCTCCATAAGCTACAGTTGCAGGAGCACTCCTTGGCCAGCCCGTGTTCTGGGGTTACCCTGGTTTCTCCTTTGTATTCTTTGAGCCTGTCTGTGCATGCCCATGGTCCATGAAAAACAGGTCAGTTTTTCTTCCCCAACCTTGCATGGTTCATTAGGCATGCAGACTGGTTTTACTATGTTTATTTAGTTTAAGGGAGTTTGCCCTGTGCATCCCTGAGAATGTAATGCTTTTTGAGGCAGTGACTTTAGGTCGTCAGGCTTGCACAGAAAGCAGGACACTGAGAGGAGATGAGTAACAAGTCTGTACCTTGTGGTATCGAGGATGGAGTCCGGATCCAGGATGGCAGTAGCATGGTGTCCTGAGGTGGAGTAGTTCAGCAGATAATTAAAAATAAACAAAGTGTTTGTGTGTGTGTGCACACCTGTTTATGTGTACAAGCGAGCATGCAGCGGTTGTATGTATGAGTGTGTATGGTGTATTTATATGCAGATGTAATGTGTATTTGTGTGCCGGTGGTGCAGTGGAGTGGGGTGAGGGGCTGTGGGTGGTTGAAAAGGTTCTGTGGCGAGCCAGACGTAGGACGTGGCTTCTGAGGACACTTTGTACAAACTTTTATTAAAGTCAAAATTGTAAGGCCTAACTTTCCCTATAACTATGGGTGGTCCCTACCTATGTTATTAACTAAGGTGCTTGTCAGTCATGTGTGAATGTCCAAAGGAATACGTCCACTGTCCAAAGTTAACCTAACGGGCCCTAAAACTATGAAAACCAAGTTAAATCCGAAGAACGACTCCATTCTCATGGAGATCTTTCTAGTATCAGTATAGGATTCTTGATTAATAAATAATCCTCAAATAGTCTCTTGTGATTTCTTGGATCAGTCTCTGTAACTCTTCAAAAGGATTATTGCCTTTTGCTTTCTCTTTGGGAATCCCTTTTGGGGATCGTTTATAAGAGCTCAAATCTGGTTGGGTGGTTTCAGCGTTTTCTTGGAAAATACTATTCCTCTGATAGACTTTCCCACCTATGGTCTTATAGTTCCACTTGTTCTGGTCTACTTGCTTTGGTATTTGATTCAGTTGAATAGAACTCCAGCTCATAACGTTCTCTATTTTCTACTATGTGCTTCTTGCACAGAATGTAGAGTTTGTGTTTTTCCTTGCAGTGTCTCAGTGTTCTGAGTACTAACCAGACATCCTACTAACCAGACACCCTGCTGTGATGTATCTGCAGCAGTATCAACGATGTTTTGTGACCGGCTGTCCACCAGAGATCCTTTGTGGTCTCGCCACCACCTTTCTTTGGGCTTTTATCCTTCCGCCTCCTCTTTTTGGAGATTTCTTGTAGCTCTGGCATCCAGCTCTTTAGTATTGGTCAAGTTTGAAATCGCGGGCTTCCTGGCTTTTGTTCACCTGACCATCGCCAGGTGTTACCCGGCTCTGCGTCTTCCCTTGCCTGCGTATACGCTCCTCTCTCCCTCCAGGTCTCGTAGAGTATGCGCTATTCAACGTACTTGTCCCTAATGATTGGATATTTGGATTTATAGGGACATATTCCTTTTCCATGGGATACAGATGTGTATCATGTGTTTCTTCATCCCAGTCTTGGAGTTGAACAGTCTCTGGTATTGAAGAGCATCTCATGTAGGCCACAGCGTGTACAGCTTTAGGGAGTTCCTCACAGGAATGGGAGTCCTTATCCCCAAAAGGGAGAGTCTCTCCCCGTGAGGTACCACTTGCCTCGACACCTAGGGAGGGTGTTGTGGAGTGGGCTCAGCCCCCTAGCCTCATGGGAGGGAGCTCCCCCTTGGAAAGAAGGGATGACTTCCCTCGATTCACCACTGTGCCATCAATGAGATTTTGGATGGTGATACGAACCACACGACAAAGTATTAGAGGGCAGATATTGGACAGCTGGAATGGAAACATATCCTATAATGGCAGAGCCAACTTATGTGGTTTTTCAGTGGAAATACGGGGATATATTGCCACAGCCAGCATGCAATGTCGTCTTAAACTGTCAATACTGGGAGTACTGTATCTAACCAAACAGGTGGGTTAACCCCATAAACCATCGACACCTAGTAGTTTAGCTGACATTCTGTTACCTCTAATCTGTGATAGCTGGTGAATTTTGAGCTGGAGTTGTGTACATATTTCACAATAATAAGCATGAGCTACTGAGCACACAGGGAGATGGAAAAACCCCCACAAAATGTATTTCAAATAATAGTTAAAACGGTGCATTTTACTGCACATCTTATTCAAAATTGGATAAAAAGCTATACACGTAGCATTGGTTCCGTACAGTAACATTAAAAAGTCCAACAGAGTCAAGTTTTATCAACAGCACAATGCATTTTGACTGTCAGACTAGGTGTGTGCCAATATATGCCAGTATCGCCTCTGCAAAGACAAACTCATGCTATGTTCAGTACTCCCTAACAACAACAGGGCTGGTGTGCCATGGGGTGAATAGAGAAACAGTTCATCAAAACTAACCAATATGGCCATCAAAGGAAGTTGGACGAACCGAATCCCAGAACAAAAACAAGGGAATAAGAGCAAAAAATATTAATGATATGATATTAAGCAGCGGAGAATGTTGTTGATGCTTAGAATCATATACCTCATTAAAATAATTCTTTGTTTCTCTATTCTTCCCCTGCGACACCATCACAGTAGCTCAGGTTTATTGTTATGAAATATGTTTTAAGAGTTGTGAACCCTGATGAGGTCAGGGGGGGCAAAGGAGGCCGGAGGAATGCAGGAAAGGGAAGGGCTTTGTTATATGGTTTATCCATTTTAAACACACGTGCCTACCTACTCAGGGAAATTCCCACAGGAAGTTACTTTTTTTAGTCGTTCTCCAGATTTCCTCGCAGGTTGCACTGCCCCTACAGAACTCTGAGGTGCCTGATGTACAATTGAGCCCCCTTATCGCTCTAGCACCCATATTGAGCATACACTAAGCTACATTGATTACTTTCTCAATAATGTACATATTTATAACAAGAAATGTTTGTGCTTGTAACTTCACAAGGAACTTTTATCAGGGCCATCATGATTTTAATAAGTGGCTCTTTCTAACAATATGTATTGCTGCTTCACACATATGTGCAGCAGATCTGTAAATGTATTACAATTGTCCACACACTATCGTATTTTTCAGGAATATTTTCAGTGCCCATCTTTGACTTATCTATGTTTTGTAGGCATCACCAGACCGTGCTACAAGGAGCCAGCAGAAAGAATTCCAGACCTACATATTGGACAATGTCATGAGCCATCTTCTTGCGGCAGATGTTCTTCTAGGTGATTAATGTGCTGCATTTTGCTCTGTATGTTTTACTTAACTTTTTTTAGGGAGAAAAAGTAAACCATGGTCTTTTAAAGGTTGTTTGTGGTGTAATGTGAAAGTTAATTAGGGTTCGGGCATTTCGTAGGCAGGTGTCAAGAGAAGTGGGCAAAGGTGGCGGTGAACGATGTCGCAAGACATAAGGGATATCTGCTATTGAGCTGTGGAGAGGGCTTTGAGGAGCAGTCTAAAGACGCATTTCATTTAGGTAAAGGGGGAATGCAGCCTGTTTAAAAAAACTGTGCCCCAAATAGTGAGGTTATTTATCAATTGGTAGAAGGGCTCTATTTTAGAGCGCTAGGTGAAGAGCAAGCATTTGATTGCTTCTCAAGATGGCGATGTGTTAAACCCAACAGCATCACAGTGAGATGTTGGTTGTTATGCCAGTATCCCTTTTGGCATTTCGCTGTTGCTTGAATATTTACCGTTCATTAGTAGGTACTTGTTTCTTTTTTTTTAAATGATACTCGATTGTGTTAGTTTCTTAAAGTAGAACTCTTGGATCTTGTACTAATCTTCCTAGAATTCCTGCACCACCAACTTCACTTTTTCCTCGTCCCATTTCTGCCATGCATGACACTGTAAATAGCCACTAAGCGATGTGTGCGACAGGCATGGTATCAAGAGAGACACAGACTCAAAGATGTTAGTATCAAAACCTTTATTTACTAATGTTCCTGGTTTGGTGAAATGCCTATCTGGCCCTACAAGTGATGGTTTCCTTAACTGATGTTTCTAAGGTGCGTCGATGTCTGAAAGTCCAAAATAATAATCTACAGGTGCCTAAACCTATGCTTGCCCTCACTCTTTACTAAAATTTGTTAGGAAATCTAGTGGTTCAAGGAAATGTAAACCACAACTGGTTTCAGATAGTCTTACCAATGGGTGTAGTTCTGCCATTGCAAGATAGTTCCTTTTAAAAAGGGGGAGCCGTCAGGAATCTTTCACGCAGGGCTCTTGCAGCAAATCATAAAAGTGATTTCCTTGGGCTTGGGGTTTCCTTCCCCAAGCCCAGACTCTTCCAGTTCCAAACAAGAAAGAATACACAGTTCTGGGCAGGCCTCTCAGGAATGTCTCTTGTACAACTCTTGTAAGGCCTCTTAGGGTTCCCTTCCCCAAGCTTTAGGCCCCTTTCATCTTTAAACAGAGTTTTCCTAGTCAGGATGTACCTTTCTCTGTACAGTTCTTGCAAACATAAGTTCTTACATGGGGTAGCATCAGAGACTTTCGAGAATGCTGGGTTCTTTTCTCCTCCCTAGCACGACCACTCTGACCTTTTAGCCTCTCCTTTTTCCTTGCTCTTCCTTCTTAATCTTTCAACTTCAGGTGCTTCCTGCACCCCTTCTTGTTCTCCTTTGTTTCCTTAGCTTTGTTGTGCACACTTGCACCCATCCGTTTCTTTCCTTCCAACCTTTCACTTTCCGTTGCTTCCTGCACCCCTTCTTGCTTTCCTTTGTTTCCCTTTATTTCACTGTGCACACTTGCACCCTTTTCTTCACTGTTCATAATTGCACCTTCCTTTGGTTCTTTGTCCTGCTATCGTGACTCTCGCACACTTTCTTTTCTTTAGTGTTCACACTTGCACCTGTCTGTTTCTTGTGCCTCTTGCACATTTCACCTGCCTTTACTCTGCATTACTTTCCTTCAGTGCCGCTATCGACTTTTCCTTCTTTCGGTTTTCTCTCTTTCTGTTCTTGCTTAAACTTTCTCTACTTCTTATACTTTCTCTTCCTTTTGGTTCCGTGCCACTTTACAAATTGTGTCTGTCTCCTGCTCTGCTTCAGTCAAACGCACGCTCCTGAGTTTCTCTTCCATGAAACTTACTGGGCAGTATCGTGTTAACAGGCAGTCTCCCTCTGGATATGTGGGGTTGAGGTACGGGTCTCACCACCTGCCCCTCAGATACCCTTGGGGCTGGCACAGCTCCCAAGAGAGTGAGCACTTTGATGAACATCGCCAGCAGGATGCAGGCTGCCTCACTTCAGCTCCTTGGAGGCACGGCTCCCTAGCCACGCTACACCCCCCACAAACACCGGGCCACCATGTCAGCATGCCACTCTCCTCCAGGCTTCAGCTCCTGATGCTCTCTGCAGCTTGGCTTCTCTGTTCCAGACAGCATCCCCAGCTGGCTCATTCTTTGTAAAAAAGACAACACCTTTCATAGTTGTAAAAAGTCAAGTGAAAACAGGTGTGAGTGATGATTAGTAAATGCCAGACTCTTCCGGACTCTATCAGTGGGACAGTTTGAGTTCTTTCCATAGCCAGTTCCTTACATTCCCCATTTTGTTGATGTGGGTAATCCTCGCTGCTCCCAGTTGCCTCTTCCTCGTCCCAGTATTGGTTGGAAATGGGGTGAGGGAGATGGGCTGGGTTTGTAGGGTAGATTTATTTCCTACTACTTTATTAGGGAATTGAAAATGGATATATGAAAATCCTCCAGCCTGGTTTTCACTTAAGGGGCTGGTTACCCCCTTCCATATTCCTGATGGTTGATTAAACAAACCTGGGTCCGTATTGGTATTCCCTGTGTTCTAGATTAGTAGAGGATGACTGGAGATTAATATCAGCATTCTGTCTTTGTTTTGTTTTGTTTTTCTTTCTCCCGCCTCTTGGGCAACTAACTCTTTTCTTCCTCCCTCTTGAGTCATGGAGACTGGGATTGGAATTAGGGACATTGAGACCCGGATTAGGGTTACAGAAATCAGTGTATTCCATGAAGGTGTCTGGGATTTCCTGCTCCTCTTCTATTTCCCTGTTACAATAACACGTATCGCCTGGGGTATTCCCACGACAACTCCAGCGCTCCCCTAGCCAGGTGATCGTCCCTCGCTCGTCCACCTCTAGGGTTGGTATCCAAGGCCCTTGCCTGGCCACCTAAATAGGATTCCCGGGGTCTAGATGGGGAAAATACCCCTAGGTTTCTCACAGATGAAATAAAAGTGCAGAAATGCCTGCTATAAAGGAAAAGCATAATTCTCAGACAGTCGGCGCTGTTTGTAGAAATTGCAAACAATATATTGTCACCAGGATGGTGAGGGCTTGAGGATTCATTTTTTCCTGATAGTCCGAATATTGTGTAGCTGTAGAGCCTCAGTGGACAAAAACGCACCCTCGTCAATATGCAGCGACTTTGCCTGCTGGCATTAGTCCACTTCTTCAAAAAGGAAATTAATACTAAGCTTTATTACTTCAGAATCATTTTCATTAGAGCCTGTTTTCCTCTCGTTTGACATTCCAAGTGTGGAATCCAGGCTCTAACCATGTATAGAAGCGTGCATCCGGCGCTTCTCCTTTGTTCTTCACTGTTTTGAGCTCTGTAGCCAACCAGCAAGCTTTGAATGGAGGCTCTAACTGCCTGTCATGTTTGTATTCCAAGCTTCCGTTTGTAATGAGTACACATTGGGCTAGAAGATATGGACAAGCTCGGTCAGGGGAATCCCCAGGTGAGGTTTCCCCTTTTTAATCGCTATATAAACTAGTATAGCATTTGCACCTTTACCTTCCGCTCTGTACCATTAACGTGGGTGGCATTCACCTGCCACAGTGTATGGCCCTCTGGTGCAGGCTTTAATGCTTCATTACCAGCTGGCCGGATACCAACATTTCTTGCCTGGTATGTGATCTTGGTATTAAAAATCCCCTGATGCGTCTCTGTTCTGTGCACACGTTTCCACGTAACTGGCCTCTCTGCATGTTGCTGGAGGCCTCCTTCATGTCTTCAAACTGAAACAAGCATTGGGTTGTCTGTTCTTATAGCAGTATAGTGGCCCTCATTTAGATTTGGCCCCACATCCTATGCAAGGACATGGCCACTGGGAACATGTTTGAAGTTCTAAGACGTTCTCTACCTTTCGAAACAGGGAGGACCGAGGGATAAACACCCCTCGCGCATTCAATATTTTAAGTGCTTTCTGTAAAGGAGAAATGCAGCCTATAAAGACCACCTTGCATGCCCCCAACTGTCTGATGTACTTCATTGCATGACTCCATTAATGGGAACAACGGCAGACCTGGAAATCCTATATATTATGTTTGCATTCGTCCCAGGGACATTGAGTCGGAACGCTCCTCCTGGAGTCTGCAGTGCATATTGAGCATGGTACAGCAACGGCCATACCATTCCTATATTTATGGCTTCAAAACATGTCTCACCTATTCTGCTATGGATGCTAACATGTAAACAGTCCAATTCAGGATGTTGCAAGCAGAAAATTGCATTTCCATATTTCTAGCATTGCTCCTGTTTCCATTGCCACACGTTTTCCCTCCCAGCCATTTTCCATTGTACAAGGACATCCCAACCTCTGCATGTTCCTCTCTTGGCTCATTATCTTGAAACCCTATCGAATACGTCTTGTAAACGGTTAAATATTCTATAGAATATGTAACATTTGCAAGACTCAATCGATACACCTTAATTGCAAACATGACATCCCTCATGCGGGAATAGGTTGTGCCTCGGACGTAATCTCAGTTTACCGGTTTATTTTCTTGCAGCAGAAAATGAGAAGCTGTCCCCTTGGGTAAGGTTTTGGTCCCCTGGGGTCAGCTCCAAGAACTCTGCATCAGGGCCTCGTCCCCAAAGCTGTGCCGTACAAGCAAAAAAACATAAACCAGTCTGCAAAAGCCGAGTGGGAATACTGCCAGGTAGCAGACTATGGTTTTATTTCTGACATGCCATTCTGAATTTTTCAAATCGACAAAAATGAATTTAAAAAATGAAGGTCAGACTTGTTTCCTTTATTTCCACTATAGGTGAAGAGGCGACTCTGCCGATAACCAGCGGGGGAAGCTACCAGGTGTTGGTGACCAACGTGATCTATTTGACACAACGTATTGTAGATAAGCTTTGGCAAGGCTTGTTCAACAAGGAATCCAAACTTGTTGTAGACTTCATTGTCCGAATCATATCGCAGGTAAAACATAGCTTTGAATATTAAGCAAAATGATCAAACCGTTGCATCTTGGGCAAGAGTGTTTTGCTGCCCATTTCCATATGACACATGCATACATTGTAACGTTACTGTTTGTTATATTGAATTAGAACTGCTCATCTGATGCAGGCACATTCCATTAATATGCTTGGGTGCATCCTCTCCCCCTACTATTGCTTCTAGCAGAATTGTCACTTACTGTGATTAATAGCTTTCTGGCATTGAAGATGTCCATGCCTCCTCCCTGACCCCATTTACGGATATCCTGCATGCCACACCCCAATCAGTGGATTGAAGAAAAAAAAAGTACATCACACCAACTCTGAGAGCTACACTTGTTAGCCCACCAAGACTGAATCCTCTTCAAAGCAGCCGTTGTCAAATACAGGGCTATGCTTAACAAAGTTCTGTCCTACTTGACTGAAACCTCTGCAGTACCAAAGCCACAGCATGATCCGAAAAGGGCCCAACCATATAAGAGGCATTCTGGAATAACATAACGATGCACATTAGATTAACCTCTGTTGCGAAAGGCCTTGTCTTTTTGCAGTCTTCCTATGTCATTCAATGGGACCTACAGCATATCTGCCTACTGACTGTTGGGAAAGATGTTCTTTTTCCTGCTTTTCTCTTATAACGTCTATAGGACACCCTTTCTTTCTGCTTTGTTGTGACTGCTGGCCTGCGTTTTTGGAGGTATGTAAATCCTTCTGCTTTACTTCCCTTGTCTTTTTGCTCATTCATATGGGGAAACTGATCAGTCCCTTGAGTACTGGAAAACGATCTCCCTTTGTGAATTTCTTGCATTTATTTTTTAAGCTGCACACATCACCCTAAAGTAAAGTGAAGTTGTGATGCTTTGTATCCTTATAACTTTTTCTTTGTGACTTTCTAATTACAAATACATTATGTGTCCAGGATGGGCTGGTGGCAGCATATATTTTCCATCTGTGTTTTGAACACTCTAAAATGGATGTGCTACAAGATGTTCACCGGACCTTGGGCAATATTTTTCTTTGGCTTTCTTCCTGCCCTCTCTGGTCTGAAATGGTCATACATGGCAGGCCCTTTCTCAGGGAAAGCTCTTGCTTTCCTGGGCAAAGTGGTGGTCTGTGTGTGTAGCCAGATGTGGGGCTGGGACTCTCATGTCCCAGTCCACATCCAGACCCTGAGTGTCTGTTGCTAGACAGATTGTGTCGCCAGTGACTATACATGATTGGCTAGCCACTGCCAATTTGAATGGTACACCTTTGATGGTCATGAGCAAGGTTCCAGCCCCCCAGATCTTGGATAAAAGGAAGTAATCCTGCAGCCATTCGACAGATCAAGACCCCTATGAAGAAGTGCACCCACTGACGACCCGTGAACGACCTTTGCAGCTGGCCAGCAGTTGCCTCCAGCCAAGTCCCTGTGAAGCCATGCTCTCTCCTGAGCTTCTGAAGGCCCTTGTCGGTGCTTCGACCACTGGACTGGTGGGAACAACATGTCCCGACCACTGATAAAGGAACTGTGCCCACTGAGTCTTCAGAAGTGTCCCAGGACCACTGAGTGGACTGAGCCAGCTATCTCCTCTGCTACTTCGATACAGCCTCCACTGTTCCAAGTGCATAATAGGAGGATCTTCAATTTGTGCTACAAGACACCTGGTCCTTCATTTTCAGCCTTCTAGTCCCAACGGAAGCCATGCAGGGGCCTGCCTCTTTGTTCGTCCATTGAATATAAGATCGCCTACTGCCGCCTGATTGTGGTGACTCTTGTTACAACCAGTCTTTTTCGCTCCCTGGAGGTGTCCTTCGGTCGCCTGCTCTGCAGAGGTCTCAATTTCCTCGCAGGGGTGGTCAGCTGGGCAGTGCTTGGAACTGTAATATAGGTAACACGACCAACCGAAACTAAATATTGCATCCGAAACTGACCTCTGCACCCACTTCCCCTAGGCCTCACTCCAAGCACAGGAGAACGTGTGCCCAGTGGAATCCGGACCCTCAACAGTAATCTCTGCCATAATCGGAGTAAGGGTGGCAAGTTACCACACCCCCCCCCCACCCCCATCCAATCTTCCATAGGTTTTGAGAAAGATGTCCCTTTTGGCAACATTTCCTCCATAGTTCTATGGACCCTCAAACTGTTTGCTTGTTCTTAAAACTGTCCTGTCTTTTTAAAGGGAAGTGAATTGTTCAGCTTCACTCCCCTGGTCTTTTGCTCATTTGTAATGGGGAAACTGATCAGTACTTCAGACTGATTACTGGGAGACTGTTTCCCTTTTTGTCTTTTTCTTTTTGTAACTTTTTAACATTGTACTCAGCATCTTACAATGCAGTGCAATGGGGATACATTTGTGTCACCCTAGCTTTTTACACTTGGGATTTTTTGTTAATTTTATATGTTCCTAGAGACAAGCTGGTGGAAGCAGATATAGTTTTACAATTGGTATTTCTACCACATATGGATACTACACGTGGCTAATGCCCTAAAATGGCCATACCATGAGATTTTCATTTGTTCGTTGGATTTTTTTACATTTTTTTAGCCTTCTTCCTGCCTTGCATGTCAGCAAATCCCATATAAGGTTATGCACGTGCCTGGGAAACCTGCAGCTTTTGCGGGCTAGTGATGCCTCTGTGTGTGTGTCTCAGGAAGTGGGTGGGACTGTCTGGTCCCACTCCACATTCGTGGTGCCAGTGAGTGAGTGAAACCAATAGTTATCCCTGAATGGACATCTACTGGCTGTTTGAATGGTGCAGATCCTTACCATCAGTGTGATTGAACTTGCTTCCACTCTGGATTTTGCATAAGAAGAGGACTCCTGCAGATCAACGTTGGAACCAAGCGTCCCTCATAGAAGAACAGCCGACTGAAGATCCAAAGAAGACTCCTGAAGAAGCCCAGCATCCCTTCCTGTATCTGGACCGGTAAAGCCCTGTTGTCCTAATGCCCTAAAGATCTGTGAAGGCCCCGTCTGGTGCTTCAAGCCTTAGACTGGTGGGACCAACCAATCCCAATGTGTTCTCGAGAGGATCCTGAGCCTTCAGAGGTATCCACCAGTGAACTGGCCATCTCTCCAGTGGGCTAGAACAGTCGCTGTTCTGCGTTTGCTTCCGGAACCTTGGTGGTCGCCAACTTGTGATATGAGTCTCCCTCCTGACGAATTTCAGCCTCCCAGCTTCAAGGGATTTGAAGGACTTCTACAACCGCAACTGGAAGCATGCCTGCTGTTTGTGTGCTGTAACTGTCACTGTAACTCGCCTTCCCCTGTACTTTGAAGTGCCCTGAAGAGATCTGCATCAGTGCTTTGTGCATTTCTCCATGGTCAAGTGTTGCACACGGTTCCGGTGAGTGGTGTCCAGAAGCTGCAGGTGCAAGTAGTCTTCTGGCCAGGTCCAGGAGCATACTGTGGGAAATCCAACCTCCAACGACGACCCATCTCCCCCATTGACCCATCCAGCCATTGGGCACATCTGATTCGGGAGGGGGATGGGGAAAGGGAATGTAAATCTCTCCCTGTCCTCCATAGGATAACATTGAGAACAAGTCTCTTTGTACCATTCCATTCCATTGCTTTTTGGTCATCACACCTGAGCAGTAAAAGCTGAAAGTTAAGAACACATTTTACTTAGTGTGTATTTAAGGCCTAGAATAAATACAGTATTTCGAATGGATTGTGTCCTCCCACGTATTTCTCAACTTAGATATATCCTTACCTTTAGGTTTCGCCTGTTTCACCTCAGAATTTTTTTTCTCTCTCTCCAGCAGAGGGCGCTCCACTCGAGGCCGCGGCGTCAATGTCCCTCGGCGGCATCCGTCGAGCACCGACGTCATCCACTGTATAAGAGCCTCGAGCGTGCCCGTTGACTTCAGTTCTGTTTTTCCATTAGCTTCGCTTCGAGTTAAACGGCGCTTCAGTCTTTTCTGTGGAAAAAAGCTATGTCGTCTTTTTCGAACCCTTCCACACCGAAGACAGGTTTTAAAAAATGCCTAAAATGTGGAAGGAAGGGTTGGCCACCAGGGGGCGCACGGATGAACAACTCCTTTGTGTGAGCTCCGTCCCGAGGTCCCAGAAAAGTAGATTGAGCCCCCACTTGAGACCCCCCCCTTAAGTACACTCGACGGAATTGTGTGGGAGAGGATGTCTACCATGACATGAAAAAAATCTGGCGAAAATCGTGCAAGTATTTGTGGAGAAATGTTGAAGGTGATCGCCGTCTTAACTGCGCAATGCACGTGAACTCCAGAAGGCTACGAAGGCGACTGGAAACTTGTACAGAGATAGGAACGGCCTGGAGGGAAGCCCGAGAAACGTTGTGGAGAGGGAACATAGATCGGAAGCAGCAGGACCGATTTGGAAAGGCGATCACAAGCAACCAACATCAAACAGAGCACAGCACCTCTACGTGGTGAGTTGAATCCACCCCCGGACTGAAACATTACGCGGCCCCGGCCCTCAGCCTCAGATCGCATCCCATAGTGGCACAGCTCAAACACATCCTGCGCTCCGCGGGGAGAGTCGGCCACGTCCAACCGGGCCCATTGCGAGAATCGGCATTCGACCCCAGGCGAGAACAATACTACCAGAGTGGTTGCGAGGGCCGAGTGACAGCGCCCCCGCGCCTGCTTACACGGAGCGTGAGAGACCCCTCTCTCGCGGGGTGAGCGGACCCGCAAGGGGGGGATTTCTGTGAGGAGCCAACGCGTACCGAGGTCCACGAGAGGACAACCCCTCCGGCCGCATTCCACAAAAGCATCCAAAACCAACATAAAGGATATCATACTATAACGGAGACCTCGCAAGCGATATACGGCAAGAGACATAAGATAAGCCGTAGGCACTCTGTGAACCCTGCGTATTCGTTGGAGGTAAAAGAGGGGAGGCACGCTGAGACCATTGAACGAAAGTAAAGACCGTAATTCACTCATATATGCGTGGAACCAAGCTGAATCCACCCACAGAGAGCGACACCCCTCAGATCTTGGGAAAATCAGAAGAAAGATAGAGACCAAATTAGGAGAAACCAAGAGTGCGAACGCTCCCTGTGACCCAGTAATCAGCGCTCCTCACCCAGAGACACATATCTCAGGGCGGACAACAAGAAGGGAACAGCCCAGGACACTGGCGAGCGACTTCACCAGAACTGAGGGTTGGGCCCCCAAACCTGGGGCGTGTGCCTCCTCACATACTCTCCTGGTGGTCGTGCCACCTCAACCCAAAACTTAAGAAGCGGCATCGGGTGTCTTGAACGCAAAACAGAAGCTAGCCACCTACGCTTACAGCCTGACTGCTTCCCACTCCACCGACCCCAAGATGGCATCTACACCGACTCCGGGTGGCGAAACTACCGCCACTAAAGGGGACATAGCGGCGCTACTGACTGAAATAAAAAATATGAGTGCCAGTATTGGCGGCAAAATTGATAAGCTCACGCAACGGCTGGATAAAATAGAAGACAGGGTTTAAGGAGTGGAAAACAACCAAGCCTCAATAGACACTTTAGAGACGCAACTGGCTCACAGAATAACAAGTCTGGAGGAGAGAGAAGAGGAGATCAAGCTTAAGATGGACGATTTGGAAAATCGGGAGAGAAGGAACAACCTTCGCATTTTCGGAATCCCAGAGCAGGAGGGGGAGACAACGCTTCACAATATCATCAAACTTCTCGTAACAGATGACATTGATGAGCCCAAAACGGAACGCATCCATAGAGCAGGTGGCCCGAGGTCAGTACTTGCGCGGTTCCACCGCTACCAGTATAAGACCAGAATACTTGAGAAAGCGAGGAGTGGAGGCACCATCACCCTAGGGGGAGCACAAATAACAATATATCAGGATCTCTCCTCCCTGACCTTAGCTCTCAGGAAAATGTGTAGACCCCTCACAAAGTGGCTGAAAGAACGAGATACCCAATACAGATGGGGATACCCCTTCTCCCTCTCCTTTTGAACACGAAGGCACAAGGATCAGACAGAACTCAGAAAAAGGCATTAAAACGTGCATATCGGATTTGCTTGGAACACAGGACCATGGAGAAAATCGACAGGAACCCGCAAGAGAGGGGAGGGCATAGCATACCCAAGGCCCAAGGCGTAAAAGGTTCGAGGAAATATCGTAGAGGCAACGTATCAACAGATGGCGGCGACTGAATTTCAATAATCATGCAATATTTGACATATATGTCGCTTGATAATGATGAGCATGTACATTGTCTGAGGTAAGATTTCAATGACTGATGCTCGAACTGGAACTCCAAGATGATATCAAAGAGGGAAAGATGGGGGCTCAATTAGTAATTTGTTGTATTATTTTTTGTACAGGGACCGTGAGGTAACGGTCCCCACTAGTGGTTCGGTGCCGGGACAGTCTTGTCAACTGAAACCAGTCGAACGCCACCACATGAAGGGACGGGGGAAGGCGACAGGGAGGGGAACACGGGCTAAAGGGAAAACTGAAGAATGGACTAGTGCAGAATACCGAATGCACAAAAATGTCACGTGGCTACTTGAAATTAGAACAAGTCGGCGGACACAAATGAATGATGTGCATAATCTTGGACTATATAAAAATGGCCGCCGCTGAATCCCAAAGCAGGGGCTCCATAAGGGTGGGAACGCTCAATGTCAAGGGTCTTAACTCACCGACCAAGAGATCACTGGTCTATAGAGAATTTCGTTGCACCAAAATTGACATCCTCCTCTTACAGGAGACCACGTACATGAAGGGTGATGAGAGGCCCGTACTGGGAACACGAAGTGGAATGGAATTCTGGGGCTCAGGCCCATTGAGGAAGGGGGTGTGGGAATTCTCATTAGGAAATGAATCGATTTCAATATTGCCAAGACCTGGTCAGACATGGAGGGTCGCGCTTTACTAGTGACGGGAACCATTGGAAACGTCCCTATCACAATTGCCACAATTTACGCTCCCAATGTGAACCAGATGAGATTTCTCGCCAAAATAATCCCCAAAATCATGTTAGAATCCTCTGGCCATGTCATCTTGGCAGGGGATTTCAATATATGGGCTAACCCCACACCAGACCACAAAACTGCGAACCCCACACCACAAGACACTACCAGATAGGCAAACACTAGTTTTGCCGAAATGATGAATCTGTATGGTATGGTTGATGTATGGAGACAAATGCACCCCAATGAGAAAGCCTATACGTTCTTTTTTAGCCCCATACAATACCTTTACTCGCATTGATTACATTTACCTCACCAAAGAAGTCCACAATCACTCAACACACTCAGAGATTACCCCAATCACATGGTCTGACCATGATATGGTCACCATCGATGTCCAATGGGAGCATCTACCACGTAAAAATGGAAAATGGAGGTGTAACGAAACTCTGTGGAAAGACCCTGTCTTTCAGACGGAGTTGGAAACCGAAATTACGAATATTTTAGAATTAATAACACAGGTGAGGTCTCCAAGCAAGGTGTTTGGGATGCGGGGAAAGCAACTTGGAGAGGTATCCTTATAAGAGAGGGTGCCCGGAAGGAGTAGGATAGATGAGGCAAGGAAGAAAATAGAGGAGCTCCGCCTTCTAGAGCACGATCAAATCACCCGCAAACTCCTGCTATTAAAAAAAAGGTTCTGTGAGAAAGGGGATAAAGTGGACGAATTATTAGTGGCCAGATTGAGGGAACAACGAGCAGAACGCAGAGTCTGAGAGATAGTGGACGGGGGGCCTCGACACGGATGTTAGCAAAACTACTATTCCTGAAGCATTCGCAGACTTCTATGAAGCGCTATACACCCCCGGAGACGGTCCCGAACTCGCACGGCATTGAGTCATATTTAAACAACTTAGCAATGCGCAAAATAACCACCGCAGAGTCAGCCTGCCTGGAAACCCCCATAACGGGGGAAGAAATACAAAACCCGATAAAAAGATTGACCCTAGGTAAATCCCCAGGAGAGGATGGATATACGGCTGGTTTTTGCAAGTCATTTAGTGCCCAACTTACCCCTTTCTTGGTCGAGCTATTTAACGAAATCCTGGAAACAGGCAAACCACCTGACTCCTTTGCTAGGGCCCTTATCACAGTGATCCCAAAGGAGGGAAAGGACCACAAAAAATGTGGATCATATCGCCCCATATCTTTGTTAAATGTAGGCGCAAAAATCTACACAAGAGTCCTTGCTGCCAGAATTGAATCACATCTGCCCCATCTTGTCCACCCCGATCAAGTAGGCTTCATACTAGGCCGGCAAGGAGCCGACACTATGCGCAAGACACTACACCTAATACATGCCTCTGCAAACATGGTGGGAGACCCAACCTTGCTCTCCATCGATGCAGAAAAAGCTTTTGACAGGGTCAACTGGGACTTTCTAATGTACCTCCTGCGCAGGAATGGCATAGGGCCCAGGTTTAATAGGGGAATCCAGGCAGTATATACAACACCTAGAGCGTCCGTATCCGTCAACAGAGAATATTCCAGGTGGTTCGAACTAAAGCGAGGTACCAGGCAGGGATGCCCACTGTCAGCTATTCTGTTTGCCCTCTCACTTGAACCACTCGCACAAAAGATAAGCGACACACAGATAGAGGGAATCCACTTAGGCCAGGCAGAGTACAAAGTGGCACTTTATGCTGACGACATACTCCTACATCTGACCAACCTGGAGACGTCCGTCCCCAGAACCGTGTTCATCCTCGAAGAATTTGGGCGCATTTCCGGTTTTAAGATCAACCAAGCTAAATCAATTCTGTTCCCTCTGAAAGGGTCCGTGGAGGAAAATGAAATCAAATATTCCCTTATTGGCTTATGCATCGAGCACAATGAGTTGAAATATCTAGGGATGAAAATTACAAAGAGCATAGAAACCCTATACGAAGCCAACTTCCTTTAAACTCCTTGAAAACTTCCATGCGGACCTCATTAGATGGAACAAATTAACAATATCCTGGTTGGGGCGCCTTAACGCAATAAAAATGGTCTTGTGTCCCCAGATTCCTATACCCCTTTCAAATGCTACCCATTCACATTCCAGAGAGCTACTTTCTAGAGGTTAAGAGGGTAATCCTACAATTCCTGTGGCAAGGGAAGAAGGCAAGGATAGCATATAACATTTTGACACTACCCAAGGAAAAGGGTGGGGTAGGCCTCCCGGACCTCAAGCAATATTATAAGGCAGCCCAGTTACGAGTGCTAATCCCCCATTTACGAAACCAGAGCGAACCACAATGGATTGCAATGGATAACCATTACTTCCATCTGGCAACGGTCTCAGAGTGGTTGTGGACCCCAAGAAAGAGAATACGTACTAAATCAAAGGCACAACCGATACTGGCAACTATCTGGGACATATGGGAAGAAGGCGCAGAGACAAAAAAGATCACCACATGGCCGTCACCCCTAAGCCACTTATGGTCACCGGGCATAAATAATCATATCCCCAACGTTGAGATATTCCAGACTTGGTACGAGGCGGGGTTGGAGATGGTGGGTCAGCTGGTGCGGGGCGAATCCTTCATAACACTGCCGGAGCTAATAGAAGCGCTAGGAATAGGAGTATTATCCACATTCCACTATTTACAGATAAAAGGAGTTTTGACCAAACAGGAATGGAAGGAGAAATTGAGTAGAGAACTCACCCCCTTTGAGAAACTACTCGATTACAGAACAACCATGAAGGGCCTAATTTCCATCATGTACAAGACATTAATAGAGGCGGGAAAAGGAAATACAGAACATCTCAGGGTAAGATGGGAGAGGGACCTGAGGACAGACATAGATGGGGATACATGGGATAAGATGTGCCGCGCAACATTCAAAACCTCGATATCCTCTCAATATAAAATGCATGCTGTTAAGCTCTTACACAGGTGGCAATATGATCCAAGCAGGCTATCCAGAATGTATCAAAAAACTAGCACCTTGTGCTGGCGTGAATGTGGAATAATTGCCGATTATTGGCACATGTGGTGGGAATGTCCACAAATTAAGGTTTACTGGGACGAAGTCCTTGGATGGATCAGGGCCATAGATGGTATCCAGAGACTTGCAGACCCTTACCTAGTTCTCTTTGGGTTTGAAAAAGATGAGGATGAATGGAGAAAAGTACAGGGCCTGGCCCCGCATCTGTTGCTTGCCACTCGAGCGCTCCTAACAATAAAATGGAAATCCCCCCACAGCCCCTTCCGAAAAAGAATGGGTCAATGTGGCAATGAATATGTGCACTATGGAGAAAATAAGGGCATCCTTGCATGGTAAATTGACTCAATGTGATACCCTATGGGCAGAGTTCCTGGATAAATACGCACCTGAGGTAGTGAATGGGGCAGACACCGGCCAAGCTTAGTTTGAATTATGCGCTCCCACGGTAGAGTAATGACACCCTCTTCAATCCCAGCAATACACGATTGGACGTCACAGAGTAAGACCAAAGAAACTGAACTGAAGACGCAAGAGCGCCCCCCAACCAAGGAGATCCCAAATAAAATGGAGTAAAATATCAAGTACAGAACCCGTAGACACATTAAAATTAGAATATACGCACGGACATACACTAATTTAGGAGTTATAGACCCAGCCTGGGGGGTGAGGGAAGGGGGGGAATTGATGAAACGAGAAAGAGAGAAGTAACTCGTTGTGCTCTGTCAAAATTAGTCGCCAGATCGACCTGTGAATGTATGATATTATGCTAGGGTACCAACAGGTACAATATTTTCATGTTCTTTTGTTGTTCACTTCCTCTTTGTTTGCTTCTCTGACAATATTTTGATATACAAATATGTATGTATGAACACTCATTGTTTGCTTACTCTCGAATGCAAGAAAATTGTTTCTTTTTCTTCTATGTAAAACCTAATGAAACCAAATTAAAAAATAAAAGAAAATGTGGAAAGATGTCCCAGACAGATCCACACAAAAATTGCCTTTGGTGCCTCGGTTCCGACCACCGTACAGAAGATTGTGGTTCGTGCCAGTCGATGACCCACAAAGCCTTAAAAGAGCATAGAGGTAAACTGGCGATGGGGGAGGGTTTATCGAAGTCTATTTTGCAAAAGAAAGACTCGGCCGAGTCTTCAAAAAAGTATCATAAAATATATCGTTCGAGGAGTAGATCGAGACAGTCTTCTTCTTCATCTAAAAAGGCTAAGAAGAGACGGCATCGATCTTCCTCATCCTCTTCGACTTCTTCGGAGGAGGTTATAGCATGTCCATCAAAACATGACTCTCTGAGTAAATGGGAAGCTTTTTGAGTTTCCGTGCTAAAAACTTTTGAGAACGCGGCCCAGACCCCCTCAAAAAAAGCTAAAGACGACCATGCTCCTGTTCACAAGAAAAGTGACAGAGGAAGGTCCAAAACAAGAAAAGCTAAGTCGAGAGCATCATCGAGAGACTCTTCTCGATCACCTCGTAAGACAGATCCTTTGGTGCATAAATCAAAGGCAGAGGGAAACAAAATGGCATCGAAAGAACATACGCCATCGAAGTCGACGTCGTCAAAGACTTCGAAGATCCTCGAGTCGACAACTCCCTCGAAGGAAGCTACGTCGAGTTCATGCTCGGAAACCACGAAGGCTCCTTCGACGGTTTCCACGACTCCCTCGACGATTGCATCGAGGTCGTCGAAAGTTCCCTCGACGATGTCAAAGGATGTGATTTAAACTTCGGCGCCATCAACGTTTTCGTCGACGCCCAAGCCTTTAATAAGGGAAAAACCTGTATTGCCTGAAAAGGTTTTTCAACCTGAGGGTCGACATGATTTTTTCAGAACCATGTCATCCATCTATGAGTGAGATTCATCGGAAGAGGAAGAAGTCACCTCTGCTGGTGTCAAATTTGGCACAAGATCTGTTCCAGAGGAGTTAATTAACCCTCAATCAAGAATTCAAGATCTGCAAGAATGTTTGCAAACAGCGAGTGGCCTGGACACTTCTCCAGAGTATGAATTTGACAAACCAGATCCATCAGAACAGGTTGATAAGAGTTATAGAAAACTCATGAGCAGGGTTACAGAATTTATGGGGTGAGGTAGGAGTTCACCAGTCTGTCAAGATGATGACATGACGGATATATTATCTGGAACACCCCAACAAGACCCCCTTCTACACTTTCATATTGCCTTACAGAGAAGGGTTAATTCTGCATGGGAACATCCCGAAGCATTAGGGGCAGTAAATAGAAAGTTTAGGGCAAAATATAGACCCTGCACATCTGATCCGGAATACCTCAGCAAACGCCCAACTCAAGAAAGTCTGGTAGTACAGGCAGCCACTTCCACAAAGAATCCAGCATACCCTACAATCCCTCCAGATAAAAAAAGTGGATGCATGGTCTAGAAAAATCTTTACATCTGGCAGTATGGCTTTGAAGTCTACTAATGTAACTTGTACCTTGGCAAGGTTCACATATTCCCTGTGGGACTGCATGTCAGCGGCAGCTGAACACATCCCGGAAGGTGAAGAACGTGATGGCTTTCTAGCTATTATAAGGGATGGAAAAGAGGCGTTGGGAGAATGCCTTCAATCAGGTTTGGACACAGCTGACAGTGTCCGCAGGTCCAAGGTGACTAGCACAGTGCTACGTAGATTTGCATGGCTAAGAAAGTCTGGGTTTGCTCCTGATGTGCAATCCAGGCTTCTTAATATGCCCTTTGATGGCTCGAGGTTGTTCGGTAGCAAGGCAGATGAAAGTTTGGAAAAGCTGCAGACCTCCAAAGCGGCGGCAAAATCTCTGTGCCGCTATAAGATAACCTCAGCAACGCCCCTACACAGGCTCATCTTCCTGGAGGGGTCGTCCTTTTCGCTATTATTCCTCAATTGGAAAAGGAAGAGGGCAGGCCAATCAGAGAGGTCAAAGAAAATTTCCTCGGGGCGAGGAAAAGGTGCTAGATCTGCCCCAGCAACGGCATCTGTATCTTCAGCTGCTGCTGCAGCTGCCGTAAAACCACTCTGAGGTTTTGACCCACAAGACCCCGGTGGGAGGCAGGATCTCACAGCATCTAGAAGAATGGCGGGGCATTACTTCGGATGCTTGGGCACTGGAAACAGTATCCCAAGGTTACCGCCTTCCTTTTCTAAAGAAACCTCAGAATCACCCCCCGGAATACAACTTTGCCAAACATCCAGATCAGCTCCTGTTGCAGGAAGTTTTGACCCTGCTACAGAAAGGTGCAATAGAACATGTACCTGTAGCGGAGAGGAACAAGGGTTGGTATTTCCCATATTTCCTTATTCCAAAGAAAGACGGAGGACTGAGACCCATCTTGGACTTGAGAAACTTGAACAAGTTCCTAAGGAAGGACAAATTCAAGATGGTCGCACTTTCTCAGATCTTTCAGGCTCTCCAACTCCAGGATTGGTTGGTATCATTGGACCTTCAGGATGCTTACTTTCATGTGGCAATCCATCTCAAGCACAGAAAGTACCTGAGGTTTGCGATTGGCAATTCTCATTTTCAGTTTCGGGTTCTGCCTTTCGGTTAACCTCCGCCCCAAGAGTTTTCACCAAGTTGATGGTGGTGGTGACAGCGAGTCTCAGAAGAGGGGGGGATTCATGTCTACCCCTATCTGGACGATTGGATGATCAGAGCATGTTCTCCAGAACAAGCCCTGGATCATCTGTCCAAGACTTGTCACTTCCTTCACAAACTAGATTTTTCTCTGAACTTAAAAAAGTCAAACATGATACCATCGCAGAAACTCCACTTTATAGGAGCAGTCCTGGATACTTGTTCGGGCAAAGCCTCGGCTCCCGAAGAGAGAGCTCACCACATTCTGCAGATGGTAACAAAATTCCAGAATGCCCAGTATCTTCCGGCCTTCGATTTTCTCAGGTTGCTCGGCCTGATGGCATCCTGCATTTTTCTGGTGCCAGAAGCCAGATTGAGAATGAGATCTCTTCAATGGGCTCTCAGAACTCAATGGTCTCAATTCTCGGGGGAAATGTCAGATCTGTTGCAGATCCCAGCCAAAGTAGCACAGGATCTACAATGGTGGGCTTGCAGACATCATATCCTCAGAGGAGAATCTTTTTGGCAGCCATGGCCGGAGATAACAGTAGTGACGGATGCCTCACTCACCGGGTGGGGAGCCCATATCAACGATCTGACAATCGGCGGACGTTGGTCTCCATCGGAGTCCAAACTACACATCAATCTTTTGGAGTTGAGGGCAATCAGATTAGCGCTGAAGGCCTTCCTACCCTCTGTACGGGGAAAGAATGTGCTGATAATGACGGACAACACAGTGGCCATGTACTACCTCAACAAGAGAGGAGGAGTGGGGTCAATGCCGCTGTGCAGAGAGGCGATGCAACTCTGGTTCTGGGCAATACAAGAAGGGATCTCTCTATCGGCAATTCATCTAGCCGTAGAGCAAAACACAACAGCGGATGCTCTGAGCAGGCAGAGCACAGTCTCTCACGAGTGGGAGATAGCTCAGGAAGTCATTCAAGAGATCTTTGCCCTTTGGGGAACCCCTCAAGTGGATCTGTTCGCGACCGGGTCCAACCGGAAGTGCGAACTGTACTGCTCAAGGGAATTTCCCCCGAGAGGGGCTCTACGGGACGCGTTCGTGGTGGAATGGGAGTTTCCACTTCTGTATGCGTTCCCTCCAATCCCTGTGATCCCTCAAGTAATCAGGAGGTTGAGAAAGTTCGGGAAAACCATGATCCTAATTGCCCCGGATTGGGACAGGAGAACGTGGTACCCGGACCTTCTGGACATGTCCATATGCCCTCCAATACGTCTTCCAAGAAGAGAGGATCTTCTCTCGCTACAGAAAGGTCATGTTCTCCATCCGGAGGTCAACACGCTCAACCTTCACGCATGGCTTCTGAAAGGCTGAGATACAAGGATTGGGATCTTCCGGATGACGTGATGGAGATTTTGCTTTCAGCCAGAAGGCCAGCAACCAAATCTCTGTACCGGTATTATTGGAACAAGTTCAGTAACTGGTGCAGAGAAAAGAATGTGGACCCATTTCAATGTAATATCCCTACAATTTTATCTTTTCTGTTACATTTAGCCTATCTGGGGCTCCAGGTTGGCAAGATAAAGGGATACTTAGCAGCGCTATCCATCTTTAAGCGCTCTTCTGAAAAAGAATCTTACTTCAACATACCCTTGATAATTCAATTCTTAAAAGGTTTAAATAATGTGTTTCCTCCAATACATTTCCAGGTTCCAGTGCGGGATCTGAATTTGGTTCTAAAATTTCTCACATGTATTTCATTTGAGCCTTTACATTCTTGTCCACTAAGGCTCCTTACTTTGAAAACAATACTTCTTGTAGCATTGACATCAGCCCGCAGGGTAAGTGAGTTTCAGGCACTTTCGAGCGGTCCTCCTCACACCATCTTTTATAAGGACAAGGTAGTTCTTAGGGTTAAACCTTCTCTTTTGCCAAAAATTGTTTGGGATTTTCATCTGCCACAGAAAATAACTTTACCTACTTTTTACCCTCCTCCTCATGCAAGCAAGGAAGAGGAGCGGCTTCATAGACTAGATCCCAGAAGAGCTCTTAGTTTTTACATCTCAAGATTGGCAAAAATTCGTCAGTGTGATCAACTTTTTGTGGGATACACTGGACGCAAACTGGGTCTTCGGTAACTAAACAAACATTATCCAGATGGATAATTTTAGCCATAACAGAATGTTACAGATTGGCTGGGAAAGAACCACCTGATGGACTGAGAGCTCATTCAACCAGGGGCATGGCAACTTCAACAGCACTAAAAAGGGATGTGCCTGTACAAGATATTTGTGCAGCACCCACATGGTCATCCATGCACACCTTTATAAAACATTATACACTGCACTCCACTTCTTCTCAAGGAAGTCTGTTTGCTAAATCTGTACTCCATTCTGTACACAATTAAAAAACATACTGTACTCCCACCTCCAATACAAAACTGCTTTGGTAGTCTATCTAAAATGAGGAGATGAGGAATACGTGGGAGGACACAATCCATTCGAAGAACAAGTTAATTACCAACTGTAACGTTCTTTTGATTGGATGTCCTCCCACGTATTCCTCATCGACCCTCCCAACCAACCCCACAGTACAGTTTACGTGAATTACACTCTAAACTCTTTTAAGGCTTGGGTCAAAAGAGGCATGCCATTAACTAATTAAAATCCATGGACTATAATATACGAAAAAACAGAACTGAAGCCAACGGGCGCTCGAGGCTCTTATACAGTGGATGACGTCGGTGCTCGACGGAAGCCGCCGAGGGACATCGATGCCGCGGCCTCGAGTGGAGCGCCCTCTGCTGGAGAGAGAGAAAACATTTTCCGAGGCGAAACCTAAAGGTAAGGATATTTCTAAGATTAGGAATACGTGGGAAGAACATCCAATCGGAAGAACGTTACAGTTGGTAAGTAACTTGTTCTTCTATATATTCCTGTGTAAACTGAATTATTGTGGGCTTAACTGTGGACCCCTGACCCCACTTATTCTCTCCTGAGAATAGCCTTGACTGCTCTCCAGTGCTACCTCGATTGGGTTTCGCTAACCTCCGAGTATACTCCTGTTCACTATAACTACGGTGTCCTCATAAAATCTGTCCACCAGGCCAGATTCTAGAAATCCAATTTAACAATAGGGATACATGGACTTAAAGTCCTGTCCCGTAATCCCTCTTGCCTGACTCAGATCGGTGGTGTTCTAGTCTATGATCCCCTCCTGAGTCTTTCTTAGTGGAGTATGGCTGAAAGGGCTGCCCAACTATACTTTACTTTATATTTTTGAAATCTGAATTGCAACCGCTGGCATCATCAAATCACATAATCAACCTACCTCAAAAGTGGAACTGATGTCTTTAGGGGACTAGGCCCCAATCCGTCTCTGGGTTGCACTTATTGGGAACGGTTAGTTTTTCTACTAACATCTGGCATGTTACCTTTATTGCACTGGTTTTTCATCATGTGTTTTGTGTGTTTTACTTTGAAGTTGTTAGTTTACTTTTATATTTAACTGGGCGTGCGGGTGAACGATTAGTTTACCCATTCCATTTATGTTTATGTGCATAGTTGTAGAGGGTGCTGAGGTTCCATCTGAGAATCTTCTCAGGCATATATGTATAGAGGAACCTCCTGAGTGAGTTAAGAGAGAGATGAATCCTGATGAAAATGAGCTGTGGTGCGGGTGGCCTTGTAATGATGGACATGCAATAAAAAAGCCTGATGGAAATCTCTGAGTCCAGGTTGTTCCTTACCTCACGAGTGGTGATGAGATGGTTGAGGCCTCCCCAACCTACTTAAGCTTCCGTTGCAGCGAGGGACGCGGAAGAAGCAGCCATGTCGGGGTGCCAGTGGCTGCGCCCCTGTAGCACTAGACTGTGAATGATTAATTCACCGGAGACTACACTGGTGCATCAGAGGAGACACATTAGGGCCAGTGACCTAGGCGAGGAGCGGCACGAATCCACGGACAGTAACGTTGGAGGAAAGGACCCTCCAACAGTAACGAGATTCATGAGCACAGCAGTGCGTTCGTAGAGGAGATCCTAAACTGAGGTCCAGAGCAGCTGTTGCATGGTGTGTGCAGCAGTGATGGGCAAATGAGAGATCTATAAACTAAGGTACAGAGTTAACACTTTGTTGGGCTGGAACTCCTCGTGATGTTGGGCATTACTGGAAATTTACTGAATAGAGTGCAATTGGGAGAGGCCACCTAAAAGCACATTAATAACCGTTGCAGGCACATCCGTGCTGAGGAACACATAGAATAAGGATAAAAGATGGGTTCCTTGCTGCTCAGTTCTTAGCCACTCCGGGAGAGCCAGCAGTTAAGTGGGAAACCTGGAAGGAGGACTTCCAAGATTATGTCTTGGCCATACATGGTACCACATTCAGTATAGAGCGCAGCAGAGCGCTTTTGAGGGACAGTTTGGGATTTGAGTTCATGCGCATTTTGAAAAGCTTACCAGACTGAGCACCACTTTGGATGGGCTCCAGTGAATGTGAGGACTTTCCAAATGCTTATGAAACTATTCTAAACAAAATTGGAAAGGCATTTCGAGGAGACATGTAGTATAATTCCACAAAGGTATTACTTTAGAACCAGAGACCAAAACAAGGGTGAATATATTGTAGACTACATTACTGCCCTAAGAGAACTGCCTACAGATGCAGTTTTGGTGTTTCACGCAATGAGAGGTTGCAGGAACCAATTCATGTTAAAACTCGGAGAGAACAAGATTCATGTAGAGATTTGGGCAAAGGGGAACCCAAACCTGGATGAAGTTCTGAACATTGCCAAACAAATTGAACACATGATGGCATGGGTTTTGGAGATGGAAAAAAAGGAGATAAAATAGCAGTGTGGGGGAATTGTTCATATGCTGGGTGGCAACGAAAAAAGAGGAGGGACATCAACTTTCAAGAAACCCAGAGTCAACATGAAGAAACCCAACAAGAAGTGGGAGAATACTGTTAGGAAAGATTTCTCTTTAGTGCACCTTTCCTTCCATTTTAATGGACACCCAAACTTTTTGCTTTTATATTTGATCCCGACCTGTACTTTTTACAGCCTTAAGCTTCACTACACCGTCTTTTGCTCATCTGTTAAGGGGAAACGGACATGTCCTTCAGGCTGTCAGTACTGGGAAACATTGTTTCCTTTAGTCTAATTACTTTGTTAATACTTTTAGTAACTTATCATTTGTGGTAACTTTTATCATTGTACAATTAATCTTACAATGCAGTACAATGGGGCACACTTTTGTTTTTTCCCTAGACTAACACTCAGAGGATTTGTGGTTACTCTAGGTGTGCTAAATGGACAAGTTGGTGGCAGCAGTGACTTTGTACCATTTTTTTGGTGCTTTTCTTTTTAGCTTTACTGCGTTTACCACGTTTGGCTACTAACTGTGGCTGATGACCAAACATGGCAATGCCGCAAAGTTTTTCACTTGTCCTTGGGCCATCTTGTCCTTTAGCCTTCTTCCAGTGCCTGCAAAGTAGAGGCGTTTGGCGGGCTACTGGAGGGCTATGTGTGTTTGCTGACAGGATGTGGGCTGGGACTGTCTGGTCCCAATCCGTAAACTGGTCTCAGTGTGTCTGAGTGTTATGCATGAGTGTTCCCACCAGTGTTCCTGATTGGACCACTGCTGTGGTGTGTGTGGGGCTAGTTCTTCTACTGGCTAGTGGGAGTTTCTGCTCTTACCTGGCTTTTGGGATAAGAAGAGTACCCCTGCACCCACTCTGGAGAGATCCTGGAGAAACCTGAAGGAGCCAAGACTCTTGTCCAGCTCTGAGACACGTGAGGAGACCGGAGACCTGTCTGAAGGAGGCCTGGCAACTAACTTCTGCTGCTGTCCTGGAAGAGCCCTTTCTTGCTGTCGATCTTCAGCAGTGATGCGAGGGAGCTGCGTCCCATGGAGTGGAAGGAACATCCATTCCGGACGTCTGCTCAGTACCCTGCGTAGAAGAGCCATCGGAGGTGCCCGGGTACTGCTCTGTGGCTGACCACCTCTGAGTTTGGGCTACTGTGCTGCCAACGCCACCATTCCGTGTTGAGGCCTGGAACTTGGGGGCTCCTCAGCTTGTCTTACAAGACTTACCTTAGCAAGATTTCAGAGTCCTAGCATCAAGGGGACCCGAGATGGGAGGGAAAGTCGGACCACGACAAGGTGACCACCATCAGAAACAGTTTACCTGAGTCGAGTCCAGTCCTGAGAGGGGTCCTGCATCGTGTTTTGTTTCATTTTACCACTAAGAGTCCTTGCACCAGCCAAAGACACCGACCAGAGATCTGCTCGAGCCTGCAGCCCCTGCAAATCAAGGACTGAGGCTGACGTCAGGAAAGGCGACCTCCGACCTTCTTCCATTGACCTGCGAAGTCCTGTGAAGAATCGGAGTACTGGGGTGAGTTACAGTGGTTCTTACCTGCCCCTAAACTCCCTTTAAAACTTTTGTTAACTTCTCTAAAACGTTCACAATACTTTGGCTTTGTCATTGCTTACTCGTGCAAGCCTTCCAAAGGCTGGGGACACTTTTGTTAGAATAAATTGTCCGCTAACCCTTGGAATCGTTCGCTGGACCACAGACACCCTACCTTCATTTTTCCAGCATTACAAACTGTGTCGGACCTTTTCCTGAACATAAGTCTGAAGACAACTTGGGGAAGGACTTTTGAAGCTAGGGCTAATTGTCTGTGGACCTATAGTGCATAAAATAATCGACACTTTCCTTTACAGGGATTTGATCTGTATTATGCCCTACTCTAGTGACTGTATATATGTAGTCTATTATTAGTGTTGTGTGATAACACTACCCAGCTAAGTCTGGTGCTCTCACGGTTGCTCAATCTGAGCTATATGTTTGCTCAAATCCTTTTGGAATTCAGTACAACATGAATATTTATTCTTTTGTAAGAATTAGAATTGAGTTCTGTTCATTGCTTTAAACAAAAAAGGCTTCTTTAATAAGTATCTTATAGTGTAGCAGTCATTTCACAACAGGAGAGTTGTTATATTATACTTGGAAGCACTTCCTGAGACAGAACGTAATCAACAGTGTCTGCCTATGCAGTTCGGAGTAAAACTCCTTCTTCAGGGCCTTAACAATTTATATATTGAATAAGTAACATGAATCAACTAATATATGTCACAAAACGGGTCAAAAAGATATTCCACAAATTTCAATAATGTAGGAAAGAACACATATAACATCATTATTAGAATTCTAACCCACAAAAGGCTAATTATGTAACTAAAATGTTCAAAAAGAAAGATATTGGGTACCTTGTGACTAAAAGTCTCATGGTTCTGTTCCCCACGCGTGTCCGTAACAAGTCAAAAGAATGAAAGAGAGACAAATAATTATTATTTTGTTTAAGAAACTAAATTTGTGTGAAGTCCCATTCAAAAATATAATGTGGCGTTCATGGAAGTGAACCGCTCTGTTACCTTGTGTTCTGAGTGGAATGCTGCTTCTGCATTCGATCAGGGCTGTAATAAATGTAATATGTAAATATTCGAGTATCTCAAGTATCTCTGGTGACTTTGATACTAAAAAGTATGTTTATATGGTGGCACAGAGAAAAAGAAAACCATTACTCACACTAACGCTGGATGCGTTCGTGCAAAAGTACTGCGAGCCGTGGCTTTGAAGTTGATTATGTTTTGTGGTTGCTATGGTGATCCCGCGAGGCGTCAGAGCGTCGGCGTGCATGCCCACGCTTCGGCGCCTCGCGTCCTGCATCCCTATGGGAACGGAGGTACGGGATGTGTGGATCAACCAAGCCGTATAAACTGTGTATGATAGAATCAAATGTAATTAATGGAAAAAAACTGAATGAAATGGTACTACCTAAGGTACGCTTGTATTGTATTGCAAGATAAGAAATTGTATACTACACAGCCTTATGATGATGGAAAAAGTATGTATGTATGTAGGTGGTACGATGCAGTGTACTTTGTGAACACCTCGTACATGTAAACGTGATGTAGGTAAACTGCAGATCTATGCCTGAATATTCGGAATTGCGCAAATAAGGGGCGATGTGTAGTGTATATTCCTAGATAATGTGTAATGTGGACACACTGTGATTATGGAAAACCCAAATGATGACATGAATGTTGGGATTAGCGTGTATGCATAAAAATAGGTACAGTTTATCTCTCAACCGTATATCATGCTGTTAATGCACCATCATAATTGTCCTGGTCTGTACAGTTAAAGAAATGGAGAAACTGTGGGGGGGATGTGTTCCCATATTGTAAAGAAGGACCCAAATGTATAGAAGTGAACAAACCTTAGTGCAAGGTGAGGCAACAGCGGCTCCGGTTCGGGATTCTGGCCTTGGTGACTGAAGAATGAATTTTTGGCGGGAGCAGGCAGTCAGACCCGGCCACAGGAATGCCCAACAGACTATCTTCGAGGCACTAGGTTGTGGAGGCATGACATAGGCTTTGTAGCCGCGACGGTGGTCACCCAGCAGACTTTCTTCCTTCTCTCAGTCCACAGATCAGCTGAGAGGGACTTCTATGATTGGGATTGAATCTCTGTATGCCCAGACAGATGCCCACAAGCTTGCAGCTGGAACCACGCTTGACGAGACCATGCGGCGCAGCAGTTATGTTAGGTTTTATTTGCCATTTATATAGTGCTCTATATATCATTGGTATGACCTCAAAGCGCTGGTAGGTTGAATGCCCTCTGGGATCGCAGTCCATGTCAGTAGAGTGGGTAAAGAGAGTTAGTGTCGTAGGGTGCGTGGGTGCACCAGTTATGTGTGCAGCTGGTGTAATTGTCTAATGGTAGCTTCATCCTAGCATTAGGTGGGGTGGTGGAGATATCAGTTGAATGTGTGCAGTCTGGTGGGTGGGTACCCAGACTGGGTTCTGGCTGCGTTAGGCCTGTAGGACGCTTATGTGAGCAGCAAGGCCGGTTTGTCATGTGATATAGCTGCGTTTTATAAGAGTGATGAAGTGTTCATGGGGTAGTGTTTGTTTGTGAGCAGCTAGGTCGAATTTATTGAGGGGTATAGCTGTACTCTAATTGAGTGATGGTGAAGAGTAGAGAGTAAGCGTAGTAATATGATATGATGGTTCATGCATAAGCGCCTAAGCATAATGCGCTTAGAAGCAAGTGGTGAGTTACGGACAGTGGGGACATGCCAGGAGCGGTACATGAGGACCGGAACATGAGGACCGGAAGGGTTGGGTACACCTCGCAGGGGCCATGGTAGGGACAAACAGCAAGCATGCAGGGGCCAGTGGTACAGAGACCATACGGGACCAGAGGGGCTGGGTATACAGCGACATAAGGGGACTGGAGGGCTGGGCAGGCAGTCACAATGTCGGACACGAGAGGGCCATGGTGTACAGCAATATCGTATGGGACCAGGAGGAAGGGGGTATTGCGACACTGTGGCCAGGCAAGGGATGCGCACATAGTTGCGTCATATTGTACTGCCGGATTGGCGCAGCGACGGGGTGGTCTGGGCAGCAGTGGAATGTGAGGACCTAGGGGTCACGAGACCAGGGGCATCGACAGCATGGGGGCTGGAGTGGTAGGGCACAATAGGGACAGCGTAGGAACTAGCGGGCTGGGCATACAGTCACAGGGGCCAGAGGGTTACGGGGCGGGGCCTGAGGAGCTGGCGTACACAGCAACAGCATGGGAGCTGGAGGGGTGGGGGCAGTAGGGACATCACAGAGAGCTGGGCTTACAGCACCAGGACATGGGGCCAGAAGGATACATAGTGACTAGAAGGATGGGTTTACAGCAACAGGACGAGGGGCCAAGAAGGCAGGGTACAAGTGACAAACGGACACTGTGGGGCACACAGCGACATTAAGGGGACTCAAGGTGGTGGGATACTACAGACTGATATATAGCGATATCACAGGAACAGGAGGGCAGGGGAACACAGCGACATACGGGTCAGACAGCCACGGAGGGCTGGGCTTACAGCTACAGGTCGAGGGTTTCAGAGGGATACATAGCCACATCATGGGGGAGAGGAAGGCAGGGTACACAGTGACGCACGGGCATAGTGGGGCACACAGCGAGATCATGAGGACCGGAGGGGCGGGCGATGCAGAGGCATATATAGTGGTATTACGGGAGCAGAGAGGGCAGGGGTACACAGTGACAAACCGGCACAAAGGGGCACACAGACACAGGGTTGTGCTTACAGTGACAGGACGGGGGGCTAGAGGGATACATAACGACGTGGGGAAAGGAGGCAGAGAACACAGCGACACACAGGCGCATTGGGGGAATACAGTGACATCACAGGACTAGAAGGGAGGGCAATACAGAGGGGATACATAGTGACATCACGGGAGCAGGGGGCAGGGTATTCAGCGACACACAGGGCACAAAGTGATATCACGGGGACTAGATGTGTTGTCAAAGGGACTAGAGAGGACTAGAGAGGCATAGAGGCTTGGGGGTATACAACGATAGTACGGGGACAAGGGGGTTTACAGTGAATACACGGGTAGTACGTGGGCGGGGAACATAGGACAGTACGGGGACAGAGGGGCTGGGAGTATATCGAGACATCATGGGGACTAGAGGTTGGGCAGACAGCGATAACCCAGGAGCAGACGGACGGGTTCATGGCGACTAGAAGGTACTCCTTTATTTGGTACATCCCCCCGCCCCCACCTCCCTGTTTGAGACCAATAAATCTGTTTGATACTAATAAATACATTTGTAACTAATGAATAAGTTGGAACATTTAAACTTTTCTTGTTTGATTTATATTGGTGCACAGTTCCCGCAAAATATTTTTGGTAGCACTTATGGTAGCACGAGGTTACATAGCGATGTCACCAGAGCCAGGGTGGGGTGGGCTGTGACAACACGGGGGCTAAAGGGGTGGGGGACAGTGAGACACAGGGGAGCAAGGAGTATGGGGGCATGCAGTGATACACAGTGGGCTGGAGGGGATGGGGCATATAGCGGAGGTACGGGTCAGAGGGTGCACAGCAATCTCACAGGGATCCTGGGCGATCTCACAGGGATCCTGGGCGGGGGCACAGAGCGACAGCACGGGCCAATGGGCTGGGGGACACAACTTTAGAGGAATGATGATCCTAGGAGATCCATTATTCTGTATTCCGGGATAGGGTTGTCTGTGGCTTGAATCACTGGACGTATTCATTGATGACATGATTGGGTCACATTGTATTTGGTCTCTCCGTGTCTTGGAAATTCAATTGCAGGGGCACAGGATTGTAGGGATCGAGACAGGTGCGAGAGGGGGCTTCTTGCAAGTCAGAGCCTCCATTTGATGATGGGCAGCTAGGGATTGATGAGCTAGTGGAGGTAGATGGGCCATGGCTGTACAGCCTGTGCCTAGGATCAGGATGCCCCGGGCTTGTGAGATGGTTAGGAGGGTGGGATAGGGTGGAGGTCAAGATGAGGAAGGAGCGGTAGGGACGTAAGCAAGTGAATTACAGTACTATCTCAGGCGGCACTTGTAGTTGTAGGGGAGGCAACGCAATAATCTATTGAGGCCTACTAGGTAGATGGTGGATAGGCTAATATGGGCAGAAGCGACACAGTGATTTCTTGAGCGCACTATCTTGATGTGAGATTGCCTAAGATGGACGAATTTGAAGCGTTTAGACTGGCTGGATACAACACAGTAATTTCTTGGGCATACTATCTAGATGCGAGATCGGCTAACATGGACTATTTCTAGGCATTTAGATTGGTAGAATACAGCACAGTGGTAACTAAGGCGCTAGAATTCTAAGTGTGTGAAACGAGTGGAAAGTGACACAGTAATTACTTGGGCGCACTATCTAGGTGTAGAGCAGGCAAGAGGGGCAGTTTCTAGGTGTTATAGATTGGCAAATACAAGACGGTAGTAGCTAAGGTGCAACAATTCTAAGTGTGTGCGGCTGGCTGGAAATAGCACAGTAGTCTCTTGGGCTCACTATCTAGATGTGGAATAGGCTAAGAGGGTAGAAATACAACACAGTAATGTTTGAGCGCACTATCTAGATGCGAGGCAAGCTAAAAGGGTAGAAATACAACACAGTAATGTTTGAGCGCACTATCTAGATGCGAGACAAGCTAAGAGGGCAGAATACAACAATGTAATCTCGTGTCACACTATCTAGGTGTGTGTCATGATGCCTACCCCCGGGGAACTAGACCAGGTCCAGCAACCCCAGAAGCAGGCATCACGTTATTTTGAGAAGCCCAAAAACCCCTGCTAGTGGGCTGTTTGGGTGCGGTCCTGGCGCCTATGGCACCAGGCTCCTATGGAGAGTCAGTCCTGGCGCCAGGCTCATAGAGTGGAACTTACCTAATGCAGACCATGCTGCAGAGCTCCAAGCCAAATGAGGCTTGGAAGGGACTATTTTACCTAGGGACTATTTTTTACTCTGGTGGGGCTGGGGAGGAATACTTACCTGGGACTACTTTGGAAGCTATTTAAACCACGCCCAAAGAGCAGCACACGCTTCGCGTTATTCTGCATCCAGCAGCGCAACGCTCACCGTGTCTGCAAGCCTGCATCCAGTCTTCTGCCACGCCCGCCTCGAGTCTGCAGCTCCTAGAAAAAGGGAGGAACAGAAGGAGAAAAGGTTAGAATAAGCGCAAAACCTTCGATCCTTACCTGAATTTCGGACCCACCGCGCCTTCGAGCTGGAAGAAAGAAGCATTTTACGCACGCCGCCTCGCCTGCTGCAGCGCCGCGCTGAACTCACCGGCCTTCACAGCATCCCCACGATCCACCGCATCCTTCTGCACGTTCCCGCCGCATTCTGGCACCTAAGGGGAACACAAGAACAGCAAAGGTGAGCCAAGGGAATAAACAGAGGCAATACTAACTACCCCCATAGACTTACCTGATTACCGCCGGGGGTACTATTCCTCTTCACGGGTCGGCGCAGTCTCCATTGCATCCTTGCCGTACCCCGGCCCCTAAGGGGAACAAAAGAACAACAAGGTGAGACAAAGGGCCAAACAAGGGGAACTCTTCTCACCGCAATAGACTTACCTAATTTTACCGCCGGAGGCATTATTCCCCGAACTTCATATTTTCTCTCCACACCTGAATAAGGTGTCAATCTGGAAAAATGAATACCCTTCATTTGAATGACAGACGGAACTTGATGGCCGTGGGCCAACCATCTTATACACCGAATTATAGAAATATAAACTGCTATGCTTGACCAACAAGCGGCCATTTTAAATGTAGCAAGAATCGCCATTTTGCTTGTTAACCATTGCTAATTGCTTTCTGACAGTGCTTTGCAGCTGTCAATTCATGTGAATTCTGCTTAGTCTGCTCAACTGTTAACATTGTTGTCTGAATATGAAAGGACAAGGTCGCGGGACTGAAGAGTTCGTTGAAACTCCTCATGAGTAGCCCAGCGAGGAATGCCCACGCTCCCTCTCTGTAGCCTTGGGAGAGAGCTGCAGGGCATTTAATCACTTCACAGCTGCCAGCCAGTCTCGTAAGATGGTAGAATATGTTAGAATAAAAACAGCTAAAGGCTTGAATTATGCTCTTCCTACGCCCCCCCCCCCTTGCAAAGCCCTTTAGAACATGTCGGCTCCCAGGACACGAATAGTACTTCATAGATAGCAAAACTAGGAATGTGGCTCTTCCCCAGTGTGCAGCTTGCTTCCAAGAACAGAACCACTGTGTTCTGTTCAACAACTAAAAGATGCCTCCGCACTTTCTAATTGCACATTGTTACTAGAATAGACATCGAAAGTGTAATAATCGTCATACTCGTCGGATATGTCCATCGTCATCCCGAGTTCAAAGGAACTTAATAAAGAGGGGTGTTAAACATGACATTGCTGATTGTATGATATGCATTTTGTATATATGTAACTGATGTACGTAATTCGCTCTCTTGCGTCCCTCGAGGTCTAGGAAACTCACGTCGCGGGGCGTGAGATCGAAATTGGCCAATTGATACTATTTCTGCTTGCAATAAATCCTAGCATTGGGAATTTGAAACTCGTGTCTGGCGCATCTTTTCGTGTATGGTTATTGCCTTGTTTCCATAGCACGAGGGACCCCTTTCAAAGGGAGCAAGCAACAGGTTACATTCTGGCCTTATTTTATTGAACTGTGTAGGATAAACCAAATCCTTACCTGAACTTCGTCAGCTACCACAAGGAACTCTTCGCTGGGGTCAAGCTGCTAACTGCAAGGAATCAGACAAGAGTGAAAGTCAGACATGTGAACTCTTACGAACGACATACTTTTCGGAGTCAATATTGTTCTGGAACTCACCAATTCCTTCGAGCCAGTGAAGCAACTGGTTATCAACGCGCCCCTGCGCTCAATGCAGGATGGAGAGCTCATCTTTTCAAACCATCAGGTGAAACTACAAGAGGGGACATCAAAGGTGATCTGTGGGGAGAACAGCAGGGGTGGGGGGATTTACGCTCAACTCCACGGGTGGTTAATTCCCTTTCTCCATTTGCAGAAGAATATTCCTAAGGGCCAAGCAAATGAAGCTAGGTGGGCCAGTCCAGTCCGTCATCTCGGCCCTATGCGTCACATTGGTGGAGACCGCAGCTGTCCAGTTCAGATCGACGCCTCTGTGGGAGCCAGGTGAGCGTAACAGAACGCGAAGCCTACCCACAAATTCCCACCCGGGTGTTATGGATACCTCAGAGACTGACCAATTGGCCCAATTACTAGGGGAACTGAGGGCTGAAGTGCATTCCGCCCGTTAAGAAACCAATGCTCTTAGGAGAGAACTGACTTTGGCAAAGGAGCGAACTGATGACCTTGGTAGGCAAATATTGCAAAGCCAGGCTGGACAAGCACCCCTACCTGGTTCCGGGGGAAATCCGTCTCCTGTGTTATCGAGTAACCCTGTGCAAATAAACCTACCAGATAATATTCCATTAGCTCCACCCAAACGCTTTGCCGGAGATCCCCAAAAGGTTCGCCGTGTTTATAAACCAATGCCGCTTGCACTTTTTATGCAGACCTGGAGCCTTCCCAAACGATCAAGCCAAGGTAGCCTTTGTATTGTCATATCTCAGCGGCAGTGCAGCTGATTGGTCAATTCCACTAGTTACTCAGGATGACCCAATTCTTCAGGATTTTCAGGGCTTTCAAACTAGCATGGAAAGACTAATTACCCGGCACTCCCAAGGACAAGCCCTGGATAACAAACCTTTGTCCCTACGACAGGGTAACCAGGACCTTCTATCCTACATCGCGACCTTTAATAGGTTGATAGTGGAAACTGGATGGCCTGAGGTAAATCGAATCACGTTATTTCATCGAGGGCTTCGAGGAGAACTCAAGGATGTCTTGGCTCAAGTCGTGAACCCACCTCAAGACTGCGCTGAATATATAGACTTAGTGGTCCAGTTAGATCACAGACTTCAGAACAGAAAGGCTGATCGAGCCAAGTTTGAGAATCGGGTGTTGGTCAAAACCCACGCTAACCCCAAAGGAGCAGATGCTTCAGAACCCATGCAAATCGGAGGGGTTAAAGGACCCTTAACCCAGAAGGAAAGAGAAAGGAGACGGCAAATGCAATTGTGTCTATATTGTGGAACTTCTGGGCATTTTCTACGGGACTGCCCTGTAAAACCACCCAAGAAGGTGGTAGGAGCTACTGATAAAAGCCATATGGAGTCAGACTCGGGGAAACGACCACACCCGACAAGCGTAGAGGTCCGCTTGCCGAACTTGAAGATTACTCAGACCTCGCATTTCATCATACCAATGGTCCTCGTAGACCCAGGGCAGCCATCACGTATGCACGCAGTAAGGGCATACATTGATAGCGGGGCCATAGGAAACTATGTGGACTATGAATTGGCTTCCAGGATGAATCTACCTCTCTGCCGAAAAACCACCTCAGATGTCATCACCACAGTCGATGGAACTGAAATTGCCTCTGGGCCTGTAACTCATTCCCTCATTTCACCGCAGAGATGACACTATTCGGTCAGGATGGGCATCGAGAGACTATTGTGTCTGATCTAATCAAAGCCCCACAGTTCCAAATAATACTGGGGATACCTTGGTTGGAAACGCATAATCCTTATTATTTGGCGAGAGAAGAGAATAACCTTCCCGGATTGTGCACAAACCTGTAACCCAAAGAAAAATCAGAACGCAGGCCTGGCCACAGTAACCACAGCAGTCATGCAACTACCTCCAGAATACCAAGAATTCCAGGATGTCTTCCAAAAGGAACAGGCAAACACCTTACCTCCTCACAGATCGTGCGATTGTCAAATCGATCTCATACCCAGTGCACAACCCCCTTGTAGCAGGATCTATGCCCTTACGGAACCTGAGAACCTTCACCTACGACAATGCTTAGACCAGTACCTTGCCAATGGCTTTATTCGCCCATCCAAGTCCCCTGCATCTTCAGCTTTGTTCTTCGCGCCCAAAAAGGAAGGTGACCTCAGAACGTGCATAGACTACCGCGCATTGAACCAGATAACTGTCAAGAACCGATACCCATTGCCTCTGATCCCTGAACTACTAGACCAAGTGAAGGACGCCTGTATATACACTAAATTAGATCTCCGGGGAGCATACCATCTGGTACGTGTAAAAGAGGACGACGAATGGAAGACTGCTTTCCGCACTAAGTATGGGTTATTCGAATACCAGGTGATGCCTTTCGGGTTGTGCAATGCACCAGCAGCCTTCCAATATTTCATGAACGATGTCCTTCGTGAACTCATTGACGTTTGTGTTGTCGTGTATATCGATATTGTAGTATACTCCTCTTCAGAATCTGACCATGTGAAGCCCGTCCGAGCAGTCCTTGAGAAATTGCGCCAGCACAAACTATATGCAAAACTAGAAAAATGCGTTTTTCATGCCACAGAAGTTGAATTCCTTGGGTTTATCCTGACCCCAAAGGGAGTCCGAATGGACTCACGAAAGGTGGATGCAATCCTTAAGTGGCCATCACCAAGTTCAGTTAAAGGAGTACAAAGCATGCTCGGCTTTGCCAATTTCTACCGCAGATTCATCCCAGATTTTTCACATGTCGTACATCCCATCACAGCACTCTTGCGAAAAAATAAACGATTTATGTGGACTGAAGATGCTGAAAAAGCCTTCCAAGAGCTGAAAGCGAAATTCATGTCTGTGTTAAAGCACCCGCGCCCTGAACTTCCATACATAGTGGAAACTGATGCATCCAGTCTAGCCATGGGAGCTTTTCCTGTCTCAAAAGGTCCCTGAAACTGGGCAGCTTCAACCAGTAGCATTTTGGTCCAGAAAGTTCTCGGCACCCGAGTTAAACTATGCGGTTACCGACAAGGAGTTATTAGCCATTAAATCCGCCTTCAAGGCTTGGCGGCACTATCTTCTCGGTGCCAGGCATACCTTTACTGTGATCACTGATCACCGGAACTTACAGTATTTAAAAACAGCCCAGGCCCAATCATCACGTCAACTCCGATGGGCATTGTTCTTTGCCGAGTTCGATTTTGTGATAACCTATCGACCAGGTTGTAAGAATGGTAAAGCAGACGCCTTATCCCGAATAGGGATGGGAGAGGCAGAAGGGAACCCAGAACCAGTACCTATAATTTTCAAACAAAGAATTCTTGGCATGACTACTCTCCAGACACTAGAGGACATTCAGGTAAAGATCCAGCAACTCTTTGATCCTACAGCCCTGCAGGACTGGGTAAAGAAAGGCCCGGACTACTCTGTCGCTAATGATCTGCCTTATTACCAAGGGCAACTATTTCTGCCACACAAGGAACTACAAGAGCTAGTCATTTCCCGTTATCATGATACCCTTATGGAGGGACACTCAGGTATTGCAAAAACTGAAGCTAAAATTAAGACAATTCTGGTGGCCCACCTGGCGAAAGGATATTAAATATTTTGTGATGTCTTGTGGTATTTGCGCCCAAAACAAAAGTCAAAAGAAAAAACCAGCTGGCCTCTTACAACCTTTAGACATTCCGCCTACACCATGGAACACCTTATCGTTAGACTTTATTACCGATCTACCTCCTTGTAATGGGTTTAACACCATTCTAGTTATTGTGGATCTTTTTTCCAAGATGGCCCACTTTATTCCTTTAAAAGGACTACCTTCAGCCTCAATCCTGGCCAAAGAATTCCTCGAAAACATTGTTCGCATACATGGGTTTCCGTCCGTGTTGGTCTCTGATCGGGGCAGTCAATTAATTTCACATTTTTGGAAGAAATGTCAATTGGCGCAAATCGACGTGAGATTATAGACCAGTCACCACCCCCAGACCGATGGTCAAATGGAGAGCACCAACCAGACTCTTGAACAATAGCGTTGTATGTTACATCAAACTGAGAGTAATTGGAAGGACATTCTTTGGATCGCCGAATATGCATACAATAATTCAGTACATTCTGGAACTGGACAAAGTCCCTTTTATACCCTATATGGGCACCACCCTCGAACCTCAGACCTTGACTCACCCCAACACTTAGAAATGCCCACAGTGGACCATCTACACGCTATGATTACACAAGCCTTTAAGGAGGCAACTGCACATTTAAAACAGGCGAAGTAGAAATATAAGAAAGATGCTGACCGGCATAGAAGTGATACTCCACAGTACCAGATAGGGGACCAAGTATGGTTGGCCACAAAACACATACCTCTCAAGGGAATGCAGACCTTTAACCCTAGATATTTGGGACCTTACTCTATTAAGGCCATTATCAACTCGGTGGCCGTCAAGTTGGACTTACCTGCTAATATGCAAATTCATCCCGTCTTTCATGTATCACTTTTGAAGCCAGTGCAACCAGGGACAAGACTAACCAAGCCACCAGACCCAGTCCTTATAGACGGGGAACCCGAATTTGAAGTTAAGAACATCCTGGACTCCACGATGGTGAAGTCAAAACTTTTTTATTTAATTGACTGGAAAGGTTACGGACCACAGCAAAGGTCTTGGGAACCCAGTGACCACGTGCATGCACCTCGATTGGTGAAAAGATTCCACTGAAATTTCCCAGACAAACCAAAACCACGGGGAATAACGACTTTAGGAGGGGCCTTGGGGGGGGGGGGGGAGTTCTGTCATGATGCCTACCCCCGGGGAACCAGACCAGTCCAGCAACACGTTATTTTGAGCAAGCCCAAAAACCCATGCTAGGGGCTGTTTGGGTGTGGTCCTGGCGCCTATGGAGAGTCAGTCCTGGCGCCATAGGCGCCAGGCTTATAGAGTGGAACTTACCTGATGCAGACCATGCTGCAGAGCTCCAAGCCAAAGGAGGCTTGGAAGGGACTATTTTACCTAGGGACTATTTTTTACTCGGTTGGGCTGGGGAGGAATTCTTGGGACTACTTTGGAGGCTATTTAAACCACGCCCGAAGAGCAGCACACGCTTCGCGTTATTCTGCATCCAGCAGCGTAACGCTCACTGTGTCTGCAAGCCTGCATCCAGTCTTCTGCCACACCCGCCTCGAGTCTGCAGCTCCTAGAAAAAGGGAGGAACAAAAGGAGAAAAGGTTAGAATAAGAGCAAAACCTTCAATCCCTACCTGAATTCCGGATCCACCGCGCCTTCGAGCTGGAAGAAAGAAGCATGTTACGTGCGCCGCCTCGCCTGCTGCAGCGCCGCGCTGAACTCACCGGCCTTTGCAGCATCCTCACGATCCACCGCATCCTTCTGCACGTTCCCACCGCATTCTGGCACCTAAGGGGAACGCAAGAACAGCAAAGGTGAGCCAAGGGAATAAACAGAGGCAATAGTAACTACCCCCATAGACTTGCCTGATTACCGCCGGGGGTACTATTCCTCTTCACGGGTCGGAGCAGTCTCCATTGCATCCTCGCCGTACCCCGGCCCCTAAGGGGAACAAAAGGACAACAAGGTGAGACAAAGGGCCAAACAAGGGGAACTCTTCTCACCGCAATAGACTTACCTAATTTTACCGCCGGAGGCATTATTCCCCGAACTTCATATTTTCTCTCCACACCTGAATAAGGGAGCAAGCAACAGGTTACATTCTGGCCTTATTTTATTGAACTGTGTAGGATAAGCCAAATCCTTACCTGAACTTCGTCAGGTACCACGAGGAACTCTTTGCTGGGGTCAAGCTGCTAACTGCTAGGAATTGGACAAGAGTGAAAGTCAGACATGTGAACTCTTACGAACTACATACTTTTCGGAGTCAATATTGTTCTGGAACTCACCAATTTCTTGGAGCCAGTGAAGCAACTGGTTATCAACGCGCCCCTGCGCTCAATGCAGGATGGAGAGCTCATCTTTTCAAACCATCAGGTGAGACTATAAGAGGGGACATCAAAGGTGATCTGTGGGGAGAACAGCGGGGGTGGGGGGATTTACGCTCAACTCCACGGGTGGTTAATTCCCTTTCTCCATTTGCAGAAGAATATTCCTAAGGGCCAAGCAAACGAAGCTAGGTGGGCCAGTCCGTCATCTTGGCCCTACGCGTCACATTGGTGGAGACCGCAGCTGTCCAGTTCAGATCGACGCCTCTGTGGGAGCCAGGTGAGCATAACAGTGTGAGACGGTCTTACGAGGGTAGAAATACAACACAGTAATGTTTGAGCGGTATGCTGTGATAAAAATGTCGGTGTCCGGACATTTCGTCGAAAGACATTTCGTCTACGGAATTTGGTCGAAAACCAAATGGTTGAATTTTTTTTTTTATTTATATATATATTTTTTAGGTTTTAGTTTAGGGGAAAAAAAGGGGTTTTTAGGAAAAAAAATAGGGAGTTGGCGGGGGGAACCCCACCAAAAAAAAAAAAAAGTGAAAAAAAAAACAATTCGACCATTTGGTTTTCGACCAAATGGTTTCGACCAAATGTCCTGTCGACCATTTTTTTTCGACGAAATGTCTGGTAACCAAAAATTTCACCTGTAAAAAGAAATCGTGGCAAAAATGCTGTGGTTGGACCCGTTAAAGGTGTACCCCATTACACCATTTAAGGGGGGCGGGAGTTGCGGGGGTGTCCCCCGCTCCCCTTAAATGGTATAATGGCTGCGTGGGTGTCCCCCGCATCCTTTACATGGATTGCGGCGGGAAAACCACAGCCTTTTTTCCGCAATATTTTATATCTACGGCCATTTTTGCAGCGATTTTAACACATGGAACCGTTTGAGCGCACTATCTATATGAGAGACAAGCCAAGCGGGCAGAATACAACAGTTTAATCTCTTGGTTACACTATCTAGATGTGGAACAGGCTACGGGGGGCACGTTCTGGGAGTCAGTGACATATACTAATTTTATACAGGTCAGTCTGAAATGCTCATTAAGGTGGGACGTAAACTAACATTTAAGGAGATTGGATTTTTTGTAAGGTGGGGCCACCCTGGCTGGACTTGCCTTACTGGTTGTTGCTGGCTGACTGCTGGCCACTGGCTTCCCCTGCTGACACATGCAGAAATGATCTGGAGCCGCCCTTTGCCTGGGGCCCTTGGCCGCCAGGCGGCACGGGCAGATGGCTGCCCTGGGGAGATCATTTAAGGCTGGTGGAGGCACCAATCAGAAGCGGTGTGGGCGGGATGGGAGGCGGGTGAACAGAGAAGTAGATGCAGAGAGGGTCGGGAGGGGAGAGGGCAGCAAACGGGGCTCAGATGTAAAATAAAACAAGTTACCAAATGACGCAGGACGGGTTTCTACAAGGTGCACTCACCGGCGTCGCAGTTGCAGAAAAGATGCGAGTAGGAGTTGCGCCTCACACTAGGCCCGGCAATATTATTTAAAAGCACCAATCAGGAGCGTTTGCCAGAGGTCCCAGGGTATTTAGAGATTGCAGGTCCGGAAGGTTCATAGGTCACAGCTCATCGTGGGATGGCTCAAACTGTATCTGGTCTTGAGACTGGTTATGCCCACTAGTCCAAGGGAGGAAGTCATCCAGTCTTCATCTTCCCTGTCGCACAGAAGAGAGGGCTGTAGCTGCAGCTTTCCCTCAGTCTGCTTTGATGGTCGGCCGAGGGGTCTGCAGGTGTCCTTATTTCTCCTTTTTCAGAATGGATGGTTGACTCTGGCTTCTGCAGCAAGACCCTCCCCTTATATACAGGAACCCAGCTAATAAGCATGCAAAGACCTGAGGAGTTTGTGTTCTCCCAGCTTCCTGTCCTCCCAGTCACACTGGTGCATCTAGCGTGGCTTCCCCCTGCGAACCCGTCAGAGAAAAGAGTAAGCAGGACTTCCCCCACACATGTTGGCAGAAGAATGCTCAAGCAAGGACATGTTGTGAGTTGGCAAAAAGATTACGGGCACCATTTTGGGTCAAGGGTGTCCCATGTGTCCCTTTCCGCAGCTGCGAATACACCCTGTGATGTAGATTTCACAAAATCAGTAGAAAATCATCCACTGCCACAAGCCACTCAGATAGACTTGTCACTGTAACTAGAAAGTTACAGGAGAAGTGAGAAAAGGGATGCAATGTGTCCCCTCAGTACTCCACATAAGGTGGAGTGCGCTGATTTCACAAAAGAAAGGCATAGGTAGAATAGAAAATATCCCCCTATCCTGGTAACATTAAGTTGGCACAGGAAAATAAAAGAAAACCAAAGAAGGAAGCTCAAAGAGCTTCCAGCAGCACTGCACAGAAGTTGCTGTGTTCTGCAATATTAAAAGACGGATGCAACAAAAAGATGGCGAAAAGCACACTCCATCAAGAATAACCAAAAAGGGTTACCAGAGTCACAACCAGAGAATGAGTGAGTGTGAAAAAAGGTTCCCACTCACTCAGGAGAGTTAGACAAAAATCCAATAATCCAGCAAAAAGTGAGGGGGGGGATTCACTATTGGGGAGAATTACACACAAGATGGAAATTCTACCTAACGGGTACCACTGCTATCTCCTTTATGCAACGTAATACAGGTGAACCCCTTTTCCTTTTATTTTTCTGTACACAGAATAGCCTAGAGAAGACTGGTGGCAGTGGTACCTCATTTTTACGCCTCTTACTTTTTACCACAAGTTGGCCATTATATCATTACAGTGGTCAAAATGGCTAATGTTGTTTAAACCTGGTCTTTTTGGCTAATTTTTTAATTGCCCATTCTTTCCAGGTAGGGGTAGGAAAGGGCTATGTATGGTCATTCACTTTGCCGGCTCTGACCAGAGCCCGGGAAGTAGCCTTTGTGTGCTTGAAACTGGTTTGGGCTGGGTTAAAAAAGCTGAACATGTCGGAGCGGACCATGAAGGATCGGCGTATCCGCCTCACCAACTGGCTGGAGGGTAAGAGCCCAGCAGCAGGTGAGAAGAAGAAGAGGTCCGAGCGGTCTTCTAAGACCTTTGAGGGTGCTCCGGCAACGGGGGCTCAACAAAAGGCAAAGCACTGCGAGTCCGCGGGCACCTGGAGCGCCGAACGGTCGGGCTCCTCGGCTGCCAGGCAGGGTGCACTTTCACCGACGCCATCAACCACGAGCCAACGCTCTGGCTCTGGGAAAAGAAAGTCAGAGAACCCGGATAAACATAGGGATAAGTCCCGGTCGATCCCGACGGAGACAGCCAAGGGGGAGCGAGTCGGCGACCCTCCCCCTCCCAAGGTGAAGGCCTCGGGCGCGTCTAAGGTTGTGAAGGCCTTGATTAAACCAGCTAAGGCCTCTATTGAGGGAGTCGTGGCGGCCCTGGCGAAGCCTGTGGAGGCTACCCCAGTGGAGATTACCTCGGGCCCAGAGTTTCCCTGCCACCGCGGAGGGAATCCTCTTTTCAACCCATCGATAAGACCCCCGTGAGAAACCTGGTGGAAAAAGAGGGGGAGCGGTGGCTATCACGGACACAGATATAGCTTCTGAAGAGGAGCTGGCTGAAGTCGTGAAGATCCTGGACAAGAGGTTCGAGGAAGTCCGGTCCCACAGGAGGGATCCTGATGAGGCAGACGAAGAAAGCAACAGAGGCGCCGACGAGGCTCCTGTGGAGGCGGAGGATTCTACTCCCCAGCCGTCGCAACCGGTACCTGGACCACAGGACAACTCGGGAGCAATCCTGATGGCGATCCAGAACTTGTGTACGGAGATGAGGACAAGGTTGCCCTTACCCCCAAGGGACGACCCAGCGGAGCCTGGACTGTCGGGAAGCCCTACAAGCAAGCGGAGGAGAACTCATCCCCCACCGCCCTTCCAGCCTGCGTGGTCCTCACAGCCTTCTTCTCCTTCCTCGATCCCGAGGGATGACACGGGGACAGAGACGGCCACGACGGTGATGGATGACGACGACGGTGGTGACGACGGAATGGGCCTCCATCACCACCTCCTCGGGCCTCTCCGCCTGACGAAATGGGCTCCTTCCACGCCATGATCGCCAGGGCATCCGAGCTCTTCCAGCTCTGCCCCATAGAACAGAAGAAGGAAGGTTTCCTCTATCAACGGCGTGAGGCCAAGAGGTAGACGGTCCTCTCGGTCCCGTTACTTGATGACATCTGGGACAAGGGGCTTAGCTCCTGAAGAACCCGTCCATGACCCCTGCCAAAGAGACTGGTACGAGAAGAAGTACCAGGTCCCGGATTCCGCCCCCATGTGCCTTAGGGCACAGCCGACCCCGGATTTGGTCGTCTTAGAAGAAAGCTGCAGGGGCAACGGCTTCAACTTCGACCTCACCGCCGACGGCGAAGGGAAGAAATTGGACGCCATGGGACGATGGGTCATCTCGGCGGCGGTGACTACGATTAAAGCGGCCAACGCCCTCGCGATTGTGGCCCGCTACGACAATGAGCTGTGGTTTAAGATTGCTTCTCTGCAGGACTTCCTCCCGGGCGACAAGAGGCCTGAGGCCCTGGAGATCCTGTAGGAAGGCGAGGTGGCGTCGGACCACGCTATAACGGTGGCCACGGACATTGCTGACATTGGCTTCTGCCAGATGGGCAACAGTGTTTGCCTTCGCCGGTGCGGTTGGCTCAAGGCAACCGATTTCCGCCAGGACGTGCAGACCAGAGTCTTGGACATGCATTTCGATGGAAACAACCTGTTTGGCAAGACAGTGGACGAGTCACTGCAGGCCATCAAGGCCACACGGAGACAGAAAGGGCCTTCAGAGTTTTACAGCAGCGATGGCCGCCCTTTCGGAACTCCAGAAGCAAGCAAGGTGCCTCCAAAGGATTTGGTGGCGGCTCCTTGACGTACCGCCAGGCGGCCCGCTCCTCGTCGCAGGAGGCCTACAGAGGACGCGGCAAATCAGGGGGATCTCGTCGTCGAGGAGGCCAAGGCGGCAAGGCCACTGCCAAGCAGGACTGAACCGGCCGTGGTGTCGGGCCCCCACCGGAGCACCCCGGTGGGAGGCCGGCTGGCAAAGTTAGTCAGCGTGTGGGAGTCCATCTCCACCGACCGATGGGTGCTGGATGCCATGGCCCGCGGGCACACTCTCGAGTTTCTAAAAAAGTGCCCCCGCATTCCACCCGTGGCCAGGAAGGAAAACCACGTCCCTCAACTGCTGCTGGAAGTAAGGGCGATGCTCAAAATAGGAGCCATCAAGCTTGTCCCAAAGAGGCTCCAGGGCTCTGGAGTGTACTCGCGATACTTCCTCGTAAGAAAGAAGACCGGTGGCTAGCGACCCATCCTGGACCTTCGTCGTTTAAACAAGTACATCAAGTCTCAGAAATTCCGGATGGTCACCTTCCAGCACGTGCTGGGAAGCTGGAGGAAGGTGACTTCCTATCATCACTGGACTTGGAGGATGCCTACTTCCACATCCCCATTTTAAAGGGACATGGAAAGTTTCTCAGATTCGTGGTCTAAGGACAGCGCTACCAGTTCAAGTCAGCGCCCAGGGTATTCACCAAGTGCCTAGAACCAGTGGCGCTGTGGCTGCGCCTGCAGGGGGATCCACGTCTACCCCTATCTGTACGATTGACTCATCCGAGCAAGAACAAAAGGACTCGCCGTCGAGCACACAGCGAAGACCGTCCAGCTGCTCACGGATCTGGGCTTTTCCATCAACTTCGCGAAATCCCACTTGGTTCCGTCGCAAGTCGCACTGTTCCTGGGAGCCAGTAATCAACGTTTCAAATATATACTCTAGTATATCAGCGTTTCAAATATTCGTTCAAAGCAAACGTTCTTAAATCTACTCTTCAAAATCAGTCCCTATCCTAATTCAACAAAATTAAATCATTAATCAAGAAACAGCCTTGTAGCAGTTACTTAAAGTGTGGTCTCTCCTTCAGGTCCTTCTACTTTCATCTTGCTTCTCTAGACATTTCCCAGGATTCCAGGTCCAGGTTTCCTTTAGCCGTCAATCACAATTCTCTTTAGCCCTCTTCTGACTTTCAGCATTCCATGTTTTCAGCAGAAGTCTCAAATGCCTTTAATGGCCAGTAGCCAGGAGGCTAAAGAATTAAGATTAGGGTTTGTATATCTGTTGGCCACCTGTTAAAAAACCTATTTTCTTTCTAGGTCAGGATGTCTCTCGCAGAGAAAAGGACTCGTAGTTTGAGAAATTACAAAGGGTGTTGGTGAAAAAACAAGTACCCATATCACTTAGTTCTCAGTTACCCTGATACACACCTCGTTATATAGAGCAATGTATATCGTTTTTAATTGTAACCCTAAAACTGGTGGGCCATAATCCCAATCCTACCTGTATTGTGTCTTTAATAAAGAATTCTGAGTAAACGTGTCTGGTATGGTGCGTTCCGGTCAGGCTACAATCTCCCCATCTCTAGCAAAAGTTGTAATTGTGGACACAGTTTATCTGATAAGGATCCCTTATGATTTTGAATGAAAAGGATTCCACTACCGACCGAATCTGAGCCACCTCTGGTAAAATGTAGCAATACATGGATTGGTCTCCACCAAATGAATCTGTCGTGACCTAAATATACAAGAATGTGATCCTCCACCATTATCATACCACCTTTTATTGCGGTTTCTCATGACTGTTGCCATGTCTAGAACAAAAGCAATCCTCCTTAACTCCTTAAATAAACAAAAACCTTTGTGTGTCTGCCTTTTCTGTGATTAGGGGGTATCAGGTAATATTATCCCCACCAAAAATATCGCCGTATATATGGTAGACGGGAACGGCCATAGGCGATATTTTTAGTGGGGATAATATTTGGGGTTATTGGGAGTGGCGGTTGTGGGGGTGTCCTGCGCTCTCTGTAAAATAATTTGGGGATTGTGGGGGTGTCCCCCGCAGGTTCCTTGCCTTAACATCGCTGCAGAAATATGGCGATATTTTTGTATGGCGATATTTTTGCAGGGCTATTAACGCATGGAACCGATTAGAGAGCTGCCTTTGGGACAGCCCATGAGAAAATGGGTCTGTCTAGGAGAGACCCTGACAATATCTCAACTTTGCTGGGATTTTGTCTCTACTTACCTACATAGCTGGAGGAATTTGCCACAAAGCTGCACTGCTGGGATTTTGTCAGACCAAATTCGGCCAAATCACACCATCTCTCTGAACCTTGGTTTAAATCTATCTTGTCGCATTCCATTGAAACTTCCTGTTTGTCTTTCTCACAGAAGCATATGCACCTTGTTAAAGCTCGGGATGGCTGTTAGTGGATTGCAAGTTTCTTCCGAAGGTACTGTTTTTTTGTTGTATTATAAAGTGGACTTTGATTGCAGGTCTCTGCCAGTTTGGTAACCTCGCTGCACATGGATCTCTAAGAAAAGAGCGAGGGTGGTGTTACTAAGATAGAGGGGAAAGGCAGGTGCAAATCCTGTAGTGTTGATGTTTGGAGAGCATAAGTTAAAATCTCAAGGGTCACTGTAATTCTATGTTGGTAGTGGCCTGGCAAAGGACTTTTGGTGTATGTTTCATCCATAAAGGATAGCCCGAGATTGATTATTTGATCAGCACCTCGGGGACCTGGTTGGCCGCTGGCCCGATGGGGCTAAGAAGCGAGCTGTGCTGTTGCTCCCTTAATGAGGTGCGCAAGTAGGCTGCTTGCTCCATCTGTGTACACAACAAAGTAAGGGGGAGCGAGATAGGTATGTTGGTCATTTTCAAGGGCATGAGGTGGTTAGGTTGGAGGAGAACCAATGGCTTCTGAAAGGTGTGTTTAGTATTTGCATATTTTGGTTGGACCTCTAAGTTTCTTTCCATGTTTTGAGGCGAAGGGCACAGGGGAATCGTTGGGAATGGTGCTGACTACACGTAACTCCTAGACTGAGACGTTTTGCACTGTCTTGTTACATGTTCATCTAAGTTCTGGTCAGATTCAACATACAATGTCATTTGTAAGCCAACTCAAGTAGTCAGATTGTCCAAAGTTCTTTGCTGGTGAGTGGACAGTAAGCCTTTAGGCCCCTTGCCACTGCAACTCTTTTTAGCATATGGTCTTCTGGTAGCACATATGGCTCCCAGGACATAACACCCCCTCCCATTTTAGACATTTTAGATGCAGGGTGGTTATATTGCTTTATACCCCGGGGCATACAGGTTTTGATTACCCCATCCTTTGAAGATCAGGACCCCGACATGCTTGGGGCCTTGCCAGCCGAGACTGTTCAACACATTTTCTCACCATACTGGTGAAATATGCCAAATCTGATCGTGAAGAAGCACTTAAGCAGATTCAAGCAGCAGAAATTGAATTACAAGATATACCTGCCAAAGAGGATGGGAACAAACCTCGGGCCAAGATTGATGGCAATCTCGCTTCCTATGAAGATGAAATCAAGCAGAGGAAGCATCGGAAATTCATCTGCGATAAAACTGATTATGACACCAGCAGGGTTTTTACATTTAACGAGCGGTTCGCCACTCTTTGTAATTCGGCGCAATCCAAGCCCTCATCTATTCCAAAGGAGACGGCTACTACATCATCTGAATACAATGTTTCCCATTCTGAGAATTCATTTGTCGAGCTTAATTTTTAGAAGCAATGCGGCTCCTATTCAAAGATGACAGATTACGAAAACGGGGTAGGGGTCGTGGACGAAAACCTGTTGGGGGTGACGGGGGACAGGTTCCAAATCAAGAATCCCAAACCAGGCTAACATGCTTTGGAGCAAGGACAAAGAAATAAACATCATGGAAGGCATACCGGTCATCAATTTGGCCTCCCATGTGTTAACCAACAATCAAATGGATGTGTTGAGATTGGGCTTGAATTTTTATCCCATCGCCACCTTTGACTATGTTCAAGCCCGTCTCGATTTTGACTCTTTCTTCAGGAAAATCAAACTCAAAACGTTTTTTGCCAACAATCCAGTCAACATTGTACACCAATCTGTACCTTCCAACAAGACGTCTTTATTGATTTCAGGCATCGAGACGTTATCTGATTTGGCCACGTTGGAGGACCCATGTTTTGACTCCACCATGTTTGATCTTGCAGAGTTTGATATTAATCCAAGCTGGTCTATCACTTCTTGGCTAATAGCTAAGTCCAAGTTTAATCCCCCTGTGCCCACAAGAGGATGCATGGAGGCATTGCATGACTTATGTATTGCAGACTTTAGGAAACTACGCAAGTCATCTCTTGCATCTGTCAAATATAACCTTTCCAAGGAACAGTGCAAGTCCCTGTCTGAACTCCAAAATTTGGCTGACATCAAACCTTGGGACAAGGGTTCTAACATAGTTTTATTGAATCAGCATGATTCTTTCAATGAGGCTTCCCGTCAACTTCAGGATAAACAGTGTTACTCCACAGTATCTGCCAATCCATTTGTTAAGATACAGAGTGAGTTGAAGATTCTTGTAACCAAGTGGTGTGAGATGGATGAGTATCTTAGATGAGGACTTCATCAAATTTTTGGGGCCTGCTTTCTTCTTCATTCCCACAATTTATTTTTTGCCAAAAATGTATAAGTCACTTGTGCACCCACCAAGACGTCCAACTATCGCATTATCAGGTTCACTTTTGGAGAAACATGTCGCAATCTATTGAAGAGACTTTAATGTCATTTGTTTCCATACTTCCCTCTTATTTACTGGACACTAAGGACTTTCTTGCACACATTAATCATGTACAGTGGGAAGAGGGTTTGATTTTGGGTACCCTTGACATGGTTTCCCTTTACACTTCCATAGATCATGTGGTTGGTATCAATGCCTGTCGAAATGTTTTGGAAACAAGGTCTCTGAACTTTCTTTTTCCCACCAATATGATATTGGAGATGTTGACATTTTCTCTCAATAATAATGTTTTTAACCTTTAGAAGTGTGGCACAGCCATGGGCAGTACTTTTGCCCCTGCATATAATGCTGGATTGGTGGGAAGCAACTTTTTTGAGTGATATTGTTCATGAAATTCTTGTTGAGCAGATTGTGGCATGGTGGCATTACATCGACAACGCGTTTGTCATATGGAAGGGGACTGAGTCAGACCGGTTTAATTTTGTCAAATGCATCAATGAGAACACAGTTACTTCAGTGTTCACTGAGAATCACAGCTGCACTGAGATAATTTATCTTGATGTGACTGTTTCCCTGGATAGTCTAGCTTTACACACAACTGTTTTTTTTAAAAAAACAACCAGTTCAGGCCTTCCCCTCCATGCCACTGGTGGTCACCTGGTGAGTTGTAAAAGGAGTATACCCTTTGGTGAATTTGTACGCTATCGTAGACATTTTTCAGATATTGTGCAATTTTGATTAATGTTGCTGCTGGCCCTTATCCGATTTTTTTTAAACGGGGGGTACATCAAAGGTATCATTGAGAATGCCTATGTTGAGGCTAGATAGCTTCAACGTGATGACTTATCAGCCATTAAGTGTAAGGTGGGGTGCAACAATAATAAGGACCCCCATTTTATCATTTATGGCAGTTCTTCACACAGTATGAGGAAAATTGTCCAGCTGTATTGGCATGTCCTGAAGGTGGACAAAGATGTGTCATCACTAGCCTCACGTCTCACTCTGTCCTTTAGGAGAGCTCCCTCACTGAAGGACAAACTTGTTCAGAGTTGTTTGCATCCCAAGTTCCAAACTGCAACTAATTCCTCCTGGTTGACCACGTTACCCACGGTTTTGTCAAATCTCAGAAGTGCAAGGTTTGTACACATGCTACTGTTCAGAAATGTTTCATACATCCTTTTACTGCCACTCCCTGTGCCATTAAAGATCACATTACATGTGACACCACCTTCGTAGTGTATGTGCTTAGTGGCCCCTGCAACAAGTGGTATGTTGGCAGCACCACCTGCAAAGTTAAAATTTGGATTCTGCAACATCTCTGACCCCTCTTATCCCCATGGTGAAACATTTTAAAGAATATCATGCCAATAATGCACACCTGATCACCTTTTCTGGGGTTGTGCAGGCTACTATGAATCCCAGAGGTGGTGATCGAGTTTTACGGCTCCAACAGTTAGAGACCAAATATATATTGGATCTGGACACAAAGGTCCCACTGGGGCACAATATCGATGAACAACTTTACACTTTTATAGGAGCTTAGTTGAGGTTTCAAATTTCAGTTTGCTTCATTTTCTCTGTGTTCAAGAATTCTGTTTTTCTTCTTTATAGTTTTCATGAGTTCGATTCATTTAGGGTGCAATTGAATAAGTTAGGTGTGGTGCTGAAGATATCAGTTGGATGTGTGCAGTCTGGTGGGTGGACACTCAGACTGGGCTCTGGCTGCGTTAGGCCTGAAGGACGCATATGTGAGCAAAAATGCCGGAATGTGCTTGGCTAGCTGCATTTTATTAGGGTGATGAGGTGTTCATGGGGTCATATTTGTATGTGAACAGCTGGGCCGAATTAATCAGGGGTATAGCTGTGTTCTAGTTGTATGATGGTGTATAGTAGAGAGTAAGCGTAGTGATGTGATATGATGGTTATTTTTAAGGCGGCCGAGACCAGGCACGCGAACAGGATGGCAGGGAACACAGCGACACACGGACACAGAGACAGGGGGCTGGGCTTACAGCGACAGGAGGGGGGGATGCAGCTATAAAGCAACAGCATGGGGAACAGCAAAGCAGGGTACACAGTGACACAAGGTGGGCATTGCTAACATTCACAATCCTGTTAGGATCTGGCGCAGGCTAATGTTCACAATTCTAGCTAAGTGTAGCGTTGCTAACATTCACAATCCTGTCAGGGTCTGGCGCAGGCTAATGTTCACAATTCTAAATTAGTGTGGTATTGCTGACATTCATAGTCTAGTATGCATCTGGGCAGGCTAATGTTCACATTTCTAACTATGTGCGATATTGGTAACATTCACAATCCTGTCTGTCGTGGGCTAATGTTCACAATTCTACTGAGTGCGGCATTGCTAACATTCACAATCCTTTCTGGGTCTGGCTAATGTTCACAACCAGCAACCATCAGAAACCACACCAACACAGGGAGCAATTTTTAGAGGCCTGGGTGGGTGAATAACCTGTACCAGAACCCTAACATTCACACACGGACTGTACAGGTAAAGTTGACTAATTGTGGTTCAGTCATGTCATCTTGTACAACCTAAACTGGCCTCGGCTCATTAGACCCAGCCAACAAAAATTCCAACAAAGCAGACTGGAAATCCATCTCCGTTTTTAATGCGTGCCAAGAGACAGTGCAAATGGTGCTCTATAGGAAGACCCAGTAGCCAAGCCCCTTTTGGCTGTGTTTTTGCTCCGAGTAGGTTAAACCAGCTCTTGGCAAGAGCTAAAGAACTCTTCAGTGAGAGCTAAAAAGGAGACCATAACAGTGATAGTAGAGAGATCTGGGTGATTACATCTCCCTCACTAGCCTATGATTCTGTACTCTGGTTGGCTGCTTGGCAGACCGTAATAGGCAGCACATAAGCAGCGTCCTTAATTTATGCAGAAGAAAAGATTGTTTACTTGTATACCCCTGCTCTGAATAATTACTAGAACTCATTGCACCAGTCGTTTACCATATGTACCAAAGCATTAATTCATGTGCCAACACGTTGCGAACGGGAGCGCTTCCTCAGGAAAATACAATAAATGTCAAGTAAATGAACAAAGAATCAGTGATTTCAACCAAGTGGAGTCCTCGTGGAACTAGTGGGTCTACTTCCTGTACAAGAGTTTCCTCATCAGTGACCTTAGACCCTAACAAGCATATCCAAAGATTATCTACCAACTTGTTTTGATTCTGAAAAGTAATAAAAACCAATTGCCTTTTTAAAGAATGCTTATTTACAAATTTGTGTATGTTAAATAAATAACTATTTGTAACAAAAACCTTGAGTGCAAGGGTTACCTGGTTACCTATATTGACAGATTTCATTTGTACAGCTCTACAGCTTACATTTACCCCTCCTGAGATGGGCCTGACCACCCAGCCACACCACCATCTCGTGTAGTACAGACCTACACCAAAAGGTGCTTACTAATACCAAGCAGATAAGTGTTGTGTAGTCTCACACAGTGACAGCACCAATTCTTACCTAACAGTTTAACCCGAGAGACCCCCAGCACTTTTGCTGAACTGGACTTTGACTAATCTCCTGAATGGGACTTTATTTTCTCTGACTGGGATTTTTATTTACTGTTTTATGAAGTTTGCTAAACTCCATATGATTAATACAGACATCTCTTTTTTGCTTTGTGAAACACAGCATCCTCTGTGCAGTGTCACTGGAGAGTTATGGAACAATTGACTCACCCGTAACTATTGTTGTCCAGCATGGGTCTGGCATTAATTCACATGCTCATGAATATTCCCTTTCAAACCGGAAACTGGTTTTTAAGTTGTAAGTGAAACATTTTCACTTACAAACTGTCTTTCTCCTCTAAACCAATCACTGAGCTCTGGGTCATAGTGCCCCCAGCCAATGACTGTCCTCTCCCTAAGCTCCCCTGGCAGCCATCTTCAGATTTGGTAAGCACGTAAAGTGGCAGTATGACCAAGATGAGTTGCAGAGGGGGCGGGGGTGGGTTCGCATGTGAATCGATGCCAGACCCATGCGGGAGAACAACAGTTCCAGGTAACTTGTTCCTTCTCCAGCATGGGATCTGGCATGGATTCACATGCTCATGAATAAAATCATAGCAGTACAATGTTACACAACCATGGGCGGTTCAAAGAACACAGAAGCAATTACTCTTCCCTCCAGAACAGGCTCACCTTCAAGTGAACAGGTTGCGTAGCACTGCTTGGATGACCTTGGACACTCTGGAATCCCCGTTGACGCAGTAGAATCTTGTGAAGATGTGTGTGGACCTCCACGCAGCAGCCCTGTAGATGTCCAGCAGGGGCACACCAGACAGTAACAGTCGTTGCAGAGATCGCTCTGTGGAATGGGCTCTCGAACGGCTGGGCAGCGGTCCGTTTGCCAACCGATGACTGATATAGCCGGAGAGCCTCCTGGAGATGGAAGTCTTGGACAAGGCCTTTCCATGGTTCACAGGACCAAAGTTCACGCACAAACAGTTGAGAAGTCTTGCTGAAACTCATTGTGCGTGCCACATAGAACTTCAGAGCACGAGCCACATCCAGCGAGTGCAAAGTCCTTTTAGCTGACGATGGTTTCAGAAAGGACACAAGAAACACTAAAGGCTTGTTGAGGTGGAATTTCCGATGGAACCTTTGGCATGAAGGAGGGGTGCGTCTGTAGCACCAACCTTGTGTCGTGAAAAGTCAGATAAGGCTGTTTGCAGGATAGGGCCTGGATCTCAACTACCCTCCTGGCAGATGTGATGGCCACGAGGAAAGCTGTCTTCCATGAGAGGGGCCTGATGCATAGGCTTGAAGGGTGGCCCCCCCCATGAGCCTCGTCAGCACCATGTTGAGTTACCATGCCGGGGCAGGCACCTTCACCGGCGAGAACTATCGAAACAGTCTTTTGAGGAACTCGTTGTTTTATAGTAAGTGTGTGATATTTGCCTAAATGTTTAATTGCTTAGTGTGTATTTATATATTTTTCTACTTACCAGGTGTTGCTCTGTGTAGTCTCATTGCAGCTCTAGACCACTCCACCCCCCCTTTTAAGTCTAACCCACTCTGCTACCTACCTTGATTGATTCCTGTTCACCATGATAGGTTGGCCTCCCAAAATCCACTGGATGCTCGGAACCCAGATTGATGAACGTGGAGACCACCAACAAGTTCAGTATGTGAGGTAAGTTGTGGAAAGTCCAGCTTCTCCAGCAGTTTCCCAAGGAAGGGGGTGATAGAAATAGGGTGGTAGTTGGCTGGAGAGGTAGGGCCTGCTAAAGGTTTTTTCAGAATGTGGCGCACAAGGGAGTGCTTTGATGTTAACCAATAACTGAGATTTTCCAAATTGGGTATTAAAATTACCAGCTTCAAAAATCTTAGTACGTATATCTGGATAGCGAGTCAATGGTGTGTTTTAAAAAATGTTTAAATCCTCAGTGGGTCTAAAGACAATACGATCTTTAGCACTCCTCATATATTACACAAAATAAACTGCAGAGCATTATCTAAACTAAAACTCAGGCAAAGAACACATCAGGTTTGGTAATGGGACACACAAGTCTCATATCTAGGTAGTTCCACACCATATTGTTAATCGTCCCCCCATCCCCAACACAATCGGTCGGCCAAGCTGGGCCTGTGTGGCTCTTAGGGAGTTTTTACACAAGTTGTCTGTGACAGAACTTGGAAAAGCTCAATTTAGGTGATAGGGTTGTACACCTTAGGTTTAGCCTGAAATACCCAAAGGTTTGGTAGTAATGGCTGAGCAACACTGTGGACCTAGGTCGAAACACCACCTTCGGTGCCAGTTTGCAAATTCTTAATCTAGTACAGTGACTAGATAGACATCTGATGTGAGGTGCTTAAACCTCTTGTATACAGTCTTCGTTATTAATCTTGAAATTCCAAATAATACTCCAAACAACTTAGTTTTTCGCAAGACACCAGTTGTATTATTTACACCCATTTTTCTGGACTACTATGCGCAGCCTCTGCCAGAACAAGCTAAAAATGCCTATGCATTTCAGACCCTCTGTACATCTTCAGGGCTAGTAGCTCTATACACTTTACAAAAAATCATATGGCCAGTCACCCGGACCAAATATTTACAGGAAACCAAAAATGACTGAATAGTGTTAGACATTATTCCAACAATTCACAAACAATGGCAAACAATGGCAGTTAGAGTACATCACCCCGTGACATAGGTGAAAACAAGTAAATATTCATCGCCATCCCCAACACGTCATAATATAGAATACAATCAGCCCATGGTATCATGGTTCAAAGCATCATAACCAAGACCATTTCCATTGAATCCAACGGGAATAAAGCATTCACCATGAAGTAGGCCATAAAGTCAATATTTAAGTACAATGAAAGTACAGTTTAGCAAGGTAAAGACAAATAAGAAAAAAAAATGAGTGTCAAGTTCGCCCACGGACAGCAAAAAAGACATAAAGAAAAATAAGAAAGGGGAAAAATAGAGACGAAAAGTTATCGAAAGATCAAATATGAATCTGCACAAAATGTAGTTAACAGAACCACTCATTACATGTTTACAACCTGCTAAGCAACATCCGTAAGCACTAGTATTCCGTTTCCCACCGGCATGCCCAAAAGATACATTGACATAATTTTGTATACCACTTTTTAATTTACAGATCTGGGCATGAGCTATAGTGGGGGTTATACAAGCGGTTACCTGTGTAGTAGAGTCTGAGAACCTAGCGCTACAAGCCTCTTGGCTAACTTGCCTGTTGATCACCATCTTCCTTCCTTTCTTGCAAATGTTAAAATCATCCTGTTCATTCTTGCGTTGATTACATCATTTTTTTTTGTTTCAAAACCTTTTTATTGGCCTTTGGAATTTACAACATAATCCATATCAGCTTGTAATTCAACCACTGTAAGGCCTCCTATATCGGAGGGTGCATATAGGTAGTCTGGAATAATAAAAAACGAAATAAGATGCATAACCTGACAACCTCCAACAACATCCCCCCGCCCCCTCCCTTACCCTCTCTCCCCTGATGCATTAACCACGAGCCCGAAGTCACAATCCGATACGGCATGTCCCCAACCGTGTGGGAAGTCAGCTGTCCCGGTGCACTCTTACTCTTGTCCCTAGGGGCATTCTAACTGGCCCATCACCCGCCAAGGGGTCGGGACAGGTGAACTCTCTATTGTGAATTCTTGCGTAATATAGGAGCTGTCCCCACTTCTGATGGAAATACTGCAGCTGATTCTCCATATGGAACAACGCTTTCTCGGCAGACACCATTTCCCAAATGCACGCCCACCAGTCTTCCTCACTCGGTTTTCTGGTGGATCTCCAGAAATATGCTATAGTAGTTCTAGCCACTAGAAGCAACGTTTGGGGTAACCCACATGCACCATTAACCTTTGGAGCCAATCTCCCCCCAGCACCCCTGTGAACCCAGTAAACACAGGTCTCTTGGGCACGTATAACCTGTAATGCCGCTAATTGTACCCAACACCTCTGCCCAGTACCTCCAGACCTTCGAGCTTCATCACCATATGTGCATATACGATCAGTCTGCCACAAAGCCCCTCCAGCACAGACCTCTATCATTGTGTCCTCCAAATATGTCTCATCCTGTCTGGTGTAAGATTACCTCTAGCCAGGAATCAGAAGCCACACTCGGCATATGTGATGCTTCTAGACACCTTCTTAAGCCCCTTCCAGATCCTCTCATCCTTCTGGGGTAATTCATACAATCCTTGTGCCTAGCTTCGACATATACTGGCAGGTTGGTGTCCTCCTTTTTCCCCAGGCATCTATAGAGTTTGGAGAGCAACCCCCCCACATACGTCACATCGAATAATAGCTTCTCAAAGCTTTTGAGAGGTCTGATCACCGTCTGCCGGTTTTTAGTTTGCATTGCCCAATGTCTAATCTGCCAATACTGGAATCAATCTCTTGCTCAGACCCGAAAGGTCTCCTTGCAGGGGGCAAATGAGCGGATCTGCCCCAGCTCAAACATGTGTGTTAAGAACTTGCAGCCCCCCTCCCTTCAACTAGTGAAGACAATACTTAAGTAGGCTGGCTGAACATTTTGAATATTTTGTATGGGAGTGAGGAGGGAGGGAAACGTGGACATTCCCTGTTTAGCCACCAGTGAGTCCCCCACCCTCATAGTGGTGCCTGCCGCTTAAAGTTCATAGACCCCTAGCGGCCTATCACCTTTTGGCACCCAAGTAAGGTAACGGAGGGGCTTGCCCACTATATCCTCCTCAAGCAGATGCCAGGCCTTGGTCGAGCCAATCTCTTAGGGCCTTAAGTTGGGCCGCCCGATAATACCTCTGTATATTCGGGAGCGCCATCCACCCTCTTGCCCTTGCCATAAAGAGCACTGCCTTAGATACACAGGCCTTCCTTCCCCCACACACAAAATTCATAATCTACTTTCACATAAATTGCTACTGTAAAAGATGGGGGTACCTGGAAATTATACAATAATCTCGGGAGAAGATTCATCTTGTAGTTGCTATCCTGCCGTACCAGGAGATTGCCTTAAAACCCCAAGATCTAAGATCCGCACTAATAGTTTCAAGTAAGGCAGGATAGTTGGCCCGATATAGGTCCTCACATCAAGGGGTGAGAAAGATCCCCAGTTATTTCAGTTTCTGAGTGGCCCAAGCGAAAGGGGCACATTGCTTCAACTCAGTGCTGGCTTCTGGCTCGTAGTTGATGTTCAGTATCTCACTCTTGCTATGGTTTACCTTAAATCCTGACACTAGCCAAAAAAGAATCAAGAATCTCGAAGAGTTTGGGGATAGACGACTCAGCCTTTTTCACAGTTAGGATCACGTCATCTGTGAAAAGGCTTACCCGTATCGCCATGGGCTCCACCACGAGATCGAACTGCAGGGGTAAAAGGTGGCACCCCTGGCTTGTGCCCCTGGATAACGTAAACTACTTTGATAGGGCCCCATTGACCATCGCCCAAGCTGTGGGACAGGAGTAAAATGCAAAGATTGCCCCCATAAACGCCCCCCCCACACATATTGGACATGCGTAGTATCTCCCGAAGAAACTGCCATTCTACGCAGTCCAATGCTTCCTCAGCATCTAGCTCCAATAGTATGGCTGGGGAACCTGTGAGATGGGCCACATCTATCAGACTAACAATTTTCTGAACCTTATCAGCTCCCTGGCACCCCTTTACAAACCCTGCCTGGTCCTCCGCTACCAGGAGCGGCAGAACCTACTCCAGCCTCATTGCTAAGATCTTGGCGTATATCTTAACATCAGTGTTAAGAACTGCTATTGGTCTATAACATGAACATTATGTCGGATCTTTATTGGCTTCGATATTAAGATGATCCTCCTCTCCCCCATAGATTGTGATGAGACCCCCTGCCTGAACATCTCATTGAATAACACCCTTAAAGGTTTCCTCTGATGTGGTGCATCTCCTCTGTCTTCCCTCCCCGGTGAATGTCAAGCCGAAAGGGAATGTCCAACGGTACGGGATATGTTCTTGTTTAGCTTTCCTGTCACCGGCCCATAGGAGAGTCGTTTTTGAAGGGTAAGAGTGGCGAGGTAAGAGTGTATGCTTGCCATAGACAATCTCCCCCAGGGATCTGGCGGCTTTCAATATCTTTCAGTAAGCCACTAGTCACTTACCCAACAATAAAGCTTTCAGTATTTCCTCTTTTACCGTGTAGGAATGACATTTCTTCATATCTCTGGGTTAGGCCCGCGGGCCCCTTACGCAACTATCCAACTGAATGGGGGCTGATGAAAATGCTGGGATGGTGTCCGCAAAAAACCTCATCACCCATGACTTCAGATTGGACCCGTCGGCCCTTTCCAGATCTCAGATTCTTAGGTTCTCGCATCAGTATCTATTCTCTAAATCCTCTATGGTTGAGAGCAATTCCTCCATTCCCTGCTTAGCTCAGCCGGTGAAGCGCACCCTCGTGCAGGGAGTGATTGTATTCTTCGGCATCCCCCATTCTGGTGTTAATATGCTTCATGTCCTTGGCTTGGACCTCCAGCGATTTATGTAGACCTTCCGTCGCTGCCACAATTTCTTTCCTTACCGATGAGGTCAGCTTCTCTTCCAGCACCTCCATGCATTCCAACAGATCTGCTTTTGTGGCCACCACGGCAGCTCCTCCTCCACCCTTTGCCGCTGCCATGTCTACCTGCGGGTGCCTGGGGTGCCCCTCAGATGCCTCCCCCGCCTTGGCCCAAAGGGACGTCACTGACCTCGAGTCTTTACATGGTGGCATATGCATGGGGCTACTATCCCCTGGCCCCCTCACCGCTCGCTGGGACCTCAGCGCGTGTTCCTTCCTTACCTCTTCACCAAGCACTCGCAGTCTCTAAGCCCAGTGGTTTCTCAACCCAAGCTGTGGTCTCCAAATGTGGTGGGGTGCATCTCCTAAGAACCCCCACCAGGCGCCTCAAGAGGGGCCTAAGCTCACTCCAGGCAGGTCAGTAATATCAACATGTCTTGGGAAAATGTCCCGATGCCCGGGGTGACAAAGCAAAAACAAAGAGGTGATGGCTGGAAGGGTTTATAGTCAAAAAGTCGAATCCAATAATGTCGAAAGTCAAAAAGTCGAAAACAAAAAGTCGAAAACAAAAATGTCGAATTTTTTTTTTTGGTTGCTTTTTCTTCGAAATGGGGGGGTCCCCCCCAACCCCCCTTTTTTAATTTTTTTTTTTTGTTTTACCCCTTTTTTTTTTACCCCCGGAGCCCAAAAAAAATATATAAATAAAAAAAATTAAAATTCGACATTTTTGTTTTCGACTTTTTGGATTCGACATTTTTGTAATTCGACATTATGACTGGACACCGGCTGGAAGGTTTAGAATGAATCTTAACCATTGGCATTGCTCTGGGCAACCCTCCAGACCACTGTTTTTCGCCTGCCAAGCCATTACAGAATGGGAAAGACCATATGCAAATCAGGCTTGGCCCCACCCCAAAAGGGGCAGTCCAGCCCGAACTGCTAGGTCACATCCCTTCTGCACGAGAACACAAGCATCCCCAAACATGTTTCGTCCTTGTTGGGGCTCATCAGTGAGGAGTAGCTTGGGTCTCTAGGCCCAGCAGGCACGGGACGCATGTCTGGGCATACCCGTCCCACTCGGGGTGACAAAGCAAAAACAAAGAGGTGATGGCTGTAAGGTTTAGAAGGAATCTTAACCACTGGCATTGCTCTGGGCAACCCTCCAGACCACCGTTCTTCGCCTGCCAAGCCATTAGAGAGGGGGAAAGACCATATGCAAATCAGGCTTGGCCCCACCCCAAAAGGGGCAGTCCAGCCCGAACTGCTAGGTCACATCCCTTCTGCACGAGACCACAAGCATCCCCAAACATGTTTCGCCCTTGTTGGGGCTCATCAGTGAGGAGTAGCTTGGGTCTCTAGGCCCAGCAGGCACGGGACCCACGTCTGGGCATACCCGTCCCACTCGGGGTGACAGAGCAAAAACAAAGAGGTGATGGCTGGAAGGTTTAGAATGAATCTTAAGCACTGGCATTGCTCTGGGCAACCCTCCAGACCACTGTTCTTCGCCTGCCAAGCCATTACAGAAGGCCCTACCTTATCTGGAGGGGGCCCGGGCGTTCCTGCCCTAATTTCTCCCTGTGGCCTCTTGCCATCCTGCAATGGGTGATCCAGAGGCCTTTGCACTCAGCAGCTTCACCACCCTTCTTTATAGAGCTTGGCCTCATAGGCAGGCACGGGCTGACCGTGAGCTCGGCGAACGAGCACCCCTCCCGCTTCCCTCAACGTGCTCCTCTTGTGTGCTCTGTAATTCTGTGGACGGGAAGGAGAAGCTCCCGGGGCCCGATGCCGCACACACCGCTCTCCTCAATTCCCTGAATGGGTGCTGTTCTCCACCCCTCCAGCCACCCTCACCAGCTGCTCTTCGAATGGCTGGAGGGTTCCAGAGTTTGCCGGGTCTGCTGGCCGCACCATGTGGTCTCCTGTTCGCTCTCGCTGGGGTCATTAGCCACTCCTCAGCCGCGAGCAGCAGCATCCAGGGCCGAGAGGGCCAGTTCAAGGTTGTTAAGATAGATTCTAAAATCTGGCCTGGTGGATAGATTTTAGGAGGCCACCCTAGTTATAGTGAAGAGGGGAGTTTAGACAAACCAATCAAGGTACGCATTGAGAGTGGTCAAGGCTAAGTCTCAGGAGAGGTGAGGTGAATGGGGTCAGGGGTCCACAATTTTTATTTATTTTATTTATTTGCATTTTTAAAGCACTAACAGCCCGTGGGCATCGAGGCGCTGTTACCGAAATATGTCTTTGTTGCGTATTTATAACGCACTTAATATCCAGAGGTTTCTAAGCGTGGACCCGGGGATCAAACCTGTGTTGCTTCGTGTCTTGTTTCCAAGGCAAGCACGTTGCCGCTGAGCTATCCTATTGGGACAATGAGTCCAACCAGTGAAATACACAATGATTCTACTTATACAGGTAAGTACAAACATACTGTATTTATTGTAGGCCCAAAAACACACTCTAAAATTGAATCAAGCAGGTAATAATATCACACAGCACTCTAAATATAAAATATATATAAAAAGTCACAGTTGCTCAATACCATGCATACACTTCACCATTACACCTGAAAGGAAAGGTAAGTAGTTGGGCAATTGTATACGTCTGGCCACCCTCTCTGGGCCACCCCACTCTGTGAGGAAGCCACACAAAGCAATGTATTAGTTGCCCCCAGGGTTGATACTGTCGCTCCGGGAGCCATTGGGATACAGACGTCGGGTTTCTCCTCTTGGTAATAGCAGACAGGGGAGCAGTCACCGGGGAAGGTTCATTTTCATGCCCGCCAGTCTATCAAAGGGTTATGAGCAACTAACCATGGCATCCCTAGTATTAGCCTGAACTGAGGTGCCTTGATGAGATCGAATGAAATAGACTCCCGATGTCCGTCCTGGCACAGCAAGGTTAGCCTGGCTGTGCGCTGGGTTACTGGTTCGGAAGCAATTTCTGTCCCATCCACGGTGGTTACCTTGTCCATAGTTGGCTTAGAACACAAAGGAAGCCCCATCTCTGCTGCCAGTTCTTGCTCAATATAATTTCCAACTGCTCCGCTATCGATGTATGCTTCAACGGCATGCATTCTTGACGACTGTTGGTGGTTAATTAAGATCACTGGTATTGCAAAGTGCAAGGTCAGCAACTCTTTCTTCTCACTCGACAAACTGGCCTCTACGTTTGTCGAGCTTGGTAGTTTTCCGATTCCTTAGCTTCATCCTTCTGTGGCCCCGACTGTTCTTCTTGGGGGTTTTACTAGACAGTCCTTCAGGAAATGTCCTGGTTTCCCACAATACAAACAAAGATGCTGTTGTCTTTTTTTGTCCCACTCTTGTTTTGTTAATGGAGGCCGTATCCCTCCAATCTGCATGGATTCTGCAGCATTTTCAGGTACACGGGGTGTGTTTTCCCTTGGTCGAACATACATGGTCTGAGGGTCCGTCTTAGACCGGTCTGCCTTTCGGTCCTGCAACCGGTGGTGTAGCTGCACGACCAGATTTATGAATTCTTCACAGTCTCTGGGTGGATCAACCACCTGGGCTAAGATGTCCTTTAATTCGCCCCGTAAGCCTCGATGGAATAACATGATTCTTTTGTTTTCTGGCCACCTAGCTTCGGCAACTAGTCTGTTGAAGGTAGCAATTAATGTTAGCAAGTCCTGATTCCCCTGTCGGAGGGACAAGAGTTCATTGTCTACTGCTTGTTCCTGGGTATGGCGAGCAAAACGTTTTTCCATTTTTCTCTGGAACCCCCCAAGGTCATTTAATAGAGGATCGTCATGGGTTACCAACGGCACCGACCAATCTGCTGCACTACCACTCGGGTATGATAAAACAAAAGCTACCCGAGCTTGGTCGTTTGGAAATGCTCCAGGCCTACAAAGAAAATGAAGGCGGCACTGATTGATGAATGCTGCATACTTCCGTGGGTCGCCTGAGAACCTTTCTGGTGGTGCCAGGGGCACTGTTCCAGGTAACATGATCTGTACCGGAGTGGGTGGTATGGCAGGGTTACTTTCAGGTAGATGCGTCTGTCCTGTCTGTGATTGCAAGTATTGCCTGCTGATCTCTTCTGTGCGTTCTTTGGTCACTATTAGGTCCCTCCGGAGGGCATTAGTCTCTTGTCGGGCAGAATGAACCTCAGCACGAAGCTCTCCTAGTAATTGGGCCAATTGGTCCATTTCTCATTTCTCCATGGCGCCCAGGTGGATTTGTTATGGTGGTCTTCGCGTTCTGTTATGTTCACCTGGTATCCACAGGGACGCCACCCAGCCCGGTTACTCACTGGTATGCTTCTCAGCTTTGCCCTGATGTGGTCTGCAGGGAAGGTTCTCGCTTGTGGTAGAATTAGGAGTGCTCTCCGTCCTGCCTTCTTTGCAGGGGCGCATTGTCTTTCATGGGCGAGTGCCGTCCAGTTGCTTCACTGACGCCGGCCCGTTTGATATTGTTGAGGTAGGTCTTATTGCTGTTCTTTAGTTTTGTTGCTATCCTGCATACCTTTCTTTGTTTAAAATGTCTCTTTTTTTCTCCCTTAGGTATGCGGAGCTTCAGCGCGGCGAACTGGCTTGGTTGAGCCCCGCTGGTAAATGATGGTGCATTAAGAGCGCTATGATGCGGTAAGTAAGCGCTATGCGCAACGCTGCAAAGTCTTGCCTTTGCTAACCTGTGTTTTCCTTCCTTGTAGGTCGCGGTATTCTTCAGCGCGAGTGGAATGTCCGGAGAGTGGTGCCAGCCGAGAGGCAACCAGCCAGGTAAGCCTTTTGAGCAGTTCGTAATTTATAAATGTCTCTACTGCTTTCTTTAATGTTGCCTCTATCTTCTTCTTTCAGGTTGTTCTGTCCGGGAGGCGTGCAGATTCGAGGAAGCTGTTCTCAGTAGCTGCGAGGGTTTAAAGATGAAGACTGCAGATAGGATGCTGCTGCTAATGATGTTCCTTTTGTCTCCTTGCAGGTTCTGCTTCTCCGAGGTTCGAAGGAATAGCTGGACACAGTGAGCGTCACGTTGCAAGTTGCAAAGTAACGCGAAGCGTCGTGTTTTGCTCGGGTGTGGTTTAAACAGTCCCAACAAAATAGTCCAGGTAAAGTAGTCCCTAGGCTACCACACCCAAAATACTAGACCGCATAGCTTGGTTCATAGGAACCAAGCTATGTGGATCCCTCCATGTTGGCTGACAATACAATAAAGTAGTTCCCAAGCACATTGATTTTCATGGTGTATGAGCCTGGCGCCATAGGTGCCAGGACTGGCCCCATGAGGGCTTTTGAAGAGGATGCCAGGCTCTAGAGGCCCGAGTCCTGACTCCACCTGGCCATTGGGTTTGCCAGAGGGGGTTTTGGGCGAGGGTCGTGACAGCGGTGTGGAAAAGTCTGTGCGGATTGCTGGGAGAGAGATGGTTGGGTGGCTTTGTGTGGGTATAAGTATGCAGAAGATTGAGGGTTGGGTTAGTGGGGTCTGTATCCTGGTTCAGGTACTTATGATTCCGTTAGAGTTGTAAACCTGTGGGTTCGGATGTTGCTGGTTCCTCGTGGGCCGACTCGCTTTGGTGGTGCTGCGCTGATCCAATTGTATCCTATTGAGTATAGTTTGGATTGGTGGTTGCGTCTGAACCTAATCTTCAGGTGTGGGACTGGGTGGGTGATATCTATTCTCAGGTGATCTAGTGTGACCCTGGTCGGTTAAGGCTTTGAATGATTCAGGGTCGGGGTCGTGTTGAAGTGTTGTCCTAGTGGATCCGTCTTGGTGAGCGTGTGTATTCAGACGTTCGTATCCTTCTGTCCTGACTGGTTCTTTGATTTCCGTTGGGTGAACATCCTTGGGACTGTTTAGTTGTAGTTTTGTGTGGTGGGGCATTGTGCTTCCTGCTTTGTATTGGTGGGCAGTGTGTAGTGATGAAACATTCTGTTTCTCACCCATTGCATTGGGGCCCGTGATGCAGTGCTTCCTTTCCCTCTCTATGTTTTGTTCTTAGGGCTGTTGGGGAAGGTCATAGTTAAGGTCATGGTCCTCTTGATGATTCGTTCTAGTCTTTCTGTCTTAGTTTGCTATGTTTACTGTCTTTGGTTGTATTGCGACTGTCTCCCGTTTGGTCCTTTAGTATGTTGTGGGATATTTACCTCAGCTTTTCCCATTGATTGATCGGTCTGTATCGCGGTCGCTCTACTTTCATTGATGTTTTTAGTTATGTCGGTGCACCTGTGGCCAGTCTTTCAAGTTAAGACGTGAAGAGCCAGTTTTTGAGTAATTTCCTGAATAAGAGGTGGTTTCTTGTGTTATGTATGTACTTTGGAAGGTCGTTCCAGGTTTTCGGGGCTTTGTGAGAGAAGGAGGATCCTCCCAAGTTTTCTTTTGTTGTAGGGCTTCGGTTTCCGGTGGATGTCCATTCTTGATCTGAGCGTTCTTGTTGGTTGATGTAGGCGCAGATGTCTCTTAGGAACTCAGCGCCTTCGTTGTGTTCTGCTCTGTGCGTAATGCACATAGTTTAGAATTTTATTTGTTGTTCTATTGGTAGCCAATGTAGTGTTTTCAGTGCTGGTGCGGTATGTTCTCGTCGGGGTAGTTTCAGAAGTAGTCTGGCTGCCGCGTTTTGAATGCATTGAGTTTTTTTAGCAGTCGTTCAGGCATGCCTAGGTATAGGCTATTGGCGTAGTCTACTTTGGACATGACGAGGGCAATGATGGTGGTCGTTTTGTTGGCGAACGATAAGAACGGTAAGATTCTCTTTGCCGCTCGCAGGAGGAAGAAGCATTTCTTGAGGAGAGCGTTTACTTGTGGCTCTAGCGTGAAATTATTGGCCATCAGAACCCATAGGTTTTTTACAATCGCCGAGGGTGCTGGGGTTGTCCCGAGTTCCCTTGGCCAAGGGATGAATTGGTTTTCTCCTCCATTTTTTGTGATGATCTTTATTTGCCTGGGTTGATTTTGAGGGCATTGGAGTTCATCCAGAAGAATACATTGCAGAGGCAGTTTTCTAGCGTTGAGTTTCTTTCCGGGTTGTCTTGTATTTTGAAGATTATTTGTGTATCATCAGCGTAGTTGTAGCAAGTGAGGCTGTGGCTTTTGATGATTCTGATCAGTAGATACAGGTAGATGTTGAATAGTAGCTGGGAGAAGGATGATCCTTGTGGTACACCACAGGTGGAATCTCTCAGGCTGGATTTGAAGGGTTTCATCCATACAGTTTCCGTTCTGTTTGTTAGGAAAGATTTGATCCATAGTAGGGCGGTGTCCGTTATTCCAAGTCCTTCTGATCTCGTTATGTGGGTGTCATGGTCGACTGTGTCAAATGCTTCCGATAGGTCTAGGAGTATCAAGGCAGTGCTGTTGTCCGAGTCTGCATTGATTTTTAGATCGTCCCAAATTGAGAGTAAAGCTGATTTGGTTCCTCTCAGTGGTCTGAAGCCAACTTGTGCCTGGTCTAGTAGGCAGTGCTCTTCTATAAACTCTTAGGTTGTTTTGTATATGTACGTTTCAAGCAGCTTGGCTGTATACAGGATGTTGGAGATGGGTCTGTAGTTGGAGAGGCCCTCTACGTTTCCCGCTGTATCTTTGAGTAGTGGCCTGATGTATGCAGTTTTGAAGGCTTGTGGCACTTTCCCAGTTGCGATGGAATGGTTGAGGACGTTCCTGTGATGTTCCATGGGCGTTCCTTGTTTAAGAATGGATTTGTATATGTCTGGTGGGCATGGTTCTTCGGGGGACCCAGAGTTATTGCTTTCATTCAGCAGTTTGACGAATGTCTCCGCTGATATTTCTGGAAAGCTTCGTAGTTTGTTTGGGTGCTCCTCCCGGGTGTAGGTTGGCGTTGTGGTCCGATCAGACGGTCTGCTTTGAATGGTTTGTTGGATGTTGGTGATTTTGTTTTTGAAGTGGTCTGCAAGGTCGTCAGAGTTTCACGGATGGAGTCGGTGTGTTGTTACATCCCGGAGGGTTTTTGATTTCGTTTATGATTTTGAAGAGCTCTTTTTGGGTGTTTGGTGCTTCGAAGATTCGGTTATCGTAGTGTTTCCTCTTTGCTTTTTGTATTTCCTTTTTGTAAGCCCGGTTGTGTTGTAGGAATTGCATTTTGTTTGCCGCATCGTTTTGTTTTCTCCAATCAAGTTCTAGTCTTCGGTTTTTTCTTTTCATGGTGCAAAGTAGTGGGTGAACCATTTTGCCATAGACCATTTATTAGAAGAAGCGAAGGGTTTTTCTTTGGCGAGGTTGTCTATAGTAGTTATAATCCAGGAATGCAGCAGGGTTACCTTTTTGTCCAGGTCATCTTCTTACATGAATGTTGGGTGTGGTTTGTTTAGCTCTAGGAGTTCATGCAGGTTGGAGTTTTTTGCTGGTTCTCCAATTTCTTCTCATGGTTTTCGTTGTTTTGTCCGGTTGATTGTTTGTTAGCCTGGTCATTTTGATTACGAAGGGGATGATGAGGTGGTCGCTCCAAGGTATTTGAATTGGGGGTGCCGTGGTGAGGAGTAGTTGGTTAGCGAAGATTGCGTCAAGTGTATGCCCTGCCGAGTGGATTGCTCCTTTGACTAGTTGTTGTAGGTTAATTGCTGCTAGTTGGCTGGTTAGCGATTTTTGTATGGTTGTGCTTTCTCCTTCAAATCAGATGTTGAAGTCTCCTAGGACTATCAGGTGATTGTGTTTGATGGCTAGGACGGTGATTGCTTCTGTGAAGGAGTCTACGAAGGTTTCATCGTAAGTTGGTGGTCTATATATAAGTACCAATTTCAAGTTTGTTTTGGATGTTACTGCTAGACGTATGATTTATCGATGATTAGTGGGTCTTCCAGTTTGATATCTAGGTGTTCCTTGTGAATGATTGCTAGCCCTCCCCCTCTTTTGTTTTTTCTGTTTGATTGGACGCATTTGAAGTATTCAGGCAAGCAGTTGTTGAGGGTGATCTTATAATTGTCGTCTAGCCAGGTGTCTGTTACAAATAGGATGTCGATCCCTCCATCGCAGAGCAGATCGTATATCTCGGTGGCATGTTTCGACAATGATCTTGCATTGATGAGGTTGCAGTGGATCTTATTGGTGTGCTTTTGCTTGTTGGTTGTACCTTGTTTTGGTTTGTGGTTATTTGGTTGCGGTGCATCATTGTTGGTGTTGATTGGGGGTGGATGAGGATCAGCGAAGGCTGTATCTTCATTGTAGGAGGGCGTATGAGGATCAGCGGAAGCTGCATCTTCATTGAAGCGGTCTGCTAGATTGAAAGCTTGGCTGTTCATTGGTGTTGCTTCTCAGTTTGTGCTGGTTAGGTGAAGGTCCGTGAAGGCTGCTTCTTTGTTGCATTGGTCAGTTAGGTTCATGTTTGGATTGTTGGTTATAAGATCTTCGTCGTCGTTATGTCCGGTATGGCGCGGGTGTTGAGGGTGTCCTTCTGTTCTTGTGATGCATGGGGTGATGGGGTCAGACTCTAGCCACCTTCTTCTTGGGTGTTCCCGACTTTTTTCGGGTTGTCTTGGGATGTTCTTTGTCTGTCTTGATGTCTCTGTGTCGTTGGGGTATCCTGGTTCTGGGGTTGTTGCGAGGTATGGTGTGAGATATGAGGAATTTTCCCTCTGGAGTTTTGTTCTGGTTGTCTTGGTTTTTGGCGTTGTGTTTCTTCTATTTGAGGTTGTTGCTTCGGTGGTAGGTTGGATGTGTGCGCCTGTGTCCAGTGCGCCCTTGTCTTGTGCTCTTTCTCAGCGTCCCTTTCTGGTCCGGGACATTTTGGTGCTCCGTGCAGAGGTGCCGGTTGAGTGGTTGGCTGCTGTGTCTTGTGATGGGAGTGCTGGTATTTCTTCTTGTGTTGGTAGGCTTGGGTGCTATTGTGCCGTCTGTTCTTCCGGTGGGTCGAATTGTGTATCCTCCGATCGCTGTCTGGTGGGGTTTTGGTGCTGGGCGTACTGTTGTCAGGGGTGTAGGTCAAAGTTCAGTGCTGTCTGTGAAGGTCTCTCGGAAAGGATGAGGGCGGTTAGAACTATTCTATCATGGTCTGGTCCTCACTGGGAGTATGTTAAGGTGGTTAAGCTAAGTTTGTGCGTGAGGCTAGTTCTGACTATGTTCTAGGGTCTTGTATGGTAGGAGGGACCCTAAGGAGTATTGTAATCCTTATGATTCAAAAAAAATGTGGAGCGGAGTCCCTGCTAAATTTGGGACGCCTGTATAGTGGGAGAGAGGCCCATCGATTTAATCTGAATGGCACAATATGCAATTTTGGGGATAGAACCCCTGCTATATTTGGGAGAGCTCTATAGTGGGAGAGAGGCCTATCAATGTAAACTGAATATCATACAATGCGGTTTGGGACCAGAGCCCCTTCTAAAATTGGGAGACCTGCACGGTGGGAGAGAGGCCCCCAATGCAATCCGAATATCACACATTACAGTCTGGGAACAGAACCCCTGCCCAATTTGGGAGACCTGTATATTGGGAGAGAGGCCTATCAATGCAATCTGAATGTCATACAAAAACATTTTTGGAATAGAACCCCTGATAATATTGGGAGACCTGTATAGTGGTAGGGAGGCCTATCAATGCAATATGAATATCATGTAATATAACTTGGGGACAGAACCCCTGAGGAATTTGGGGGACCTGTATACTGGGAGAGTCCTAACTATGCAATCTGAATGTCAGACAATGTAATTTTGGGGCCAGAACCCCCACTAGGTTTGGGAGACCTGTATAGTAGGAGAGAGGCCTAGCAGTGCAATCTGAACATGATACAATACCATTTGGGAACAGGCCTGTGTAGTGGGTGAGAGGCCTATCAATGCAATCTGAATATCATACAATAGAATTTGGGGTAGAACCCCTGATACATTTTGGAGACTTGTATAGTGGGAGAGAGGCCTATCAATGCAATCTGAATATCACACAATACAGTTTTTGGACAGGACCTCTGATAGATTTGCAAGACCTGTATAGTGGGAGAGAGGCCTATCAATACAATCGGAGTATCATACAATTCAATTTCGGAACAGAAACGCTCCTAAATTTGGGAGACCTTTTTATTGAGGGAGAGGCCCATCTATGCAATCTGAATATCACACAATACAACTTGGGAACAGAATCCCTGATAACTTTTGGAGACCTGTATAGTGGGAGAGAGGCCTATCAATGCAATCTGAATATCTTACAATACAATTTGGGAGCAGAAACTCTGATACATTTTGAAACTGTTTTATATCGGTTTGTTAAGTGGCTAGGATTATAGGGTAGAGTGGTTGATCTACTCCTAACCCAGGGCACTCCTACCTTACTGGTCCTTGTAGTTGATGGTTGACGGCTGGCACCTGGCTTCCCCTGTGGACTCCTGCCGACACTTCCTGGAGCCTCCTCTGTTGGGGCCGCCCTTGGCCTTGGGGCTGCCGGGCAGAGGGCTGCATTGGGAAGACCAGTGAAGAAGGCTATGAAATAGGTAACCTGTCAAAAGACAAGCAGGAAACCTAGTTCCCCGTACTGACACTCTGAGGGACTAGTTAGTCAGTTTTGCATTAAAAATTAGCATAAAGCAGTGAAGTGATGCTGAAGGCTTCACTTCACTGTAAAAAGTCAGGACAAGGTGTAAAACAAAAGCCAAACTTTTGGGGGTCCATAGAATATGGAGGGAAAGTTGCCTAAAAGAGAATTCTTTCCAAACAAAGGTCAATTCGCTTTTTTAAAGCATCAGTTCTTCTACCGAATTTACTTGGAGTTTCTGTACAAGAATATTTAAACTTGGATGATAGGACCCAAATGATACTTGACTCAATACTCTCCATTAAGGACCACATCGATACACTCGCGCCGACCCACACCGATTTCTGCAATCACTCCTTTGCCTCTGAATCTTTCCCCTCCCCTCTGAAGCACTCCCTTGTACATCCTCTCCCAAAGAAACCCACAGCTGACCCTTCTTGTCTGGCTAGCAATCACCCAATTTCCATTATTCCGTTTTTGGGTAAACTCCTGGAAAAGTTGGCCATCTCTAAGATTAACCTTCATTCTGATTCTGTTGGCTCTCCCCATGGCCACCAATCTGGCTTCAGAGCTGCCAGAAGCACGGAAACTGCTCTCCTGAACATTCGTGAAGACCTGCTCTCCAACCTTGACTCTAACATTCCCTCTGTCCTCGTCCTACTTGATCTCTCCTCTGCTTTCGACACGGTCAACCACACCACAGTGCTCACCCGTCTCTGTGACAACTTGGGTCCTTCCTATCTTCTATCTCCCTCTCCACCTGTTGTGTCCCCTAGGGAGGGGTCTAACCTCTCACTCTGGCTCTTCAACCAATACCTGGCAACGCTCGCCTACTACATTTCCATTTTCTGCTCAAATTTCCAGTGCTATGCTGATGACACCCAACTCATTTTCAGGCTTCCTTCTGCCACCTCCTCCTCCTCTTCCCTCATCTCTGATTGCCTAACTGCCATTCAAAATTGGTGTACTGCCAATGATCTTTCTCTGAATGCCAAGAAGACTGCAATACTCCTCATTGGTACACCTTCACCTTCCTTTCCCCTTGCTCTGTGGCTGGCCTCCCTTGGCCCTCCTCCTCCTACCCCCACCTGCGAGGCTAAGAACCTCGGGTCATCTTTGACTCTACGCTGTCCTAACACATCTCTGATGTTTCTAAAAAATCAAACTTCTTACTTCACCTCCTCAGAGGTACTCTGCCTTTCCTCTCCTTCCATCAGAAGCTCACTGTTTCCCAAGCTCTGGTTCTCTCTAGATTCGACTACTGTAACAGCCTCTTTCTAAATCTACCTGCCTCCACTCTCCGCCCTTTACAACTAATCCAGAACAGGACTGCAAGACTTGTCCTTGGCCTAAAACCCTGGGATCGTATATCTCAAGCTCTGAAATCCCTCCATTGGTTCCCAGTGGATGCAAGTATTAAATGTAAAATCCTCTGCATTGTCCCCTAGGCTTTCTGGGGCCTGGGTCCAAAATACCTTCACCTATTCCTCCCTAAATACCTCCCCTCTTGAGTCCTTCACTTCTCTACGTCTAACTTCCTCCGGGTCAGTCGTTTTTCAAAGCAACATACTGGGGGTAGACGTGTCTTCGGCTGCAGCCTCCCTTTGGAACAGCCTCCCTACCACCTTGAAACTTGAGGAGAACCATCTCCGGTTTCGGAAGCACCTCAAGACCTTCCTCTTTGGCTCTGCCTTTTCCCCCTCTTCTGCCCTGCTGATCTGTTCTCTCTCTCGTGCACCTGGCCACTCTGTCCTTCGGGCCCAGGTTACCTGCTCACCCTGCCACCCTCCTGCACTGCCTCCGGGCCACCACTTGCACTGGGGTCTGTATCTGTACCCATGCAGTCCCCCACCCACTTTTCTTCTGCACTTATCAGATGCACTCTATCTGACTAATCTAGCACTTGCCGCTTGCTGGCTGCACTACTACTGTTTTTATCACCTTTATTTATTTTACTTATTAATAGTTTCTCTGTTTATCTCCTCTGTACCACACTTTCCACTTTTTCACCCTTCCATGCACTTTTCCCCTTTTTCCCTTTCCCATGCACTTGCGCGTTCTTAATGTCAATGCCTTGTAAAACCGTTGTTTTTGTTCTGCCCCGTTCCCCTTCCTTTGCCTGGTTGCACTCTGAAACACTTGTGTATGAGTGTGATATAAATAAAATATAATTTCATTTCTCGATGGATCTAGATGGGGGAGACGCATCTAACCATGCTGGGGTACGTATCATTACACAGAGTTGATGAAATCTATTTGAAAGCTCCTCCCCCTCGTCATTGCAAAATTGATCTTGCCCAATCACAACTGTCAATACCGGTGAGCAATGCACTTCAGGGTAAAACCAATCTGGCTTAGGTTTACAAGAATCTAGAGGTATCTCAACCACTAAAGAAAACGGACGTCTGCCTTGTTGATTACTAGGGCGATGAAGTTCTAAAAAGGGTTCAAGTGTCTCAAATCCCAACGATTATTATCTTTTAGTTGGAGTTAAAATCCAGATGGGGCAGACATTTGGTTAATAAGCAAGGGTGAAAACCTGGTAGGTTGTCTGATCTGCTCAATTCCTTCGTTGAGGGTGTAAAATACAATTTGGTATAAGCAGCATCGATAGATTTATAAGCAACTAATAGTGTCTAAGTTTCTAGAATCAAATCATTGACTTCGGTAATTGCAGATCCAACAAGACCAGCATAACATCTTGATTTGAAGGTTCCGTCCTGTTCACCATTTTAAACAATGGACGTGATAAAATAGCAATGGCACGCACAATACATAACGACTGTAATAACTGTGCCGCAAAGGTAACGCCACATCGTCATCGCTGCATGCGCAAAACAGCATAAATTAAACATGTTTTAATATATTTGAGGGCAGAGTTACGATTGGAGTATTTTATTGCATGCCTGGAATAGTGGATGGAGGTGTGTTTCCCCTTTTTTAAAAGATCTGTGGCCTTTGGTTTATGGTTAAGGATTGTGGACCTTCATGTAATTGATAGATGATAATGGATTTAAATTGTTGCGGGATAGATCTGTTTTGAGTGACATGTTGTGCCTAGGCCGCCACCTACTGGTTACTTTAAAAAAATGCAATTTTATTTACCAAAATGTAATCTCATTATGACTGGTAAACAGTATGCCTGCATGCTTCTTCCTTCCAACTTGGTGTCACAATCTTCAAATTGTATCTTTACACTTACTTTATCTTGTTCTATTTGTTACTTTTTTGTTTGTGATTATTTCCTTCTATAAAATGCTTTTTATTGCTTCACTTGTAATGAATAACACAAATGAAACATGTAAATACAATTAAGTCAAACATATTGTCTTGTACATGTGTTGAAATAAAAACGTAAATATACACATTAAAATGCGTGGGTTGCACGGACGCCTAAAACCAAAAAAAAGCTGTAAAATACTAAATAATAGTAATGTTTATCTTTTGCAGCGTGAATCTGTTTGATTTACATGCTGTGCATACCATCATACCAAGCAGTTTGACCTAGGGAGGTAATTATGCTCTTGGCACCGTTTGAAATAAATTGTTCAATACCGCTTGTCCAAGTCTAGTTTGTGTATTAATACAATAATGCTCCGTCAAAGTGGAACTCATGTAGCTGCTTAGCATATATTTTGCATATATTGTGCAATTGCACATATGAGTTGTATGCAAATTGTAGCACTTGTTGCCAGTGTAGATGGGGTTCTAGTATTTACCTTGGATCACCCGGATTGGTATTAGATTTAGAAATGATTTACTATTTTGAAATATTCAAAAGATATTTTTAATTTATATATTTATACATTTCCTTTGTGTTTCATATTATTGCTCATTAGAGATGAGATAAACAAAAAGAGAAACGTATATATTGCTGAAGGTTAGAACGATGTGGATTAAGGTAATATGGTAGGATGGGTAATGATACTCTTAACACCGGATTGTAAGTGGTTCAACAAAGGATACGTTTATTCTCCAGCTTTACAGGTATGGGTTGGATCAAACACTTATAGGACGAAGAGTTTTCTCTAAAACTAAGAAGGATTTACTAAGATAGATGTCAGGAATGGGTGAATGAAAGTGTGCCTTGAGATGTTAAGATGGATTTCTAGAATCTGGCCCCGGGGACAGATTTTGGAGCCCACCCTAGATATGGTGAACAGGGAGCATAGTTTATCCAAAGCACAATCAAGGTAGCAATGAAGAGCAGTGAATGCTTGGTCTCAGAAGATTGTGAGTGTAGTCAGGGGCCCTCAATGAGTCCACACTCAAACTCACAACATAATTCAGCTTAGACCGTTATAAAAATATTTATTCATTTAGGCCTTCAGAACACACTGAACAATTTAACTAGCAGGTAGTATTGTCACACAACACCTAATAATACAAATATATACGCGCACCAATATGTCAACTTGATATACATCATTAAATTACTTAACCAAGCAGTTGGCTGGCCTTCTAAAGGGCAATTATACTTGTGACTAGTTCCCATTATTCTATGGCATCCGCATTACCTAAGATGTATGGGGCATAGTGCCCAAAAGTCACAGGTTCCAATACAGATTTCGCAGAAGTAGGAGTTCACCTTAAAAGGATGCAATGGGCTTGTGATGGCGATTAGTTTAATACTACTTAAAAGTTCACTAACAATTTACCAGAAGACAGATAAGTTCTCCTCTCTTCCAGACCCAAGGCTAACCCAAGGGCAAGATACTCAGCCAAGGTTCGATGATCAAAGGTATGAGAAGGAGACAAAGGGATTTGGTCCCAATGTTATCCTATGAAGGACCGGGGCAACGGGGACAGTTATGCTTAACTACCCCCTGATGCCGATTTTCCTAGGCATCACAATGGGTCGTCTCGGGGTTACTGCCTTCCATCCTTAGTTCCAGTGAAAGGTGCCCAGCCACTGCAGGTTCGAGGATTCTTCCGGCTGGGTGCAACTGCAAGATGCAATCCCTCTTGATGAAGAAATATGGATTCCAACGATGCAGACAGGCGATGACAAGGCGTCCATTGAAACGCAGTCACAGATACTGCTCCGGGACAGATAGAAAGCTGAAATTCGAGCAAAGGCCTACTTGTTGCACAAGCTGGCGACTACCAACTTTCAGAACTTGAACGTGGAACAGCGATGGTTCTGGCGAGGTAGCCTACGAGAGAGCTGGTCAGTCCCAGGACACTTCTTAAAGCTCTAATAGGTTGGATCCTCGAAAAAGCATTGAGACTAGTTCTTCTCACTAGTCCAAGGGCTGAAGCACCACAGAGGGTCTTCAGGTATCGGGCAGAGGAGCAGGGCTCTGCCAGTACGGACACCGGAGGGGATGCTGGGCCACTTCGGGAGTCTGCTTCGGGTCATCAATAAGCTGTGGTTGTTCAAGGGATTCTTGGCTCCAACGGAGTTCTGAAGAATAGCTGCAGGAGTCCTCCTCTTATTCAGACTCTGAGCTGGAAGCAAGGCCAGGCCCACTATATTTAAGGATCTGCACCGTTCAAACAGCCAGTTTTACATCCACCCCAGTAGCAGACTTTCTGATGCCGGCAATGTCAACTGAGGACGCATGTATGCATGCATGCATGCACGCACACACACTCACCCGCGAAAGCTGCAGCTTTCCCGGGCAAGAATATGACCTTTTAAGGAGGACTTTCCTCATCTGAGAAAGCAGGAAGAAGGCAAAACTACAATATGGCCAAAGAACAAGCGAAAATATTTAGGGCATTACTCACTTTAGTAGCCATATCCGGTAAACATGAATGGGCACACCAGAAATAACACAAGCACAGTAAAAATGTAACTGCTTCCACCAGCTTTTCTTTAGACACACATATGAAAGTAACCAAAAATCCCATGTGTAAAAAGCTAGGGTGCTATAAAAGTAGCTCCATTGCCCTACACTGTAAGGTACTCTGTGTGATGTTAAAAATACAAGAATTCAAAAGGCAAACCAAGTTTTCCAGTCCTGATACTCTGAAGAACTAATCGGTTTCCCCACAACACATGAGCAAAATACAAGGAAGTGAAGCTGAAGTCAGCACAGGATCAAAAACAGAGCAAAAAGAATAGGGTTCCATAGGAAACTATGGAGAGAAAGTTGCAAAAAGAAAATCTTTCCTAACAGTCTAAATACCAACACAAAACCTATTCCTCTGTGTCCTTGTCACCTCTGGGACACCCTAGTCTACAAATAGATTAGTTTTAGTGACATTTCTGTTAGCTACCACATTTGGAACATTGCATTTTTTTTTTACAATAATTTTTTATTTGTATTATTTTTTTGATATCCCAAATGGGAAGATGAAAAACAGCACAGAATACAACAATACAAGAAACAGTGTCAACAAAGGTATTTCACCATTCTCCCCTGCCCACCATGCCGCAGGTGCAATCGCATCCCGATACAGCATATCCCATGTAAAGGGCTCATGTCACTCAGGTACAAAAAATCATGTACAATAAAGGAGGAAAAGAAGAAAAGAGAAAAAAGGGCGAGAATATAAGGACAAAGCATTCGACTGGATCACCTCGTATCATTGCTGAATGGGTGGGAAATGTTCTGCAACCGCCCTAGAGCAGCCCAAACTCAGTGAATGGCCTCCCGTAGCACCTCGAGCAATTTGAACCTAACTTCCAGTATATTGTCTTACAAATTATGACCATTCCTTTTCCATCGAAGAGCTTCCACCATGTATAGACACTATAATGGACTCCAATAAGTGAATCTTCTTGACCTTGGAGACCCATTCCCTTTCGGACGGAAGGTACGCCCTCTTCCAGTAGATCCCTAGTCAGGCTCTTGCTGCCAACAACAAATGGTATGCCATATGCGATGGGACCCTCAATCCCTCATTGTCACCTTACAAGCAAAATAGTAATAATATAGGGTCGAGCACTCTGTCAACGCCATCCAGCCCGTTAATCCAGCCAAGGACCTCCTTCCAAAATGTTCTCACCCTATCGTAAGACCACCACATGTGCCAATATGTTGCTCGGTCCCCACAACTGCACCAACAACATGGGCTTACTGATGAAAACCTTTTTGATAGCCTCACCGGATCGTACTGCCAGCTATGCAACAATTTCACCCCATGCAAGTTATACTGACAGGCTATCGAGGTCTTATGAGCCCCCCTAAACATCCTCTTCCATAGAGTCTCATCTGTGTCCCTATTCAAATCTCTTTGCCCGCTTAGTTTCAAGTACTCTCCAGTGTTTCCCCTTAATAATATCAGTGCAGCATATAAACTTGATATCAATCCCTTGATGCACTTGTATGCGTCTAGAACCCTTTCCGTCAGTGTCAGATCCCTTTATAGAGCTAACTGCCACTTTGGAGAGGTGAGAACACCCTTCAGCTGCAAGCATAACCCTAAGGACAAAGAGGCCACGAATTTGGAAAAAATCCTAAATAACATGGACTATGAGGTAATCAATACAAAGCCCACTACTGCAAATGGTAACCAATTAGACTGGATCATTACACACAATTTGGAAACACGTATGAAAGAGACGACGCAATGTATTTGGTTGGACAATTTCAAAGTGTCTTTAGCAGTCCACTTCAAAGCTCCTCACTTGAAGACCAGTAATGAGCATAAAAAAATACAAAACAGGAACTACAAGAAAGTAGGGCCTGCCCAACTAGAACAATGCATAAGCAAGGTTCTGGGGGGATATTAAAGAAGGAGACACATGCGAGGAAATTACTCGCACATACCTTTCGTATACACAAACATTTGTGGATCAATTAGCACCCAAACTGGTGTGAGAAAATAAACACCAGATGTGGTTTAGTCCAGAGCTCAAAGATCTAAAAAGAGGAAAAGGAGTAGGTGGCTAAAAGAACCTTTGTCACTTAATAAGGTACATTGGAAGGTATCAGAGAGATGCTATAAAATGGGCATTGTGAAAGCAAAACATTTTTTTACAATGACCAAATCACAACAGCAGACAACGCCGTTAGCAAGCTGTTTGAAATCCTTAAATCTATGGAAAAACCAAAGGCCATTTCTCCTCCCTTTCTTCCATCCCAGGAGGACTGCGATAGGGTGCAAAAGGCTTTCGTCAATAAAATAAAGAAGGCAATGGATTCAATAACGACAGCACAAGTCATATCTAAAGACCAGCTTGACCCGGTAATCCCAGATAAAGCACAGATGCACTCAACATTTTTTTTCCTTCCACACCATCACCACAGAGGATATGGTAAAAGTATTGACGGCTATGAGACCAACTTCCTGTGCAGAAAATATTCCTCCCCCTGAATTAATACTGGATAACAAAGAAATGTTTGCACCATTGTTGGTGAGGATAGTTAATGCGTCCTTTAGAGACTGCGTTACACCAGAAAATATCAAGACAGTCACTATCACTCCATTAGTGAAGAAACCAGGTCTGGACCAAAAGGACCCATGCAATATGCGCCTTTTCACCAACTGTAATTTCATCCTTAAAATCTTAGATAAAGTGGCAACGACCCAGTTGTAAACGTGCATCAAGGCTAATGATATCTAGCACACTAGACCGACAGGTTTTAGGGCGGCCCACAGCTATGCTAACAGCTATGCTGGATTTACAAACGCACATGAGAAGCATCATGGACAAAGGCAAAACCAGCCTACTCGTGCTGTTAGGTGTGGCTTTCGACCTCCTGGACCATCAGCAGCTCCAATGGGCACTAGAGGAGGTGGCAAACTGTTCTAAAGAGGCCACTGGATTTCTGACAGGAAGAAAGGCCAAATTTCACTGGGGAGAAAAATTCTCGGAAGAAACCCCCATTTATTGTGGGGTACCACACGGTGCTAGCCTGTCACCCCTTCTTTTTAATATCTACCCAAGCGTCTCTGCATTGTACTCTATAAGATCGGAGCCTTTTTCACAAACTATGCAGATGACACCGAGCTAGTGATGGAACTATAAGTGGCAGTTACATGAATGACAGCACCAGGATGACTGCGCTATATAATGTTATCGAAGCTTGGATGAAAGAAAATTGGATGTGTCTCAATGGAAGCAAAACAGAGATGATGATCTTAGGATCTCACCATGCCAGAGCTAAACTAAGCCCGGATTACGAATCATTTAAAATTAAAGACTCAGTAATCTCTGTGGCAGAGAAGGTAAAAACACTTGGCCTGTTTCTTGGAAGCTTTTATGGGGGCTTAAGCGCAGGTAATGTACCTAAATAAAAACTGTTCGTACTACCTATGGCTACTCAAGACCATTCACCCATGCCTGAGCGAAGAAAATTGCACAGCCGTTGCAAGGACTACCATTTTATCCCAGCTGGATTATGTTAATGCCCTTCTGCTAGGAGCTAACAAAGGATGCATAGCAAAATGCCAAACTATTCAAAATGGCGCAGTTAGAATAGTAATGAGAAAATCAAGAAGGGAACACATCACGGCAGACAGAGTGTCCCTACACTGTCTATCCATGGAAGACCAGATCTAGTTCAAAACCATGACCATAGTCCACAGAAGTCTCTATGGGAATGCCCCCGCTTATCTTAAAGATTGGATTAGTCATTATGTACCCAGGCGATCTTTGAGATCAGAAAACCTGAGACTGATTACATGCCCACCTCACAAGCTTTCAAATGGCTGGGTAAGGTGTTCCCAGTGTTAGCAGCACAAAGATGGAACAACTTACAATTAAGACTCAGACTGGAACCCAACTACTTGAGTTTTAAAAAAAACTTGGAAGACTTTGTTATTCAAGTAAATGTAACGACCCTGCCTGTTAGTACTCAGTAAACTTTGTATGCGTTCTTGTCTCACTGGTTATGTTTTTATCGGTGGTTGTTCTATGTTTTATGTCTGCGCCCCAATGGCCGCGGGATTTCGGCGCATTACAAACTAATAAATAAAATGAATAAAATAAATAAGAAAACCAAGAGTTTCCCAATGTGTAGCGATTCCTCCAATTCTTGAATAGTGATGTACTTCCCCTTCACCCACAGTTGGCAACCCTCTCAAGGCCTGGTTCAAACCATCGCTGGAATCTCAATGGATCTGGGATCTCATCTGTAATAGGGGAAGCCCACAAGTGACTCAGTGGAGACAGCCATGTGGTGACACTCTTCATTCCTGGCTACTCGCTCCATATATCCCAGATCATTCCCAGAATGCCATTATCCTTAATTCTCTTCAGAATCTTCTTCTTGGGGACCCATATCCATTCCCCACCGTTACAGGCCTCCTATGGTCATTTTCCAAGTATACCCATTGTTTATCTTGGTCCATCCGTAGATGAGGCACCAACACCCTCAGTTGCGAGGCCCTGTAATACAGCGTCAAATATGGGACATCTGCTCCCCCTAGCTCCTGAGGGAGTACCAATGTATCATAGGCAACGCTCTGCATTCTACCTTGCCAGAGGAACCCGGCCATGCACCCCCTAACACTACTGCAGGCACTCTAATCGGTAGCATCTGAAACCAATAAAGGACCCTCTGGCGGAGGTTCATCTTAAGCGCATTAAAACGCCCCATCCATGGAAGGGTGTGCTTGCACCAAGAAGCTATTTCACAATAGAGTTTAGAAACTAGGGGTGGGGGGTGTGTTTACAGTATATAAATCATCCAGGGATCTTGACACCAACACTACCAAATATGTAATACTGTCCCGTTGGATATCCAGTGCCCGTGATTGAAGTGACCCCACTTCCCTCTCTATGTCCCCATCAAAGGGAAACAATATACACTATGACTGATTAACTTTAAACCGGAAGAGGGCACTGCATTCCTCAGTCAGTTCAAACACGACGGGATCCGATGTAAGAGGATTGCTCAAGTGTAGGAGTATGTCGTGGCATACACCCCCAATTTAAATTACGTTTCCCCCACACATAGGCCTTCAATCCTGGAGGATTTTCTTATTTTCTCAACAAGAGGTTAGATAGAGCCAAAACGCAAAGGAGAAAGAGAGCACTCCTGTCTTGTCTTTCTCTGTAACCTGAATTCCCTCGAGACCATCCCATTTATTTATTTATTTGCATTTATAAAGTGCACAACAGCCCTCGGGCATCGCAGCACTGTTACAGAAGGCTTACTTAGTTACATAAGTGCTTGCGAAAACAAACATACATACATGTTGCATAACCCCATGTTGCAGGGGGGGGGGCAGCTTACTTGGTTACAAAAGACATAAAGTTTGCCTAACCCTATTTTGCAGGGCGGCAGCAGCATACAATGCAGTCAATTTAGGTAGCACCAACATGTTGCCCAACCCCATGTTGCAGGGCGGCAGCAGCATACAAATGCATAAAGACAGTTTAGGTGGGCGTGGCTTGGAGGAGAGTGAAAAGGAGGGGGAAGAACAGCGTGCGGGGGTGAGGGGCACACGCAGCACACAGGTGACCATAGAGGTGTGGGGGGCACACGTACCACACAGGTGACCATAAGGGAGAGGTGGGCACACAAAGCACACAGGCGGCTATAGAGGGGGGTGGCAGCACACAGTGACCATAGGAAGTGTGGGGGCACACGTAGCACACAGGTGACCATAAAGGGTGTGGGGGCACACGCAGCACACAGGCGACCATAGCGTACTTGTAGTGGACAGGTAGCTGAAGGGCCTTGGAGGGAGGGCCGGCCGGCCAAGCTTGCCGGCTCTCCCATAGGCCAGAATAAACTTAACCCCAGCCAATCAGGGCCAAACAGCAAAAAACAGCCCGGGCACTCTGATGCATGCGGGCTGGCCATCTTGGAATGGCAGTGCAGGACCCCCAAACACTGAGGAAAACAAAACGGTGGAAAGTATGTGCTTAAATCGGGCAGTATTTCCCAAGGGCAGCGTGAATCCGCTGCTCCAGCGCAGTATTTTACTGCCACCTGCGCACTGGGGCCAACATAGATCGCTCTGATACCATTGAGGACCTTATTTCCAAATTTACTTAGGACTGCGTAGAGGAAGTCTTATCCCTAATCTTAATTTTAACCTCTAGGCTACTTTAAGCTAATCGCACAAAAATTCCAAACAGTGACCAACACAAGAATCTAAATGCTAGTCTCAAATGTCCAACCAAAAGCTAATCAAAATGAATAGGAAGGCTCCTTCAGGAGTTACTCACAACCTGGACTTTGATTGAGTCTCTGCTTTCTATCTGCTTCTTAGAGCCTCTTGTGGGTGTATCACCGCTTTCTCTTCTTCAAGCTTATCTTGGATTGATTTTCACTGTTGGAAGGCTTCTCCCCGCCTTTGGGATTCCCTTGTTCTTGGAAGATTTGCTCACTCCTAGTCCTTTATCTTGTCAGTATTTTCAACAGGTGCCTCCTGGACTCTGGCTTTTAGATTTACAACAGGTACCTCTCATAGACCTTGTTTTTTCAGAATTCTAGCCATGTCACTCTTGGACCTTGACTTTAATGGATTACCCTTCCCCCCTTTTAGGGTGCTTTATAGGCAGTCTGTATTCTCTTGCCCACCTGCCATGAACCTCTGTCCTCTACTTTTCTTCCCCCGGGTCTTGCTGAGTGAATTGCTCAGGTTCCCACTCTCCAGTTCACTCATAGACTGGTGAGTGGATGGTATACCATACTGATCAGCCATCCTTCGCTAGGACTTCCAAGGCTTTGCAGCGCTTCACTTACCCTTCCAATCTTGCCAGAATTGCAGTGCCTTCCTCGAGGCAGCAATCCTTTCAGCTTTCTTCTCTGTAGCAGCCTCCCTTGTAGCAATGGAGCATCAACAGATACATCTGCTTGCTCTGGGTCCAAGGTACGAAATTAGGTTGTTACCAGCTGTTTTTATACCCAGTGGAGTATTTTCTACAAGTGATTCTGATTGAATATACCCCACAGACTATTGTATCCCGGGGATTGGTTATTTCTTCCTAGAGTGTCAACTCTCCTTAATTCTTAATAATTGGTTAATGGCAGTGATAGGTATGTTAGGTAAGCTTTTCTATTGGAATGCAATAGGGACTGCAAGTTTCATAACTATCTACAGCAGGTGGAGCTATCTTGGAATTTCTCTCATGGCATTTTAAAGTCTCTGCAGCGTTCCAACTTTTTTTCTGGTGAATTCAATGTGTTATGGGTGCTGGCCCACATGGTGACACATGCCCAGAGTTCTGGTTCTGATCAAGTAAGCCACTCTTCCTTGGTTCTGAATTCCAGTACAATGAATGGCCTGCTATTGGTGATGTATTCTGGGAGTTGAGTTTTCCCTGGTCTTAGGCTGCCCCGGGCGGTCCTTGAGCACTGGATACCACATATATGTGGGGAGGATGTATGGCTAATGAGCAGTTACTTTTTTCCTTTGAATTTATTTGCTTTTTTTTTCCTTTATAGAATGTAGGTGGAGACCTCCCGCACTGCCTCAACTACGCCTAACCGTCACCCCCATCAATATTGCCTAACCCCAAATTACCATCTACAATTTTGAGCCAAAAACGAAGCAGAAAAATGTGAAAGTAGTTCAACCAAAAATAGAACTACTGTTTGTGGGGATACTGCAGGGTCCCCACAGGATCGTGTGGGACCGCAGGATCCCTCCTCATCCATTCTTTGAATTCCCTATTGGTTAGGAGCTGGCTGAACTCACAACGAGCATGAGCAGCTCCTCCAACTCACCACAGAAAATCAGGTTTGGAAAGTCTTTAAAAGCTCACTGTCCCTCATGAGGTCGTAATCCTACTTGTTGGGATCAACAGCAAATTCTTTGGTCCTTACTATACCAAAGCTGCATTTCCTAACTTGGGGTAGATTCATATTTGTAATGGCTAAACTGGTCTTAATATCTTAATTGGAAATGGTGGGAGAGATCAACAGGTTTCAGATTAGCTGCATTGTAGATCAGTCCTAGTGATACACGGCCATATAGGGTAATTTCATGACCCATTGTCAAAGATGGGGCCAGTATCATACATTGGACCTTTGTACAGTAGGGATCAGTAGGGTGCCTCTGCAATGGCAGTCCAAGTCAATGCAACCTCATGGTTCGCTTTCTTCACTAATTAACAACTGCTGGCTGTCCATGCTCTGTTCCTACCTAGATGGCAGTTCCCATGTTCCGGTGCACCAAATATCATCATGCATGGAGGACTGCTGTGGGGCAACTAGGGATGCTGGTGGTGGTGTAGTTCTGTGCAGCCATCTGCTCAATAGAATTTTGGTGTTGCAGATACCTGGCAGAGCTTCACCATTTCAACAGTTCTTGGGTGAGTACAGAGATCAGTTAAGTTTAGCCATGAATACTCTTCGGTTGGGTTTTGTCTTCCATACTGTGGCACTTATTCCCAAGTATATAAAGAAAGGATGCAGCACTTGGGGCTGAGGGGATAACTCTGCTAAAATCAGTAACTTGTCCAAAGAAATTGTTAGTCACAACTTCAAAAAGCTAAAGTCGGCTGACTTGGAAGAGTGCCTAACGAGCATCATGTCCAGCACATCTGACAGGGATGGCCTAGTGTCCACCTATAACAGCTTAATTATAGGACTACTTGATAGAAATGCCCCTTTTAAAGCAAAGTCAGTGAGGGAGAATGTAGGCCATCTTTAGAACTTGTAACATTAAAAAAGACTAAAAGAGAACTAGAATCAAAATGGCTGAAAAATCCTCCAGAGGCTATTAAAATTGCCTGGAAAAACCATGTAAAACATTATCATCTCCACAAAAACGAACTTCTTGGACAAACAAATCAAGGATGCTCCAAACAATTCCAGGAAGTTGTTCGAGATCTTAAAATCTATGGAATCATCCAACTCGCAATCCCTTTAAAGTGGCAAAAGCACGTGATGAGATCAAAAATTACCTAACTACCTTTCCTGCTGTAACTGATGGGGATGACCCTCTTCCCATAAAACTGGATCTTCCCAAATTTAGTTTCTCTCCCGTTTCTCATGCAGACATGGAAAGAACACTTGAGTCTTTACGTCCAGCTCTGTGTCTGGGAAGCATCTTCCCCCGAAACGTGTTCTAGAGCATAAAAAAGTATTTGCCACATTCCTGACCCGTTTGGTTAATGCATCCTTTCGAGACAATAATGTACCTGCATCCAGTCTGACACCTCTCTGGTTAAAAAAAAATAAAAATGGGTCTGGACCCGAAGGTGGCCTCAAATCTATGGCCTATATAAGGTTTGGCCTTCTGAAGATTTTGGACAAAATGGCCACCTCTCACCTCTTCATAGAGTGAAACATGCGCCTTCACAGCCATCAGTCAGGGTTTGGACCGGTACATAGTACTGAAACTGCTCTTATTGACTTGTAAACTCACATACTACGCATTCTAGAGAAAGGGAAGACTGACCTCTTATTCTTACCCGACCTATCAGCAGCATTTGATCTCTTAGATCACGAATGCCTGATTAACACCGTGGGGGGGCCTGGGCAACTGCAGCAATGACGCAATGTCCTGGGTTAAATCTTTTCTGTCCCATCGCCAATCCAGCATTTATTGGGGAGACTCCTTGTCACCACCAGAACCCATCACCTGAGGTGTCCCCTAGGTGGCATGCATGTCTCGTACTCTTAATATTTACATCAAACCTCTTTGTACACTACTAGAGGAAAAAGGATCTTCTTTACAAACTACGCCAATGACAAGCAACTCGTTGTCGAGTTTAGAGGAAGTTACGAAACTTACAGGGCCAATGTCGAAGATCAATATCATCTGGTAGAACGATGGATGACAAACAACTGGCTGTGTCTGAACGGGAATAAAACTGAACTTTTGATTTTCAGTTCTAGCCAATCAAGCTCTAAACTGCATCTGGATTATCAAAGCTTTAAGATTCTGAACAACAAGATTCTTGTTCTTAATGAGGTTAAAACACTTGACGCGGGCTCTAGATAGATTCCAAGTGTCGAGACTCAAGTTACACAAATGGCCAAGACCTGTGCCTATCATCTCAGACTGCTACGTAACATCTGCCCCTTTTTCTCCAAGAACAACTGTGCCAGAATAGTGAGGGCTACCATTCATCTTGTGTAGACTATTGTAATGCCCTGCTGATTTGACCTAATAAGTAATGTCTTCAAAAATGTCAGGTCATCCAAAATGATGCACTACCCAATATTAAGGGAATGCCGAGGAGAGAGCATATCTCCAATCATAGGAGAGATTTACATTGGCTCCCGGTTCATGCACAAATTCATTTCAAGTCGACTATGCTAGTCCACAGGTGCCTATATGGTGAGGCTCCTGGTTATTTTAAATCGCTAATCTCAAGCTATACCCCAGCCAGAACCCTCCACTCTTCTGATCTGGCTCTGGATAAATTTGGAGGATTTAAACGCAAGAATGGTTTGGGCAGCTCCTTTCCAATCTGTGCGGCAAACATTTGGAACTCGCTTCCACTGAGTATTAGACAAGAGTGCCCTTCCTCTCTTTCCTTCCCATCAGGTCAGGGCATATTCCATTCTTTCTGTTCGGTCCACTGTGTTAATGTGCGCTCCGATGCCTGCAGGCTACTGGCGCGTTATAAGTAAATAAAATATATATTTTTTGAAACATGTTAACCTCGAGTCTGGCTCCTTCTTCTGTTTTGCCACTCTCCCTTTTGGCTTGGATTGTTTGGTTAGGTTTCCTGGGACTTGGAGAAGCGTACACCTTACTTTAACACAATATCCTGACACTTTGGGACACAAGTATCCTATCCTGGCATTTTGTTCATTGAGTTCCACCGCTAAAATTACACATTTTACTTTAGTATTGTACATAAAAGGGTATTAAAATGGATTGAAAATTTGAGGTTATAGATCGCTAGATTCATTTCTTAAAATGTTGCGGTAAGCCGAAAATCGAACTTCTACTCCACTGTGTTTTACTACAATGTCACATTTAGTTACTAGTCAGATATTCCTATGCTGGCATTTTCAAGCATTATTCATGGTTAATCAATGTTTGTTTCTACCAAATTATTTCCTTTTTCAATATTCCCTGATTTCAAATTGTTAGGTAAACATTTATTATGAAATCGTAACATCGTTTTTCCCAGCATTTGAATTAATGACTTTACCACTAAGTACATCTCAGCAATGTCTGTTAATGTTACTGACATACCAAAATGTAAATATATTTTTTGTGGATACAGCTAAATGCCCTTTTCCTATTGTGAATTTCACTGCCCTTCTTGAAATGTTCCAATTGGCATATTTATTATGAATGTCCTTACCGTGGAAATACAAGAAACTACGTTCACCTTAGTGAGTTGAGACTAACTATTAACAGCTGTGGTGCCTCCCTGTGTTTGTCCAAACACAATCCATGGCAGTCACTCCTTGTGACCTGGTTTATGCAACCCCACCTTACGCAACGCCACATAACACGATGAAGGTATCAATAACTTTTTGTCTTAACTGTTAACATGGAGTTGCCCCAACAAAGTAAGTCTGGAATAATATGGAATGGTAGTGTGCATTGATTGTATACATATATAGAGTCAGCAACTCGTAGGACAACTGGTGCCACTTGTTAAGTCACCTGTTTTGATTTCAATGGAAACATCTCCTTAACATGCAAGTTAGTTAATGAGAATGAGCTGTAGTTATGCCATCTGACTGAACTACAGTCATCCATCTTAGTGCACTTAAGTATCTTGTAAATAAACACACCATCTCCAGAGACACATGTGCATTAAACAGCAAAGCGAATGTCCATCTGTAAATCCTAAGCTTCAGGAAATGCCAGGCATTCAAAGCAAGGCTTCATAGAATGTACCCCAAAAATCTGTACTGCACATCTCTGTCTACCACAGTCTTATTCTGTGGCAGAAAGATCTCAGACCCCTCCCTATAAGCAAGCACTTCATCAAGGTTTAACCTTACTAAAGTATGTACCTGTGCAAAGTTTGACACTACCCAAATTGTCCACTTGATCCCTTAAATGTTTGTAAGTCTTTAAATGGCATATCATTCCCATCTATTCTTTCGGAGCTGGCAGATATTCATGTTACCAAACATAATGACCATCCCCACTTTACAGCACACACAGGTGTAATGCAATTTGCCCAAATTTCACTGCAAGAAGTGTTCAGACGTATAAGTATCCTGGATGAGGCATGTGCAATCAACACTTGTGTCCTTTCACTGTTTGTATAGCTTTGACTGAGCATCTTTGATATCTTCCAAACCCTGAGATAAGAGATTCTACTTTTCCCCTGTTTATTTGCTCATTTGTATGGTAATCCGGTGATTATCACCCTAATACCTGTTATGTTGTCCACTCTAGATCAGCCTATATGAAGCTTCAGTTTTTGTGAGTGGTCTACCACCATCCACCAATAGGTCACTCAATGTTTACCGCCTGTATGTACTAAATATTATTCATGTGCATGGTTCTCATTGGGATATATTTTTTTAGAATCTATATTCTGACAAGGGACTTCAGGCTTTCATCTGTAACCATGATAGTGTTGCTATTGCACCACTTTCTCTTGGGTTCTTGCCGCTGTGTACAGTGCTCTGCCCCAGCAGCATTTAGTCTGTGCTCTATAAAAGCAACATCTATACATTGATCGGAATCGATATCTGGCAGTCCAATTTAGAGTTCTACCCATATCATTGACAGGTTTAAAGAAACAACTATTGACCAAATAAGACCAGTCATCGGCTTAACTAATTAATAAAAGCAATGCAGGCAATGGATCTTTTTGAAATATGATTGTCTCCTTGTACTGGCCTTTTGTTTTTGTGTGCTCTGCTCAAGAATATTGAATTTTAAACTGGACTTGTTCAAATGTTATGGTCAAGTAAGCATTGCATTTCCTAACCTTTGTCAACTAGTAACTAGTCTTTGAGATGAATGGCTTGTATATGTAAAATGTTTCCATTTAAGGAATTCTGCTCAATTTTTGTCAAAATATTTCCATAGTTGAAACCAATTTTATAACTCATCGCTTGTTGAATGTGACATTCATAGTTGCCAAAGAACTTCCATGAAGTGACTTGAGCACATCTGCGTGTTTGTTTCCGAATTTTGGTTTGATTTCAGAACAATTAGGATTAAGAAGCTTGATCCCTTCAAATTGAATTTGTCAAATGTTTTGATTCATGGCATATTTTTATTTTAACGGCTTAATCCCAATTCCTGCTCCTTTCTAATTTTTGCATTTTGGCTTCTAGTCTAAACGAAGAGCTCATGGTGTTTCCCTGGATGCTGTTTATCACAACCTGAACAGGACAATTCTGTACCAGTTCTCAAGGGCACACAGAACGGTCCCTCAGCAAATAACTCTCTTGGAATCCCTTCGACTCTTCACGGTCAACAGGAACATGATTCTGGGACCTGGGAACCATGACCAGGAGTTTGTTGGCTGCCTTTCACACTGCTTATTGAATCTGCATGAGGGAAAGTAAGATTTCATATTTTTAGTGTGGAGCATTTGGAGTATACATTTGCTATCCCTGTAACATTTTTGAAACAGATTAATTATCAATGGGACATCCAGAACTTAAACTGGTATTGGTTTGAATATTTCTTTTACTTTGTATTATTGCACAAAAATATTATAACTGTTTAGCTTTTTCATCTAGCTATAACTTTACTTAAATTTAATTATGGTATATGGGTTATTTATAACACGCTTACTACCCAGAGCACGTTGCCCCTGAGCTTTCCTCCCAAGACTTATTTTATTTGGTTTTATTTGGTAAACATGTTCTAAAAAACTGCTATTGTTTGTTGTTTTGTAGTCATGGGTTTAGAAGATATTTTTCTGAGTTCATAGTTAATTTAACTAAAAAGAGTTTTGTTTTTTTGATTTTAAATAGTGTTTTAATGGGCAGGTTTCCTTTAGCGGTTACCTGATATTACATTACTTTTAATTTAATTAAAATTTAAGTTAATATTATTTTCCTTCTAGTTTGAGAGGAAAGGTATGTGCTCATCTAGTTTTGGGTGTCCATTTTATCGGATATTCTAAGGCAATACTTATTAGCATTGGAATTTCTTTATTTTTTGTCGTTCACCTAGCAACAAGTTTAAAAAAAAATGTTTGCTCCAGTATAACATTGTTTTTCATTACATTATATTTTGCCTGTGTTATTCTAACACCCCAAAACCTCTGTGAATCTAAAGAAATGGTTGTTGCAGGATTGTCTTGCAAGTATACTTGTTTGTTCAAATTGTGATGGCTTCTTGTATATGCTATTTTTCCTGAAAACATTCTGATAATGTGCCTGTGTCAGGAAAACAAAGTAACACCTTTTATGGAGTATTTTATTCCTTTGCGCTCTGTTGTCTAGTTAGCTCTGAATCACAAATATATGTATCAATAGCCTGATAGTTAGACCATGCATATTAAATATGAAAACCTCCAAATACACATTAACAGCAAAGCTACTAAAGTTCAAGTCTGCAACATGCCCTTTGCTATGTCAACAGAACAAAAAGGACTGGGAATATGCAAAGATTACTTTCACCACAAAATGAAAGCTCTGCTCATGCATAAAAGCGAACATGTGTTTCGAATAGTTTAGGGTGACTTTATGAAGTTCAGTAGCTTTTTTTCTGTGCCTCATTTCTTTATTTGTTCCTATCCCTGTCTCCATTCTGACCCTTCAGTACATAAGCCTCAGTTTTGGGTGTTTTTAAGTGAGTGGAAAGGGTAGATATTATTTGTATGGCCTCCAATTTTGGTTGACTCTGTCTTTAACTTGTAATGCTTGTTTTTCTTTAACCATTGGATTCTTTTGCATAATGAATATTCTCATTTTTTCATGTTTTATGGGGAGTTGGTGGCCTGTACACCAGTCACCAAGTTTTTATTTAATTATGTTTTCCTTCTAAATCCCTGCTCAGAGGCATTTAGACATTCATTGCATCATCTTGTCTTATCCCAAAGTTACTGTGATTAATTGACTTATGCCCTGCAGGAGTACAAGGATGAGTTGAGACTAAAGTGCATACTCAGCCCTGACACTTGTGCAAACCAAGAGCCAACACATCATAAAGGTAAAACGGGCACATTCGGGAGATCTATCTCCTTCGCCTTTTGTGGTAATGTGGTCTGAGGGAAGGCTATACTCTCAAGAGGAGTGAGTGTTGTTCAGTAGAAAGTAAAACAGTGAAGTATAACAGTCTGAAATAAAGGAAAGCCCAATGGAGTTTCTATACAAAAATACATAATCTAATCGAGCACACCATGTACAGTAATAACTAACTAGAAACACTGTATAAACCCACCCCTGTAGAAGGTCCACAGAATATGCAAAGATGGGAAAGATGCAGCACTCCGGGTAATGAGACAGGGGCATAAAGGGCAATTAAAAGACCACAGTGTTCAAAACCGTTATGTCTTGAGGTTGCAAAAGGGATTAAAATGACCTGTCAAATCTTTAGGGCTCAAAGATGGACCGGGCGTACAGATATCCTTCAGTAATACCTTTTGTAAATGTCCTGGTGGTTAAACTGTTGAACCCGGCTTCTCTGTGTTCAAGGTTACAGCAGTTGCGACGGTCCAGCGGAAAGCTGGCATTGATTCAGGGTTGAACGGAAGGTCGCTGCTGTCTCGAAGCATCCAGCTGATGTGTGCGAATCGGGCCATCACCAAGTTCAGTCGGTGATCAAAGTTTGACGGAAGCAAGCTGGTTCCAGGATGTGCAGGCGAGCGGACAGATTTATAGGAGCAGAGAAAAATAATCTGGTGCTTTGAACAGTAACTTGAGCATTTCATAGCAGCAGTATTTCATTGGTTCGAGGCGAGAGAACAACCGGCTTCGGCTTGTGTGGAGCAGCGGCGAATAGAATTGAACATCGGTATGGAGATCCATGAACACCGAAAACAGCTTTGAAAGGACCTGGAGGTTCTCTCACCATTGAACACACTCTAATCACGGCTCGCAGCTGGTCGCGTTGAAAACACAGGGATCTTGGCTGTTCAGGCTTTCAGGAGCTGTCCCACTCCAGTGTCTCATGGGCCAAGGTTAGTCCTTTTCTTGGGATCCCAAACATGGGGGAAGCTGACGCACACCTGCAACGCAGTGAGGTCCTAGACAACAGGGTGGCTGGCAGAGATGCAGGTCTTGGTCCAGCAGCAGAGTTAACCCCTAATGGTCCCTGGGAATGGTTAAGGGACAGCTTGCCTCTGTCTTGTATCGCCTGCCTTCACCTCACAACTTGAGGACTTTAGAAAGGACTGCTCTCTCAGAAGAGTCCAGCGAAGTTTTGTTCCAGGGTTGGATTCCAGTGATGACCCCGTCTTTAAAAGGTAAACGTCCAGAAGTGATTTGACTCAAGCTAACCTGCTTTAGGAGTCCAATCCCAGCTCTTGAAATTAGTTGACTTTGCCCTTCTGACATCACACCAAGAGTGCTTTGTGCTAGAGGAAGTTGAGGGAACAGGAAGAAAAGAGAGGCAGAGAGAAATAAGATAGCAGCATCTTCCCAGACCTGTACAGATGGCTCCCTGGCTACATTAACCCGCCTTCTCAATAGAATCAAAGGCCTTTAGAAATGTAGCATCTTGGTGTGAGGCCTAACCCTCTGTGAATGGGTGTGCCCTTTGATTCCCGTTCTTAGTTCAGCTGTCGTGGGGAAAGGGTATTAGCGCCATTACAAAGGAACAAAGAGAGGCAATACCCCAAAGCTACTGTCCTGCCAGTGGGCACAGGAAGCCTTATCTGGACATAATACACATAACTCTTCCACAGCTGAACTGTGCCCACAGAGCTGACACAACTTTGATGTGGCTGGGATAAATAAGATATGCTGATCACCATACCCTAACTCAGATAAGTCGCATTTATACCGTTTTAAGTGCCACCCAGACAGAATCAAGAGTTATGCCGTTTTTGGAACAGGGGTGCATATCTTTAATGCAACCTCTGCACTGCTGAGACTTGGCGGTCACTGCAGCTGTCAAGAGAGCACCTGTGACCTTTGCACCTGCTCTGGGCCACTGGTAGAGCAGGAGCTGCAAATCAGGATACTGCTGCAGAAGGGCACAGTACATGCTCTGTTTGTCCAGGAGCTTATGAAAAGGGAATCTGATCTGCAGATTTCCCTTTCAGAGATGAAATTACCCACATTCTTGTATTAATACAAATTTTAAAAAGCGAGGTCTTCTACACCCTTGGCAGATGGTGATTCTACTCGGCTACATGAATGTAATCCTATGGATATGTATCGCCTGTATCTTTTTATTAATATGTACTATGCTTAAAATGTGTTGGGGAAGGGTGGTATTTGGGAGGCCAGCCTATTTCTTCCCTCGATTTGCATATATCTTTTTTAAAAACAGCTGGATGGTTGGTAGTGAGGGGACTAAAATCTTAGCTTTATTTAAATCTGAATGTCACTTGGCTTCAACTGCATTTGTTTCTAATGCATGTTTTACATTAGTTTGGCTCTAAGCAGTGACCAGTGCAGCCACTCCCTGTTTTCTAGGTCCTTTAATTCTTTTCCCATCTCAGTGCAATTGCTTTTTCCATAGGCACCAACTTCTCTTACTTAATTTATAATTAGAAATTATTGTTTATCCTGTTGGATTAACTCATTAAACAGCTGGCCAATGTTTAGACAAGTAAATTTGGTTGAAAATCCTCTTTCAATTATTTGAGCATTTGTTTCTCATTTTGCCCCCATAGGTCCTTATTTTCATAGTCACAGGTTATTTAAATAAGGTGACACATACATCGTTTACACCAGGCACATTTGTCACCAGGCTCAATATTAATCCGGTTATGTTTTGAGGTGCTTAGAATTGGTTAGGTTTGCAGAAATTGTTAATTGGAAGAAAATAACTTGTGACTGTTCAATATCTGATAAAGCCTCACTTTTTTCATTTTATCCTCTTAATTCTTTGCCTACCATGTTCTGATATTGACTCTTTTCCACTTATTACCCTATAGCACTAAGGTAACTTATGTTGAGTTAGCGAACTTGAGCATCAATCTCCCCTGCACATGCTTTTCTGTGAAAGTAGGATCCATCCGAATACTCTGATATTTTCACTTCATTGAAGGCTACTTTTGTCACCACTCCTTTCTCCCCCTCATATTTCGCGTGACTAAATATTTCAGGGAATGCTAGATTATCGCAGATTGGTGATAAAATGGTGATTTTGAGCACTTGCATTTTCTTCTAGGTATCTGACGATCACTCCCATAGTATCTAAGCATATTTGTTTTATTTTTTTAAATATTGGATTACCAAATGCACTGAAGCCCCTTTGTTAAACTAAAAGCCGAACTCCTCGCCTCAGAGTTGTTAACCTCTTAACGTACCTCTCATCTGCCTTCTAGCTAGCGCTTATCCCCAGCCTCTAACCTGCCTCTGTCCCTCGCCTGTTCCTCCACTCTAGCACTTCATCCATCATGGTCACATCCCTAACAGCTTTCAGTACTGCCTACCTGCACTTAAACATTTCTAATGTTGGTTGTTCTTAATCTATGTATGCCTACTTATGTATTGTCCCCGGTGACTGTTCCATTTACTCCCCTCCGCAACCTCAGAGCGCCATGGTAAATCTCTATTTTTTGGGGGAAGGGAGTATGCCCTTCTATATTAAATATTAAAATAAATACTGGACTCCATAACCCCAGACCCCGAAAGGATCGCTAGTCAACGCTTCATGCCAAAGTTGTTTCGGATCTGGTCCAATTCCGTCCAGCGATTTTCGCTGCGCGGCACAGCAAAATTGACTCTTTTCTCTATGAGAAAATTAATGGGAACTGGGCCGAAACTGCTTTTATTCGTTTTTACAATAACTTTTTTTAATGAATCTGTACCAACATTTCTAGTCGGGGGGGGAGGGGGGAGGGGAGGGGGCTTGTGTACAGAATTGTCTGCAAACTTAACAATTCATGTTTTTGATTTGCTATGGAATTCGCCACTCACCTTAACAATAGTGCGTCGATCCCGCCAATAATATATATTTCTAAGGCTTGTGGATCTGCTTAGAATCACATGCTTTGCTTGGGCCGACATCTAGTGAAAGTTGTGGAGTATTGCACATGAAGTTTTTCGATGTTCGAAAAGGGACGTTGATAGGGCATGACTGTAATACTATCCCTAGTGTGACGTACCCTGTACCCAGGATACTTCACGTACTGAGGTCCCTCTGATTATTTTTTCTGCCATTGTGGATAGTTGTATTCTGGTGCAGCCCATAGTAAAAGCTACTTTTGGAGTTAATTCCATCCTAATTTAAATTGCCGGTTACTGATCGCTCTTCGAGGACGGCTAACCTCCGGAGCCATCTTGACGTCTGATTCCGAACACTGAAACAGACATCAGTTCCGACCTACACCTGGCTTTGGCTTATCAGTAGGGAGAGCGGGCGGACGGATCCCTTCTGTTCAGGAGAAGGCCTGCCCCTACTGCCTTTGTCTGGTTGCCTCTGTGTCCACCTTCCATTATGGAATGTACTGCATTAAAAATTTGCCCCAAGTGCAATAGGAAATTTCCGTGGAAAGAGGCTCACACAGTGTGCAACCACTGCCTTCCACGTGATCACTCTGAGTCCTGCTGCGCGTCGTTCAAACTCTTTAGGCCTAAAACCCTTAAAGAGCACCAAACAAAGCAGTGGGCGACACACGCCATGGTAGAGACAGCTGCAGGGATCTTCAAATCAGATCACAAAGGCTGAGCAGCCGAGAGTCCGAATCGGAGCTCGAAAACATTAGAGGACCAGTTCCTGCATGCCTGTTCCCAGCCTCAAAAGCCAGTCGCAGAGTGCTGCTATGAGGATGGCCCCTGGTGATGACGATGGACACGCACTCACGACTACACATAAGCACACACCCCAAAGCCGTTCCTCGGCGGAGCCATTGACCAAAGGCTGCACGCCGACATTATCATCTCTCAACCTACAGACCCACTGCCAACTATTCCCGCTGTGGTTCCACCTCTGCATCTACCATAAGGCGCTTGTGAAGACACTCTGGCCAAAGGCATGCATAAACCTTGTTTGACGCCTGAGGCGGGGACGCCGAAACAGCCAGCGATAAGCACAAATCTCATTCCCTAACAGAAAAACATCACAAAGTGCATCATGCTCATAGTAATCAGACCCCTGAAGCTTCACAGGACTATGAGCAAGGATCCTCGTCCCTATCCTCAACCCTTCACAAAAAACACCACAGGGAAAGCCCCAAGAATACCCCCAGGGCCGCCGGTCCTGCAGAAGGCCCCCAACGGTGACCCCCAGGGCAACCCCTGAGATGGCAAAGGCCCACCTGGCACAGACCCCCCTGGCACAGACTTAAATCCCTGGTGCATGGACTTGGGCTAAATCTGAAGAAACCATGGGGAAAATCTCCTTTTTTTGTTTACTTCATGAGCAAGTTGCCTAATCCACAGAAATCTGTGGAGCAACCTCCAGGGCCAGTGGGACCTACTCATCACACCTTCATGCCTAGGGAGGCTTCTCAAGGTTCTCAGCAGGGTGACCTGCAGTCAGATCACGCAGACCAAGACATTTAGGTTGTTGACCAGGATGACCCTGCTCTTATCTTTACAGGTCCATCCGACTCCTCAGCAGTTGAGAGCGGTCATACCTCGCCTATTGCAGACCAATTTTTATATTGAGCTCTTTAAGAAGGCAGCTCACCATTTTGGGATACAAACGGAGGAGACCAATCCTGATGGAACTGACTTTGTTGAGGACATCCTCAATGAGAAAAAGCCTGTTAGTCAAGCTATTCCTCACTAGAATCAATCAGGAGGAGGATCTCCCACTCCCTGTCTACCCCCTCACTCACACAGGCAGTGAACCCAAGGATGGAAAAAATATTTAAGCCATCGCCATCCGATCCTCTTTATATCAGAGGACATGTCAAGCTGGATTCTCTGGTGGTTACTACTACCAGGTAGAGAGCTGGTGTTCCACTCTCCACCTCTGAGGCACCTCGAAAATAAGAATGCAAAAGACCCTACATGCTAGGCGAGCGTATCACTACTTCAAATGGATTGTGTTCTCCCACGTATTCCTCATCTATGATCTTTCCAATATCCAGCATTAGATGCTTTGGAAAAAATATTTCGGCAGAGGGGCCTGTGCGTCGATGCAGTCGACTCAATGTCCCTCGAGGGCCTCTGTCTTGAGGATGATGTATTGAAGGTATATATGGAACACGCAGCGCCGGTTGGCTTCATTTCCGTTTTTCTGAGTAAGCTTTCGCTTCGTGAACTACAACGCGCTTCATATTTTACGTTGAGATTGTGAATAAATGTCTTTGTCTTCAGCTGCGACAACCCGAAGACCAGGTTTAAGAAATGCCAAGACTGCGATGCTAAAATGTAGCTGATGGACCCACATTGGGTGTGCTTGTGGTGTCTTTCTTGTGGAGAAAAAGACCTCGACCTGTCAGAAGAGTCAATCGATGACCGGAAAAGCTCTGAAGGAGTGTAAAGAGAAATTGGCGGTGGGTAGACTCCCCAAGAAATCCCCTTAGACAACCCCTCGAAAAAACATTCCTCCGACAAAGCAAGAGATGCCTCTCCTCAACGGAAAAAGACTAAAAGGTCCCAGTCACTGAGTGGCTCTCACCACTAGTCGTCGAGGAAATCGAAGAAAATGCATCATAAACCGCCTATTTAGTCTTCCTCGTCCGACTCTTCTCCATAGAGGAGTATATTTTGCCCGACTAAGGCCTCTGTTTCGGCTGTATGGGAATCATTCAGGCAGGAAATGCTAAACATTTTCGAGAGTTCGAATCCCTCAAATAGGCCATGCTCCTTCTGCGCCTTCTTAAGCCAGTAAGGAAAGATCTCGAGCCAAGTCCTACACGCCCTCGAGCCCAGGACAAAGGCCAGATTCTCATTGAGAGCCGTCGAGGCCTCGACACAATGAAAAGTCATCGAAAAATCTGTCCAGCCATCGAAGTCCATCACGGACAAAGTCCGCGGACAAGTCTAAGTCATCGACACCATTGGTGCCATTTACACCTAAAATGTCTTCATCGAAGACATAGACCCAAAAATCAAATTTGGTTAGGACTCCATCGGCATCTGGCTCAAAGCCATCAACGCCTTTACCAGCCTTTACCAGCAATTCAAAAACCTTTACACCATTGCCTAGAATGGATTTTTTAAATCTCTTACATTCATTTATAAAGACAATGAGCCTACAGATGACAATGATCCACCTTTTGGATTACAATATGGCACTCCTAAAGTTCCTGATAGTTTTATATCAGAGGAATCTAGGTTTTCGGACTTGCATGAGAATTTACAAACATCCAGTGGGGGTGGACAACGCACTAGAGTTGGATTTGGCAAGCCAGAACCAGATGATCACACAGATGCATCTTACATGCATTTAATGATCAGAGTCACTGATTTTATGGGATGGAGCAGGCTTGGCCTCCCTTTCGTGCAGGATGACCTCACAGATCTCCTAGACAAAGGTCCTCAAAGGGATCCAATCCTAGCTTTTCATGTCGCAGTACAAAAGAGAGTAAGTGCAAACTGGGAGGCACCTGAATTGAGTCTGGCAGTCAATAAAAATGTCACAAAAATATAGGCTGTCAAGTAGCTGCTTGTCTAAACGTCCTACCCAAGAAAGCCTGGTGGTGCAAGCAGCAGCTGCTACCACCAAGCAAGCTGCCCGTCACACCATTCCACCAAAAGAGTGATAAGCGTATGGACGCCTGGTCAAGGAAAGTCTTTTCTGCTGGGAGCATGGTCCCAAATCAGCCAACTCTCTACATGTGCCCTTGCAAAATGTACCTTCACCCTATCCTACCATGGTGTCTGAAGATATTCCCGAAGGGGAAGAAAGAGACGGCTTCTTGACCATTGTAAAAGATGGCAAAGTTGCCATGTGTGAGTCTCTACAGTCGGGTTTGGATTCTGCTCACAGTATCAGCAGAGCCATGGTGGTAAGCACTGTGATACGTAGATTTGCGTGGTTAAGGAAGTCTGGATTTGCCTCGGACATGCAGTCTAGACTCCTTAATATGCCTTTTGAAGGCTCTCATCTTTTTGGCAGCAAGGCTGACGAAAGCCTTGATATGCTAAAGACCTTGAAGGCGGCTGTCAAGTCTCTAGGTGCTGCTATCAGGCAGCCTCGGCCCTTTCACCCCAGTGGACCTTTTTGGAGGGGTAGATCCTTTCGCTACTACTCCTCAGTTGGAAGAGCATGAGGAATGACTGGTCAAAGAGGCCAAAGAAGATTCCCTCGTGGTGGACGAGGGAGAGGTGCAAAGCCCGCCCAAGCAGCTGCATCTTTACCATCAGCCGCTGCTTCAGCCACCTCAAAACCTCTGTGAGGTCTTGACTCACGACATCCAGTGGGAGGCAGACTGTCTCAACATCTGAATGAATGGCGGGGTATTACTTCAGATGCTTGGGCATTACAAATCATAGCCCAAGGTTACTGCCTCCCCTTCATTCAGAGACACTGGAATCATCCACCGGGAAGCCATTCGTTAAAGGATCCAGATCTGTTCCATTTGCATGAAATGTTGAGCTTGTTAAAGAAAGGTGCTATAGAGCCAGTATCTGTAACGAAGAGGAACAAAGGATGGTATTCTCCAGATTTCCTATTCCCTAAGAAGGATAGAGGACTGAGACCCATCTTGGACTTGAGATACTTGCGCAAGTACCTCAGGATGGACAAGTTCAAGATCACCACACTTTCTCAGATCCCTCAGGCCCTTCAACTCCAGGATTGGATGGTGTCATTGTATCTTTAGGATGCTGATTTTCATGTGCCAATCCATCTCAAGCACAGAAAGTACCCGAGGTTCGCCTTTGGCAGTTTTCATGATCAGTTTCGAGTTCTGCTGTTACGGCTGACCTCTGCCCGAGGGTTTCCACCAAACTGATGGCGGTGGTGGCAGTGAGTCTCAGGAGAGGAGGGATACACATCTACCCCTACCTGTACAATTGGCTGATCAGGGCGCCTTCTGCCGAACAAGTCCTGGATCATCTCAACGTGACATGCCACTCTCGCCACAGACTGGGCTTCTCCCTCAATTAGAAGAAGTCTCATATGATACCATCTCAAAAACGCCAATTCATCTGGGCTGTACTGGATACATCCTTGGGAAAGAATACGCCACTCGAAATGAGGGCTCGCAGATGGTCCCCAAATTTCAGAGTGCCCAGCGTCTCCCGGCCTTCGACTTCTTGAGGTTGCTTGGCCTCATGGCATCCTGCATTTTCCTGGTGCCATAGGCTCACTTGAGAAAGAGATCCCTCCAATGGACTCTCAGGACACAGTGGTTTCAATTATCTGGCAACATGTTGGACCTACTTTTAGGTTCCAAACAGGGTCGCACAGGATCTCCTGTGGTGAGCCTGCAAGGACAACACTCGGAAGTGAGAACCTTTTTGGCAACCATGGCCGGAGATAACGGTAGTGACCCAATGGGTGGGGAGCTCAGACCAACGATCTGACAATAAGCGTCGTTGGTCTCCATCGGGAGTCCAAACTACACATCAATCTTTTGGAGTTGAGAGCAATCAGACTTGCATTGATTGCTTTTCTACCCTCTGTACGGGGAAAGAATGTCATGATAAAGACGGACAACACAGTGGCCATGTACTACCTCAACAAGAGAGGAGGTGTAGCGGTCACTTCCACTTTGCAGAGAGGCAATGCAGCTCTGGTTCTGGGCAATACAAGAAGGAATCCCTCTATCGGCAGTTCACAGCAAGACTTATCCTTCGCCTCAAGCCCAGGGACAGCATCTCTCCAGCGCTGAAATCTCTGGCTCCCCGTGGTTGCAAGGTTCAAATTCAAGGCCATCTGCATTGTCCACAAGGCTTTCTGGGGCCTGGGACCTACTTTCCTTCAACGTTGCCTTCCTAAATACTGTCCCTCTCAAGCTCTCCGCTCAGATACCTCCAACCTTCTGTGAGTGAGCTGGTTCTCCAAGCAGGGATTTGGAGGGAGTTCCCTTTACTTGGCAGGCGTCTCCCTCTGGAACAGCCTCCCTGCCACCCTCTTGAGCCTGATATTCTTAAGTTCTGGAAACTCCTCAAGACCTTCCTCTTCTCCTCTTCCTTCTCTCTCACCCTACCCTTCTCTCTCACCCTACCCTGCTAACCAAGCTCTCTGCTCTTCCTTCTTTCCCTCCTTTCCATACAGCTTACTGAATGGCCGCCTGGCATACCTCAGAGTCTTGCAGGTCCCAGGCATTCTCTGCCAGTCCTTCTGCACTTACCTCAGGGCCCTGCACGCCACCCCCTCACTGCACTTGTAATAAATCCTTGAGAGCTTCTCTCTCCACACTTCACCAGTCTCTACCGACTGGGTGCACTTGGTCCCCTGCCCCTCTGTTGCCCTGCCTGCACTTGCATGATCTGTATACAGCCCATGCCCGAAGATCGTTCTGCCTGTTCTCCCTTGTCTTCATCCCTTAATGCACACTTGGAAAAAATGCAGAAAATCTAAACTGTTAAATGTATCATATTCACTTAATCTGCCTATGCAGACCATTTTCATCTCTAAAATTCAAGGGCTCTGAGCGACTGTTGTTTTTTCCCTGTGTTCCCACCCTCCTTCAGTGCTTTGAAACACTTGCCTGTGCATGGGCGCTATATAAATAAACATTACCATAGCATACCTAGCCGGAGAGGAGAACATGACGGCGGATGCTCTGAGCAGGCAGGGCACAGTCTCCCACTCGTGGGAAATAGCTGTATGCGTTTCCTCCAGTCCCCGTCATTCCTCACGTGATCAGGAGGTGAGACATTTCAGGAAATCCATGATCCTAATTGCCCTGGATTGGTCTAGGAGGACATGGTACCCAGATCTTCTGGACATGTCCATCTTTCCTCCAATACATCTTCCACAAAGAGAGGACCTTCTCTCGTGAGAGTAGGGTCGGGTTCTCCATCCAGAGGTCAAGACAAACAGCCTTCATGCACGGTTTCTGAGAGGCTGAGGTACAAGGATTGGGACCTCCCGGATGACGTAATTGAGATTTTGCTTTCGGCCACAAGGCCAGCAACAAAGTCTTTGTACCGCTGGCGTTGGAACAAATTCTGCAGTTGGTTCAGGGATAAGAATGTGGATCCTTTTCTATGCAAAACACCAGAGGTATCTTTGCTTCTGCATTTGGCCAATCTGGGGCTCCAGGTTGGAACCATTAAAAGCTATTTAGCAGCGCTTTCCATCTTCAAGCGCTCGTCTGAGGAAACGTCCTATTTTAAAATACCTTTGGTAATACAGTTTCTAAAGGGACTCACTAACGTGTTCCCTCCATCTCCTTTTCAGGTTCCTGTTTGGGACCTAAATCTTGTTTTGAAGTTTCTCATGTGTGCACTATTTGAACCACTCCATTCCTGTCCCTTAAGACTACTAACATTCAAAACCATCTTGTTAGCATTAACATCAGCCCGCAGGGTGAGTTAGTTGCAGACACTATCTTCTGAACCACCGTTTACGGTCTTTTATAAGGACAAGTTCGTTCTTAAGGTCAAACCTTCATTCCTACCTAAGATTATATCAGATTTTCATTTGGGACAAAAGGTAGTATTACCTACTTTTTACCCTCCACCTCATCCTGGCAAGGAAGAAAAAGGGTTACACAGACTTGACCCAAGAAGGGCTCTGAGTTTGTAAATTTCAAGGATCTCAAAGTTACGTCTAGGTGACCAACTGTTTATACGATACACTGGTCATAGACTGGGACAGGCTATAACTAAACAAACCTTGTCCAGATGGATTTTTTTGGCTATTACTGAATGCTATAGACTGGCCGGGAAAGATCCCTCAGAAGGCTTGAGAGCCCATTCCACTAGGGGCCTGGCACTTATTCTGCTCTGCAAAGAGGTGTTCAATAAAAAATATTTGTCAGGCAGCCACTTGGTCTACCATTCACACTTTTACAAAGCATTACTGCCTTGATTCCCCCTTAAGTCAGGATGGAAGCTTTGGGAAAGCAGTCCTTCATTCGGTTCTTAACCCTTGATTACAAAATTCTTTCTCCCTCGGCCAAAACTAATACTGCTTTGGGAGTCTATCATAGATGTGGAATGCGTGAGAGGACACAATCCATTCAAAGAACAAGTTATTTACCCCTGGTAACGTGCTTTCGACTGGATGTTCCGCCCATGTAGTCCTCATCTCCCCTCCCAGTCTACCACGCTGTAGGATGTGCATGTTATTGCAGTTTACTCTCCTTCAGAGTCTAGTATGGTCTAAACCACATTAATGCTGGTAGTTCTACTGTAAGAAAGACACGAAAAAACAGAACTGAAGCCAATTGGCACTGCATGTTCCATATATGCCTTCTATGACGGCATCCTCGAGATGGAGGCCCTCGAGGGACATTGAGTCGACCGCATCGACGCACAGTGCCCTCTGCCGAGAAATAATTTCCGAAGCAGCTGAAGCTGGATATTGGAGATCATAGATGAGGAATATGTGGGAGGAACATCCAGCCGAAAGAACGTTACCAGGGGTAAGTAATTTGTTTTTCTAGTGCATTCATGACCTGAATAGCCAACAATACTACCCTGCTGGCCAGGTGTAACAGCACCCAGTGGGATGACGTCACAAAACATCTAGACTCTGTGTTGGAACCTGCATGATCGCATCTCCTCAAGGTGGCCACAGAGGGAAAACCAGTATCTCCAGAATTCCTAAAGAAAGTTTTAGATTCTGCTGACACCTGAGGGAGCGTCGCTGCTGAGGGAACTCTCTTAAAGAGACACTCATGGCTCAGAGACTCCGGCTTCAAGCCAGAATAACAGGCAGCCCATCAGTTCTCTTTGGTAAATATGTAGATGATCACCTGGAAACCACAAAAAAGAACATGAAACCATCAAGACACTGGGTGAAATATCGAACGAACCTTTAATGCAAAAAGGGAGTATTCAACACACGTCAAAATATTTGGGCGCAAGGATTCAGCTGACCAAGCCAGTCCAGGACCAGTGCCTCTAGTACCTCCTTCCACAACGCCCAAGGTCAATCGTCCTATCAACACCTGCAGCGTGGGTTTCCCCATGGAAAAGGACGAGGCAGAGCTGCGGCCTCTAGAAGCACAGCAACCCCTGCCTCCAAATGACAGGCCAATTCATGCGTCCCCAGTCGGGGGTTGCATAACACATTTGCCCGGCAATGGGAGGGAATAACTTCTGACCACTGGGTACTCGACAAAGTGGCCAAGGGGTACTCTGTGGAGTTCCTAGAAACACCTCGCCACCATCCACCTCGAGTAAGAAAAATGTCTTCAGAACACTTAAACATCCATCAGGAAGAAATCCAAATACTATTCCAAAAGGAAGCAATTGAGCTGGTGCCATTTCTGGAACAGAATCGCGGTATTTCTTCAATGTACTTCCTTATTCCAAAGAAAGATCTAACAATGCACCCAGTACTGGACCTGCGACCCCTGCAAACACGTATGTCAAACCCTAAACATTCAGAATGACAATGTTGCAGGAGGTCATCCTACTACAAAAACTAGGGGATTAAATGGCAACATTGGACATGAAAGATGCATGCTTTCATATTTCAATGTTGCCAGCGCACGAAAAATACCCAAGATTCAAATTGGGGGACAAGCACTACCAATTCAAAGTACTACCATTCGGCATTGCATCAGCCACCAGGGTGTTCACCAAGGTCCTAGCAGTGGTAGCAGCCGACTTGCTAATGCAGTCCATTCCAGTGTACCTTACATAGACTGGTTAATTACCAGGTGCACACCCCAGAGGTGCCTTCAAACACGCAACGAGCTATCAATCTGTTGTTTCAATTGGGCTTTTCCATAAACAACAAGTCTAGTGTCCAGCCATGCTTACCAGTTTCTGGGGGCACTAGTCAAAACAAATGACGAGCTAGTCTTTCCCTCTGAGGAAAGGGTTCAAAACATGTTGTTTCAAACACCTCAGTATGTAGCTGGTCGCCAAGTGACGGTACGAAAGGCAATGCTCCTACTAGGAAAGATGGCTTCCTGTATCTACCTGGTGCCACACACCAGGCTGTGCATGCGTCCAATGCAAGAGTGGCTAGAGAAACAATGGTCGCAAGCAAGCAGGTTTTGGGACAATCTAGTGGTGGTTTCTCAACCTTTGGTTCAATCCCTACAATGGTGGACCAGAAGAAATCTGCTAAAGAGAAAGCCTTTCAACACATCAGTGATAGAAGCCACTCTAACAGACATGTCAATGACAGAGTGGGGAGCTTGCTTCCTCCTTCACACTGCCCACGGGATGTGGACACATGCACTAACCAGAAAACACATCAACCTTCTAGAACTGCTAGCAGTCCTCAAAGCACTTTGTCTTCAAGACTCGGATAGCACACAAGACAGTCCTTGTCCTCACAGACAGTACCACAGCCATTTTCTACATGAACAAACATGGGGGAACACACTTTTCAGGGCTATCCAAACTAGCCCAGAAAATCAGGCTGTGGGCACTACATCACAACATGTTTCTAGTAGCGGGGGCGTGGCTACGAGGGCCATGTAGGAGGACGCGATCTGGAGGATCTCCCGAGATCCTGAAATGGTCCTGGCGAAATAGTGCATAACAACGTGCCTATGACTCCTGAAAACACACATGTCGATGTGTGAATGATCTGACTGTGCTTGGTGAACTTTTGGAAGGCGTCGGAGGAACGGTGGTGGAGTTTTGTGCGAAAAAGATAAGGAGCGCCGGAGACGGAAGATGAAACAAAATGGCCGATCAACGACCAGAACAAAGGGAGGAGCAGGCCGCACGGTGGTTGAGCGATAGGAGCGAACTGTGTGCGCATTTGTAACTTGCGCAGAACGCAGGTCCTCTGGGTCATGTCTAATAGAACAGTGAGACCGAAGGCGAGCAGCCCACGTTGGACGGCTTCGCCAAGACGTCCCCTGGTCCGGAAAGTTCCAAGAGCAAGGATAAGTCGCCTACGGGCGGCATGCCTGCGACAGGTACTAACCAAGAGGTCCTGGCTGCGATTGCGGACTTGAAGGCGGCCTGGGAAGCTAAGCTAGAACTGGCCGTAACTGAGCTGAAAACGGCATTGGACTTAAGGTCGGTGAGGTGCAGGAGGAGGTGAATTTGCTCCGGCAGGACGTCAGGTCCTTGCGGAGCGCACTGAGACCCTCGAGAAAGAGGTGAACCCGAACACTGCGGATTGTGCCTCCCATAAGGCCGAATTGCATGCCCTGGTGCAGAGAGTGGGCAACTTGGAGAACAGGGCGGAGGAGGCGGAAGGACATGCCCGACGGAATAACATTCGCATCGTGGGCCTGCCAGAAGGATCGGAGGGCCACGATCCCACGGAGTTCATCGAATCTATGCTGTTGCAGGAGATACCCGGAGGAGCCTTATCTCAAGGATTTGCGGTGGAACGTGCGCATAGAGCTCTAACAAGGAGGCCGCCGCCGGGAAACCCGCCTAGGCCAGTAATTGCCAAAATCCTTAATTACTGGGACCGGGAGAGGATACTAGAACACTTCCGCAAGGGAGGAACGATAACGCGAGGAGCGGCAAACATAACGGCCTACCCGGACTATACCCTGACTGTGCAGCGTAGCTGCATGAACTTTGGGACGGAAAAGCGGAGATTGAGAGAGGCGGGCCATAAATACATGTTGCTGTATCCGGCGAAATTGAAAGTTTTTCATGAACACAAAACTTTGTTTTTTGAGACTCCGGAGGACACCATGGGATGGCTCGACGCGCAGGGATGTCCCCAGGAGCCTGACGTTCGGACGGGAAGAGGAGATGGAGGAGATAAGTAGTGCACGAGGAGGGTGCTACAAGATGGTGTGGAATAGGTCTCTGGGTCTTGATTATAGTCATTTAAGCGGCCTTAGGCAGAGAAGGTCAGACTGTTGCACAATATATTATGAGCACTGTGACTATTGCTGTATTTAGGGGAGCCTTGCAGAGCGGATCTCCTTACCCCACTTAGTAACTTTAGTTAAGTGGCCATTAGGGCGACTTCACCCTACTGAGCTCTGGGCATTGGTTGGTGCTTGCAGGGCTAGATGTGGGGGTGCCTGAGTTCCATGGATGGAGCTGGGCAGCAGTTGGGGAGTGTGGTGTTGGGGAAGGGATGGGTAGAGGGTGGGGAGGGAAGTGGGGAGTTTGGGGTGTGCATAGTTATGGGGAGTTCGAGTTTGTACATGAGGCTACAAGAAAAAGCCAGAGGGCTGTATTTGTATCGCGTGGGCAGGTGGGATTTGCTGCACGGGAGGGGGGAGAATACTTATGAGCTATGGGGGATCTTAAGATTGTAACGTGGAATGTCGGGGGACTCAATAGTTACTTAAAGAGGAACAAGGTCATGATGTATTTGAAAAGACAGAAGATTGATATTGCACTGCTGCAAGAGATGCATCTGACTTGGGAAAAGTTGGAACTGGTGGGGAAGAAGTGGAGAGGTACTGTAGTGGGCTCTCTGTATTCTGCCTACACTAAGGGAGTGTTGGTCTGGGTGGCACCGCACGTTCCGCTCCAACTTACACAAGAGGCGGTGGATACGGAGGGGAGGATGGTCATATTGAAGGCACTGGTGGAGAATAAGGAGGTGTGCATTGTAAATACGTATGCCCCCAATCAAAACACGGCATATTTTTGGACTCTGTGTACCAACCTGGGTGCCTGTGTGGGTGGGGCGGTTATTTGGGGAGGGGATTTTAATTGTGTGCTGAACCCCAGGGTAGACAGATCTGATGATAAGATTGATAGGCCCACCCCAGCGGCCAGGGCATTACAGACACTGCTTGACGACTTTGGGCTGGCAGATGTTTGGAGGCTGAAACATCCTAATGAGGAACAGTATTCGCATTACTCAGCCCTGCAACAACTGCATACAAGACTTGATTATTTTTTTGCCACGCCAGATGTGGTGGTAGAGACCACCCAAATAGAATACAAAGCGAGGGTCCTGTCGGACCACTCGCCTCTGGTCCTGGGATGGCAGTACTGCCGCCCCAGAGCGTGTATACCGACGTGGCGCCTCCGGGCTGAGGCGCTCAAGGATCCGGTCTTCAGAGAGGATATCAGGGACGAGATCACACATTATTTCGAAGAGAACGCTGGCAGTGTGGATTCGGCGGGCACGCTCTGGGAAGCCTTTAAGGTGGTATTGCGGGGTGCTGCCATTGCTAAATCAAAGGGCCTGCAGGGTGGGTTCCTAACGGAGTTAGGGGAAGCTGAGGATGAACTGGAACGGGAACTCAATAGGGGAGGGGGGGGATGCAGAGCCAGTACTTAAACTACAGCAGCGGTGTGCAGAACTTTGGGAAAGGCTCTGCAACCTCAACTATAAGAAGTATGTTGAGAGACAGCATGCAAGTGGGGATAAAACGGGCCGTCTCTTGGTGTGGTTATACAAGAGTGAAACCCCTAGGCCCCCGATTAGGACGATAACCAGAGAGGATGGAGAGGTAGTGAACAACCAAGAAGGAGTCAATGAGGCATTCTTAGATTATTACAGGGCACTATATGAGGACAAAGGGGGGGGCAGCCGGGAGGAGATAAGGGAAACTTTAAGAGATATGGGATTACCTAAAATTAGTGCCAAAGAAAGAGAGGAGCTGGATGCACCGATTACTTTGGAGGAATTGGAAGAGGTGGTGAGGCAGCTGCCCACCAGTAAGACCCCGGGTGCGGACGGACTCCCTAGAGAATTTTATAAAGCATATAGAGAGGAGGTACTCCCCACCCCCCCCCTCCCTATCCCCACCCATGCTAGAAATGCTTAATGAATCATTTGAGGTGGGCCGGCTGGCGGAATCGCTTAGAGAAGCGATAATAATACCGCTCCCTAAGCCCAACAAACCAGGACATAGCTGCGGCTCCTATAAGCCCTTGTCAATGCTGAACCAGGATGGCAAGATATTGACGGCGGTCCTGGCCAATAGAATGCGGAGAGTTATTAGTAAATTGATACATCCGGACCAAACAGGTTATGTCCCCAACAGAAATATAACCCACAACCATAGGCGACTCCACCGGGTGATTGAATGGGGGAGCAAGAGCGAGGGTGAAATGGCGGTTGTGTCCCTAGATGCAGTCAAAGCTTTCGACTCAGTCAGGTGGTTGCTGGAGGCCCTGAAGGAATACGGGATGGGGCCGGGCTATGTTAGGTGAGCGAAGTTGCTGTACAGTGAGCCGCTGGCTAGGGTACGTACAGGAGTGGTGATATCCGAGAGGTGGCAACTTAGCAGAGGCACCAGACAGGGGTGCCCCTGGTCCCCGATGTTATATATTCTGGCCCTGGAGCCCCTGGCAGTGTACCTTCGACAACAATATGACATGATGGGCATTGAGGTAGGGGGAGAGAAACACCTAATATCCCTGTATGCTGACGATTTGCTATTATATTTGAAATATCCGGAGGAAAATCTTCAATATATTCTGGAGGTAATGGAAAGGTATGCAGAACTGTCTGGCATAGCGGTGAACCCCCAAAAATTGAGCATGTTCCCATTGGGTAGCTACAGAGGAACCCTTCCGGAGCGGTTGCCAGTGTTGCCGATACCATGGGTGGTTGGTTCCTTCCGCTACCTCGGAATAGATGTGTATCACACGGTAGAGGAGGAACATTTGCACAACACCAAGGTGGCTGTGGGAAAAATCTGTATAAGCATGAAGTTTTGGGAGAAGTTGCCGTTGGCGATGATGGGACGGGGGGCGATGCTCAAAATGGTGGTCCTACCCAGGCTCTTACATTTTTTCAGCAATATTCTGTACATGATACCTAAGAAGTTTTTGCCAAGCTGAATAGTATGTGCAGAGACTTCGTATGGCATGGCACTCGGAATAGAGTGGCGCTATGGAAGTTGCAGAATTTCTATGAAAAGGGGGGGTATTAAGCTGCCTAATTTTGAGGCCTATTATGTAGCTTGTCAGTTGCAATATGTGGTCAAATGGCTCTCTGATGAGGTAACTCCCGAATTTAGGCTGTTTGGACAGGACTGCACTCCGTTTTACCTGAAGGAAATTATTTGGTTGCCTAGGTCAGAAATGAAGGAGCGCCCGGGAATGATGTTGCTTGGGTGGAAGATGTGGCGTAGAGTATGTGGAATGATGGAGGACCGGTACCCGTGTTCCCCGCAGGTGCCGTTGGTTGCTTTGGCAGGGGAAGACAAACTAAGGATGATAATCAGGACCTACTGGGAGTCGGTCGGGCTGGTTACATTGGGGGATGTCTGGCAAGAAGGGGTCATTAGGGATTTTAAAGGATTAGGGGAGGAGGCGAGCTTGCATAGGGGCCAGTATGTCACGTATCTAAGGCTGGTGCAGTATATTCGTAAAATCTGGCCTGAGACTGTATTGGCGGAGGAACCAGATGCCACTATGGGGACAATATATGACATATCAGAAGGGGGGCATGAGATCTCTAGATTGTATGAGATGGTGATGACCCGGGTTGGGAAGGAATTGAGCATTTGAGGTTGGATTGGGAAACCGAGGTGGGAGCACAGATGGAAGATGGGATGTGGGAGCGTGCTATGGGATACCACAAGAAGGTGTCAAGAAATGCCAGATTACAACAAATACAGTTGTTGTACACACGCACAGAGCTTACATGACCCCGATGAGAATATCGAAGTTCGTAAATGCGGGACGACAAGCGTGCCCAAAATGCGATAAGGAAGATGCTGATATGACGCACATGTTTTGGTCTTGCCCAGTGATTGAGAGTTTCTGGGGAGAAGTGGCGCAAAAACTAGCGGACAAAGGGGTCACGCTCATTATAGATACGGCCTGGGCCTGCCTGTTGTGAGGGTTTCCCAGACCACGGAAACTTAAACATGTTGGGAAATTGAAGGACTTGGCATATGTGCTCGCAAAACAAAGGATTGCCATGGAGATGGAAGCAGCACCATAAGCCACGGGTGGTGGTATGGTGGCGGGATTTGCAGAAATGGGCGGAGGCTGAAACGGTGGTATGGCAGGAGGCATGTAGCAAGTGTGGGGAAGCAGAAGTGAGTACCCTGCTGGCATGGAGAGTATTAATAGCAGGACTGTTTGGAGCAATAACGAATTCTACAGTCTCAGAAGGAGGTGATACCCTGCCACACGCAGCAGATACGGAATGAGAAGGACAAACAAGCTCTTGAGGTGGGAGGGATTGGGGGAGCAGTGGTCTTGACTAATTGATGTTCATGTGTTTATTGCAAAAAGCGCTGCCAGTTTGGTTTGTATTGTTTGTTTTAAAAAAATAATAAAAACCGTTTAAAAAAAAAAAATGTTTCTAGTAGCACAACATGTTCCAGGGGAACCCAATTCTCTGGCAGACGTGCTATGCAGGGGTACAATGTTACCCTCCAAGCACGAGTAGCAACTTAACACAGATGTGCTAGACAACCTCCTCTTAAGCTGGGGGTTCCCAGAAATAGACCACTGCGCAACACTGGAGAACACACAATGCCCAGGTTACACATCTAGCTTGCCCCCGGAAGGCTCCAAGGGGAATGCACTTGTGGTGAATTGGTCAGGGAAATTTGCGTACGCATTCCCCCCAACACCTCTTCTCAACAAGCTACAAGGGGAACAAGTACACTTATCCTGATAGCTCCCATGTGGGTGTGGCAAACCTGGTTCTCCCACCTTCAAATAATGTCCCTGTGTCCTCCCATGAAACTACTTTGTCCAGACAATCTGTTAACTCAGGATCAAGGGACAACGCTTCATCCATGCATCAGACACTGCACTTAGCAGCTTGGCTCCTGGGGACATAGAACTTGGTCACCTAGACCAAATGTGCATGGAAATACTCAAAGAAGCATGGAAACCTAACACAAGACACTTCTACTTTAACAAGTGGAAACGTTTTGTGTTATGGTGCAGGTCACAGTCTCTCAATCCAACTCTCACTTCACTGTCCACTATAGTCCACTACCTTCTGTATCAACTTGATTTAGGATTAGTTTTAACTCACTCAAAGAACACTTCTAGCGGCTCTCTCCGCTTACATCACATCTCAAAGTAAAATGTTGTGGTGTAAGGTGCCGGTAGTTAAAGCCTGCATGGAGGGATACCCCCCAATTTCTAATCGTGCTCATGGCTGGGATCTCAATATCCTACTCACAAGGCTCATGGGGCCCCCTTTCGAGCCAACATACGAGGCCTGTCTTCAACATCTGACTTACAAAACAGCCTTCTTATAGCCATTACCTCTATTAGAAGGGGTTTTGGTTTTTTTTTAAACTTTATTTTTTTAATTTTGCATACCTTCGGTGTACAATTGCACCAACTGGTTGCACATTCAGAACAATAAAAAAAATAAAAAAGGAAAAAGCAATACCCAACTTCGAACTCTCTTGCAAAGCCGCCCCCCCTCCCAAGTCGACCAAAATAAATTCCGATACATTCTTTCATCCTTGTCAACTAGTTTGAGTTCAGAGTTATATTACGGATCTCAGTCACAGAGCCCTATTTCAAGTTCCAGGGGTCTCGGAATCTGAGGTTTCAGCACTGTTCAGCAGATATGCTATATATGGCCCTCAGATGTCATGGGGCGCGCATGCAATGGTAGGCTTCTTATACATTCGCTCTCCACGTCCTGACAGTATGTGATGTCTTTTTTCCAGTCTTCAATCTTTGGGAGTGGGCCTCCGCCCCAAGTCATGGTGATTCTCCTTTGAGCCAACACCAGAAGAAGGGCTGCCAGCTTACGTGATGTGGGTTGAAGTTATTTGGTGAGACCAAGAAGGGCCCCCAGTGGCAGTGGGGGTCACCTCTTCGCCTATGATGTTGGCAGTTATTTGTAAAATGGATGTCCAGAAGAGTTGTATTCCTGGACAGACCCAAGCTAGGTGGTGAAAGTGTGCATTTGCCGCTGCGCACCTTTCGCAATGGGCCGACGCTTCTGGGTGATGTTTGTGTTTCTTAACCGGTTGTAGTGCATTTGATGTACGAAGTTGAAGTGAATTAGTTTATAGCGTGTATTTAATGCAACCTTTTGAGTTTGACGGAGGATATAGGACCAGTCTTCTGCGGTTATCGTTTCTTGAATGGCAGTTTCCCATTTCTGCTGTGTTTTGGGGCTGGGCTTCCCGGTTTCGACCACAAGGGACTTGTATAGCAGCGAGACCAGCCTCCCCTCCCCTTTTGCCTAAATTGTGTTGTGCAATAAATCCCATGTAGGAGTTTGCTTGGGGGTTGGGGGAAACATCCTATGTAGGGTATGGCACAGTCTAAAGTAGAGGAATACATCTAGGGAGGTGTTTCCGCCCCTGTCTTTGGCCATTTGTGGAGTTAGAAAGGTACCCTCCGGGAAAAGGTCCCTGAAGGATTGGATTCTGACCTTATCAGCCCATATTAAGAATACTTTTTCATTTGTGAGGGGGATGCCAGGGATAAATTTGATTGGCAGTAGAGTTAGTGTGCTGTACGCAACCCGTGCAGGTTTACCCACCCATAGCAACTCTAGGACTAGACTCTTGACTTTTTGGAGAAAGGCTTTGGGGAGGAGTAGTGGGATAACGGCAACGATTTCCACCTATGGATTTGTTCCTGCAGGGAATTTAGTGTGGACACATAATTATCTTTGTATATCTCGTGATGGTTACGTGACATGTAGATACCCTGATAGCGAACCTTTGAGTTTTCCCATTTAAAACCATGATCATCTATGAACTCAGTTGTATTAGAGGTCGAGGTGAACACTACAGATTTAGAATGATTGGTTTTAAGACCTGACATTTGGCCAAATTTTACCACTTTGCGCATTACAGGGTTGAGGTTGTCTTGGGGGTCGCTGACGAATAACATGACGTCGTCAGCGTAAAGAGAGACAATCAGTCTATGGGGACGTAGTTTAAGACCCCGGTGCAATTGGTTGGCTCGTAGTCTCAAAGCCAAGGGTTCCATAATAAGGGCAAAAATCAGGGCTGAAAGTGGGCAGCCTTGCTTTGTTCCGTGCTACAATGATATGCTTGAGGACCTAGTGTTTCCCAACGTGACGTATGAGCGCGGGTCTTTATATAACAGGGATACTAAATTGATAAAGAAATTGCCTAAACCCATTTGTGTGAGTGTTGCCAGCATGAATGGCCATTCGACAGAATCAAACGCTTTCTCGGCGTTGAGTAGTACTGCTATTGCCTGTTGAGTTGGATTTAGGGCCTCAATGACGCCAAACAGCCTTCTGATGCCGAAGGTGGTGCTGCGCCCTGGGATGAATCCGGCTTGATCTCTGATTACAAGTGCCGGCATTAGAGGAAGTAGCCGAGAAGCAAGAATTTTGGCCAGAATTTTATTGTCCAAGTTGATCAAGGAGATCGGCCTATATGATGCACAATCGTCTGTGGGCTTGCCGGCTTTGTGCAGCACCATCACGTTGGCTTCGCGTAGTGTGTGGGGAAGGCTTCCACGCTCTATTGATTCCTCGTAGACACGGAGCAGAAGGGGGGCCACGATGGTCGCGTGTGCCTTATAAAACTCCCCAATGAGCCCATCGGGCCCAGGCGCTTTGGTGTTCGGAAAGGATTTTATAGCTGCCAGTATTTCTTCCACTGTTATAGGTGCGTTCAATGGTTCACGAAGGTCTGCTTCCACCCAATATAGCTCGGTGTCGTCGAGGAACTCCTGTATAGATTCAGGATCAGAGTTGCCTTTGGAGCTGTACAGGTTTTGGTAGAAGTTACGAAATGTGTTGGCGATGCCTTCCTCCGAGTATACCAGTTGCCCTTGTGCGTCTTTGATGTATTCGACGCTGGTTGGGGTTTTGTCTATCGATAGTAGACGGGCTAATAATGCGACTGGCTTTTGTCCTTCTCCGTATTGACGGACCCGGTGCTTGCGGCCTAGGAAATTCATTTCTCGCTCAGCTGTTTCCTTAAACTTCAGAAGTTCTACCTTTAGTTCGACTTGGGTATGTGGGTCTGAGGCTGTGGAGGCTTTCAGCTCTAGTTCTTTTAAACGTTGTTCACTACATGAGAGTTCTCTACGGATCAATTTTAGTATACCATTTTCTTTGGCTAGGCATATCCCTCGCACAAAGCATTTTAGCGTTTCCCAAGTGGTGCTGGGCGAGTCGACAGAGTCTTGGTTTGTCTCAATGAAGGTTATTATTTCTTGGTGCAGTTCTGCTGCGAAGACTGCATCAGTGAGTGAGCCAGGCTTGAATCTCCAATTGAGTCCGGGGACTGTAGTACCTGCTAGGGTGACGTCGAGTGTGACCATCGAGTGGTCAGAAAAGGATCTTGGTAGAATTTGACTCATTCCCCAGACGAATGGGCTGTGGGTGGAAGCCATAATGTAATCTATCCAGGAGCTAGTATTGTGAACGGCTGAGTAGAATGTATAGTCTCTTGTATCTCGGTTGTGAAGTCTCCATGTGTCGGATAGATCAAATGTTTGGCAGATCTCTTGAACTTGGGCGCTGGCTTTGGACGGATTTCTTGTTGTGTTGTGGGATTTGTCGAGTCTGGGGATAATTGGCGTGTTGAGGTCCGTACCCCATATAATGGTTGCTGCTTTGGTCTTGTCTAGTTGGGTCATAACCCAATTGAAATTGTTGGGGCCGTCGGTGTTTGGAGCATAAGAGTTCACGATTACTACTACTTTTCCTGCAATTATCCCTTTCACTAGCAAGGCTCTCCCCTCAGAGTCTTTCTGCGCAACTGAAGTTCGTTCTTCTGTCAATTAGGATTGCAACTCCTCTGGCGTAGGACGAGTAAGATGAGAAATACCTATGACAACCCCAGGATTTGGCCCAGTGAGGTTCTGCCGAAGGCAGGAGATGGGTTTCATGTAATATGGCGATGTTAATTTTGTGTCTTCGGAGATACTGGAGGATTCTCCTAGTTTTCGCTGGTTGATTACCGCCACGAAAGTTCCAGGTGGCAATTTTAAATGTTGTCACTACCATTTGGGAGGCCGGGTGAGTTCATGTCTGCCAGGACGTGAGGGTGTGACTGGAGTCTTGGTCCGTGTAGGTGTCCGAAGGACTTTATTTTCGGTCGGTCAGCGATATGCTGTGTGATTGCTGTGGAATGAGAGTGAGGGGTAAAAGGCGGCTCCGCAGAACTTGATTCCCTCCCTTGTGTGAGCAACCCCCAACTGGCCCACGACGAACAGTCCCTTGTAAACAATACAGTCAACATTGCTGTGCTAGGGGCGCTGGTGACCCTCCAAGCGGAGGCTTGCTCCCTACCCCCCGATACAATTTTGTTCCGTGGTGATGATTTTGTTACGTTGGCAGAGATTGGATGCCTTTGTTTTGTGTTACTTATGTGGTGGGTTTTATGGCGGATCTCTCCTCGGTCGGTTTCTCCTTTGCGGGATTCTGTTGTTTTGGGCAGGCCTGCAGCCGGTGCGGTCCAGGTAGTCACTGGTCTCCGGTGTGTTGAAGAACTGGGTTTTACCTTCGAATTGGATGTAAAGTTTCGCCGGAAAAAGCATTGAATATTGAACTTGGTTTTCTTGCAGTCTGCGTTTCACGGCTGTAAACGACCATCTTTGTGCCTGGACTGCTTGAGAAAAATCTGGGAAAAACTGAATCTTGCCTTCCTCCTATTGGAGCTCCCCTTTATCTCTGGCGGCTCTGAGAATTGCATCACGGTCCTTATAGTTTAGCAACTTAGCTATCATAGGACAACGGTTTGTTCCTGGGATGGGTCTTGAGTTAGGAATTCTGTGAGCTCTTTCGACGACGAAAAGCTTGCACAGGATCTCTGATCCAAACAGGTCTATGCACATCTTCTCCACGTGTTCCGCCATTTTGGTGGTCAGTTGATGCTCTCTGACTCTGACAATCCTTATGTTATTTCGCCGGGAGTGACCCTCCAAGTCCTCATTCTTGGCACTTACTGCTTTCATTTGCGCTTCTAATGAGGATACCCTAGCAGTCGGGGCTGTTGCACAGTCGTCGAGGTCGGAGATCCTCGGCTCAACTGTGTCTAGCCAGTCTGCATGTTATTCCAGTCGATGATGGAGCTGGTCAACTTTAGCGGAGAGTGTATCTAGTTTGCTCCCCAGGCCTCCTATGCCTGCTTTGAGATCAAGCAGTATTTCTCTGATGTCGAAGTCCTGCGCCTCTTCCTCGTCTTGGGGTGGTGCCTGGGCGGGGGATTGTGATCCGCTGTTGGAGGAGGTCGCTTTGGCTGAGGAGCAGCTCTCAAAGTTCAGTTTTCTTTGTGACCGATCAGTTTTCCCCATTTTCGGTGTAAATGTAGGTGTCAACGCAGCAGGGAGGTGGCGCTGAGCTGGTCGGGGAGATCTGGCTGGGTGACTGTGTTGTATGTTGCCGGGCGGTACAGTGCGGTAAGCAGACCGGGGATCAGGACCTTATGCTGCGCTCTAAGGTGCGGTGCCGTCGTTCACAGGATGTTCACGCCTGGTAATTATCCCCCGGGCGAGGTGTAGGTGGCTACAGCACTATGTGGTTGGTCTCCGGGTGAATACTGGTGACAGGCTCCATAGGAGGCCTGAGGTGATTCTCCTTAGTCTAGGCGGGTTGGATTGCTTCCGCTTGGTTTTTGGTGCCCCTGGGTTGTTGGATTATGCCGCTGTAGTTAGTGCTTGAATTTTAGAGTACTGCTCAATGCCGGCCATTCTCACTTGGGCCCCCCGACTTGCGCGCCAAAGTTGGGCTTCTAGGCGCTCTGTGCCTCTCCTGGGCGGGCGCGTCACCGAGAATCGTGCCGCCAAGTGAGGAGTTAATCTCAGCTTCCTCCGTGCCTGCAGTCGCGGGACCCCGTGGAGCCCTGGCGGCCGCCGATGATCTGAATGTCACACGGGGGAGTTTGGGGAACTCAGCAGGCCCGCTGGGCGGGTGAATGCATTATATAGAAGCGCAGGGCGCTCGTACCTGGACTCCAGCCGGGTCGCGGTCAGCTGCCTCTGCGCTCCTCTCAGCGACGGTGTCGGGCTGCTCCCGACTCTCAGGCCCCTCCTGGACACCGCGGCTGGACGCCGCGGCCGCGAGTCCGCCGGCCACCCCCAGCGACTCTGGAGCTCGAAGCACTGCCGGGATATTTCAGTCGGGCGTCGGATCGCCTCTCAGCGGACAGCCTCCCGCGCTCCTGATCTTCTGCGCCCTCTCCAGAGGCTGCATCCCCACGTTGACAGGGGGAGGGAGGGTTCCTCTCCGGCGGGTAATCAGGGCGGAAACGCCGGATGGCAGGCGAGATTGGATGCAGAGTTTTGTGTAAAATCGCCTCGGCAACGTATAACTGGTGACGGGTAGAAGTACAAACACCACGGAATCAGCAATTAGTCAGGATCTTGTGGGAGCTACACAGAGCTCACAGGGAGGCTACCATCTTGGACGGCTCTCTAGCGCCCTCTTCCTCTATTAGAAGGGTTTTTGAACTACAGGCTCCGTCAGTACAAGACCCCTTTGTGGTTCTACCCAAAGACAAAGTAGTGCTTTGCACCATCCTCTGTTCTCTCCAAAATTCATATAAAAATATCATGAGAATCAGACTATAGAGCTTCCTGTGTTTTTCTATAACCCAACAAACGCATCAGAAAAAAGCCTGCATATGCTAGATGTACGCAGAGCTGTCATGTTCTACCTTCAAAAGACAAAGCCTATCAGAAAAACAGATCCTTTTTTTGTATCTGTAGCCGCTGGACTAGAGGGGGACCCTATCTCTAAGGCAGCAATTTCTAAATGGATTGTTAACTGCATCCAACTTTTTTATTCTCTTGTTAAGAGAATGTTGCAATTTAAGCCTAGAGCCCACTCAGCTCAAGGCACAGAGGCAACTCTATCCTCCATAGCAAATATACCCCTAAATGCCATTTGCAAGGCTGCCACTTAGAGTTCAGTACTCAACTTCACCCAACATAACTGTCTGGGCACACATTCTAAGGGTGATACAGAGGTGGGACAAGCGGTGCTGAAACATCTCTTTGCAGCGCTACCTTCAAACAACCCACCTCCTTCTGCAAGTACTGCTTGCTAATCTATGCAAAGCATGTGATCTAAGCAGATCCACAGGCCTCAGAAGGGATACATTACTCACCGTAATCGCATTTCTGATGCTTGTATCTGCTAGATTCACATGCGCCCGTTCTTCCTCCCCTCTTGGAGTTGAAGGTTCTCGGGGCGAACATAGATCTTTCACACCTCATTGTCTCTACCTACACTCCAAGACTACAACTTATACTCCATCTTGTCAGAAACAAATTAGCTGTGGGACATTGACGTGTGAGAGCTCATGGGTACAGGGTACATCACATGGATAGTATTACAGTCATGCACTGTCTATATCCCTTTTCGAACTTTCGGACATCGAAAAACTTCATGTGCAATACTCCACAACTTCCACTAGATGTCGGCCTATACAAAGCATGTGAATCTAAGCAGATACAAGCATCAGAAATAAGATTACGGTGAGTAATGTATCATATATATTTATTTATACAGAGAAAAGTTACTTCTGTACCATGGACTGTACTCCGGAGCCTTCCGAATTTTCAAATGTAGGCACAATTCAAAATGAAAAGGATGGTTTCTTAAGGTTCTTTTATTTCATCAATAAGGCAGATAGAAACAGCTGTATGACGCGTTTCACAGCCTGCTAGCTACTTGTTTGCATACAATGGAGCTTTTGCTCATGCCACTCACTCACTTTATTTATGCCAGCCTCTATGGTTGAATAGAGATCAGTTCCTTTTTCGTTTGCAACAGTTATCCCACTTTAGGCCTTCATCAGTGATAGTCATAAACAAGCAGCTATTTTATTTTTTTCATATTTTATTGGGTTTTACAACACAAAACTGCTGGTCCGAGTCGGGCCAGAACATAACATTACAACAACATTAACGTTTGATGGTATACGTGCTCATACAGATTGCATACATTGCATAACATTTCACATGTTGAGGTCTCCGCTGCATTGTTTATATCCCGTATCTCCTGCTAACATGGCTGCAAGGTTTGAGGGTTCATATAGTGTCTTCCCAGCGTTGCCAGATCCTGTCTGCTTTTTCAGGGCATCCCCTTGCTCTATATACTCTCCTTTCAATGGCTATGCAGATTTGTACATCTGTGATCCACTGGTTTACCTGTGGCGGGTGTGCTGCTCCCCAGTGCTGAGCTGTATTTCTTTTGATTATCGCAGTCGTGGTCATAAAGCACAGCTTTTCATACCTGGGCAGGTCTATTTCTCTGTCCGCTCCTAGTAGCATCAGTTTAGGATCTCTGGGGATTGTTTGCCGCAGGACCTTCGTAAGGATATCGCAACACTGTTGCCAGTAGTGACTGATATGTGCGCATTCCCACAGTATTTGAAAGAAGGTTCCTTTTTCTTCACGACAGCGTAAACAGTTAGGTTCCGTTATTTTACCCCAGCGGTACAGGGCCACTCTCGGGTAATAGATCCTGTGCAGTATTTTAAGCTGTACTAGTCTTAGCCTAGTCGAGATGGCAGTTTCACAGGGATACATTAGGATTTGGACCCAGTCTTCTGGCATGATTTCCCCAACTTCCTCTTCCCACTTTGTTTTCAGCCGTGTCAGTTCTGGTGTGGCGAAGGAGGTTATAACATTGTACATCACTGTGGTGACCTTTGCCTGGATATGATCCGTGATTATATTTCGTTCCAGTGAGGTACTATCTGGCATGTCGGAGAGGGCAGGGAGATGCTGTTCTAGTGCGTGTCGGAGCTGTGTGTAGTGGTATCGTTCCGACTCTGGGAGGTTAAAGGACAGAGCCAGATCTTCATAGGGTCTAATGTTGTCATTCTCTATGTCTCCCACTTTTCCTGTACCACATCCCACCCATATTGGCCATTCTGGCAGTTTGTTTACCTCAGGGAGGTTCCCATTGTTCCATAGGGACTGTAATGGTGTGACCTTGTCGTCCCACCCCATAAAAGCGTGTGATTCCCTCCAGATGCGAGGTGTCTGTGTAGCCATGTCGCCGGGACCTATTCTGTGTGTTGCGGCGTATATCCTCAGGGGGGGCGATGCTCGCACGTGTGGCAGCGTGGATACTGTATGCAGTGCGTAGTTTATTACCGACATTTGGCCAGCCCAGTAGTAGGATTGTAGCCTTGGTAGGCCGATGCCGCCTTCCTATATCGATCTTTGTAGTGCCCGGAGGGCTATTCTCGGTCGTCCACCTCCCCATAGAAGTGTTCTAAGTATGCAGTCTATTTTTTTGAACGTTTTCCCCGGTATGTGGAGTGGGGCGTTTGGGAGTATGTATAGGTATCTGGGGAGTGTTAGCATTTTAAACAATGCTGCGTGACCTAACAGGGTCAGTGGCAGGGATTTCCAATGTTGCACATTTCCCCCAAACCGATCTGTGATGGGTTGTAAATTATTGGACGTGTAGTCCTTAAGGTTTCTTGTGATCTTGATACCCAGGTACTGAAAGTGGTCAGGGGCTGCTTTATATGGGCAGGGTTCTGGGGGTTCCATGCCTAGCTGGTTTAATGCGAATATCGTAGATTTTGACCAGTTCACCCTCAAAGCAGCTATTTTTGAGTGGACCTGGTGTAGTGTTATAAATTAAAACTACACAGTAGGCTTGGGAAGCATTGGAGAAGTTGACCCTTTTCAAGCATATTTTTCAAAAGCCAAGTTCTTACTGTATATTTCTCACACCTTCCATTTGGTCCTAAAAGACTAGTATAAATGTCTTTACATCATAATTACTGACACAATGTCCAACATTTCTTCGAATGTAAACAGTTTTCGTACACTTTGAATCAATGCTTGAAAAGGACACATGTGGATACCATTAAATTAAGTGCTAATGCAGACAAATCTCAAACTTCTCCAATCTTGAATGCTAATGTTTGAAAAAAGGTAAACATGTTGTTTTCTTCAAAAAGGTACTGGTGCAGCCTGATCTAAAACTCTATTCATAGTTTATACATGAGATAAAAAGAACTAATACATCCTGACGTAGTAACATAATGTCCACTGAATTAGAAAGATCAACAAAGAGGCTGTCCAATCTAAGTTCTTTTTTAAATATGAAATGATGGTCTATTTATACAGCGTCTATACACAATGTGTTTCAAAGCACTTCATGACAAGGTAGGGAACAAGGGAAAATACAAAAAATTCTTACAGGCCATGAACAACAAGAATGTGAAATAAACTATCATACTCGGCCAAGCAACATTTCAGATAGTGCAAGTGCAATGGGAAGCAGACAGGTGACTACCGTACTGGGCCTGATGGCATTTCTGGTAGAGCCCGAAGGTTACACAAGGTGAGGGAGAGGGGAGGAGAAGGGGGGTAAGGAACAAAACAAGCGACTATCTTACTAGGCCTGACAACATTTCAGATAGTGCTGGAGTGGGTGCGGGTGGATTACAAGTAAGGAGGCGGGAGGAGACAAAGAAACTATCATACTAGGTCCAGGAACCATTTAGACATTCAGATAGAGTAAGTGCATAGACAGAAGTAAGAGGGGGAGGAGAGAGAGAGAGAGAAGGGAACAGAGAATAGCAGTGGAAGGAACAGAGCAGCAGAGGGGAGAGCAAAAAACTGTTGCAGAGGTCAGTGAGGCTCACATTGTTGCAAGGGAGCAGAAAAAATGCATGCAAGGATTCCAATGTCAGTGGGCACAGCATAAAACAGGGCCAACCTTAGTGGGAGATCCAGGCAAGGTCAGACACGCGAGTTGATGGGGTTAAGCCCCAAGAGTCCATGTGTCCAAAAGTCAATCCAGGCGTTGGCAAAGTCATTACAGGTGACTCCTTTGTGAATCAAGACACCTCCAGCAATGAAAAAGTGGGGGCAGGTGGGTACTCACAAACATAACGAGGGACCAGGGGGGACACTCACAAACATAGCAGGGGGGCAGGGTTGGTCTCTTTTGTATATAGCCAAAATATCTCAAGGGTCACCTCTAACATTTATCCGTAGAACAGACACTTACTCAAAAAGATGGGGTGTGATATGGTATACCAAGAACACAGAGGAGGATGCCCTGCCCTCACATGTCTCAAACAAGGGCACACCTATGTCTGTACAATGATGTGTATATAGAACATTGTCCGCACACTGCAACATTTGGAGACCATGCTAGCAAATTAAATTCCAGCATCTCTAATTTATTCTTTCATTTGCTGGTTCCACAATTATCACATAGAATAAAATGGCACTCCTTTCTGTCTTTCTTCTTTTACATTTAAAATAGCATTTCATACTGTTGTCCAGTACATGTATTTCTGTGTCCTGTTTATCTTAATCTGACAAATGGGAAGAAGAGAGGGAAATAAATTTGCCCAAAATTACACAAGAAGAGTAATTGTGAGTGAAATCTGGCATTATTTCACAAAATGAGACCTTGTACAAACCTTGGCACCCACACTGACATCACAGAAAGCATACATGGCAACATTCTGGGACACCTAGGAGGGAGATTTCGACCGGGAAATCGGGAGACCTATTTTTTTTCATAGAAATGCATTGGGGCTACAGTTATTTTAGGTGGGAGACTGTGAAAAATGGCAATATTTTTCACTGGAAAATCAGGTGTCTCCCACCTAAATCGGGAGGGTTTGGCATGAATGCAGAAAGGGGCATCAGATTATCATGATTCCGGGGTCAGTGCAAGCTTTTTAAACGATATGTATTGGAAGACAATACCAATCGAACTACAAAAAAGCTAAAGGAATACTGATTTAACTGATCGCCCCTCGAAACACATGGGAACAGGCGCGTAATAAATGACATATATCATATCATATATCATAACTGATCAGTTATCAGACTGGTTATATCAGGGAGGGTACAAAGCAAAGTTCACAATGGTTGCAAGCATCAACCTCTCTGCTGAAATTATTCCCATGATTTATAGTCCTCACCATCTGGTTTTGAAGTCTGATTCAGCCACTAGACCCTACTTCTGGTAAAGGTGAAGTTCCCCACGTAATCCAAGAAATAAGGCAAAAGTAATTAAAAAAATGGAGTGCACAACTTGAAAGAAAAAACAGCTCTTTATTTACAAATACAGCCGGGAGAAGCGGACAGCTCAGTTGAACTGAAATGAAAAACATCTCAACACACCTATTCCGGGCTACAATATTTAAAGCGGGAAACTTTAAAATTGACATTTTCTCCAAATGTAACATTCATTCTAATTAATCCTAGCATTTCAATTGGCTGCTCGTCATCAAGCCCTAAAGAACGCTATACATTAAATACGATTCAAGTTTTCCCTTCTCGTGGCCATTGAAAATACCACACCTCAACATGACATTTCATTGTCATCAGAGAATGCTGCAGTGCCATTGGTTGGCACTCTTCATGGTGCAATTGAAAAAGCTCTGCCCCAATAGGATAATGACTCCTGCATGACAATGCGTTCCCCATAATTGGCCCTTTGGCCTTCTGCCCCTTGCACCTACAACTCCTGTCTCGAGACACGTTGCCAAATCGGAATCTGACCTTCTAGTTATCTTCTCACAAAGAATAGATGTATGCAAAAACATGTGTGCTTACCTGCTCCTGGAAATTCATTCCTTCTATTTATTCATTTTGCCAAGGCACTTTTACCTCTGAACCAAATGCCCTGCTTTCAGTGGGCTGCTATACTCCCACCCATTGCTTCGATTTGGCAATGCTACTCTGTGGGCTTTCTTGTGTGTCAAACTGTGTCCTTCACAACAATTATGTATTCATTTGGCTATCGTCTGGGATAGCCTGCTGTCTCAAGTCTAATTTCAGGCTCCTGAGAACTTTATCCCTCGCAACAATTAGCTGAACGCTATGCTGAACGCTATTCTGCATCTCTTGCCATCCTGACCTTGGCTGCTTAGAGCTTTCTGTCCAACAGCAGAAATAAACCTTCAATTAAATTATCATAGCTTGAAAATGTGGCCTAGCACACTATAATGTAAAACCTACAGTCTTTAACAACAGTGTATTCTAACATGGTATATCTCTTGCTCAATACATCATCTACCAACTGCACTTAATAAAGCTCAACCTACACAATCCAAATAAATGAAAACTACATAACCTTATCCAATACTATAATTGCGATTTCTGCATGTGTGTTTTTCTCTGCAGCACAGACTAAAAACTCCCTGAAGTGTGGCAATAATACATCTATTCTAACTACAATGTCACACCATGGGATGCACGTGACGCCTACGTCACTACGAGGTGCCTGATACCTTGCTAAGAGTTTTCTTTAGGACGTTGGACTTGCATGTTCCCTCACAGGTCTTTCTTGTGTAATATTGCACTATATCAGTGTTCAGCGGTTTGCCCAAGGTCAAGCAGTTTTTATTAAATGGTATAGCCTGTATTAGAGCCTTTCTGGTTGAAATTCAGCACCTTTGCTGTTAGACTTTACACATCCATTCCCTCTCCAATCTTTTTAATTTAATCTAGGTTATTAAACTGGTGTACATTTTATTTCCAAACACTCCCGTGTTTGGAAGATAAGCAAACTCGAGTGCACGGGGCTAGACACATTTTTGTCTACTCGCGAAGTCATGCTTGGACACCTTATCTACTTGTTCAAATGTCTGCAATTTAGCCCTGAACTTATATCCGTTGTCTCTTGGCAAGTGGGGTTGTCTATTCACCCTTACAACTCTTTGCATTTCCTTTCTGATTCTCTTCTCTCTCTCTTCCGCTTTCCCTTCTGCTTCCCTAATATTTCCTTTCCTGCACTGTGGTCATAACGGAGGGATGGTGGGAAAGCTCATGGTGAAGTTTGCTTCAAAAGTTGTGATGTCTGGGTGAATTGGGAGATGGTGGACTTTGGGGCCCTGCCTTTAAGTGGTGGAATGGGGGTGCATGTGTGTGTTAGGCATGGGTGTGCCAGTGAGGGTGTGGCTAGAGTGTGGTTCGATGTCTGTGTTAGGGCTTGTGGTTGGAATGAGTCGGAAATACCTGTGGGTGGAGTGTGAGGTTATTGGGGGCACTGTTTTCATCAGTGGATATTAAAGATCAATTTGTATATCCACTGGTATATTTGGACTTTTCCTTGTGGGGTAGGACAGAGCCTGATTTGCATATGGTTTTCCCCTTTTGTAGTGGCATTGCAGGCTGAAAAACTATTGTTGGAACGATTGTCTGGAGAAATTCCAGTGGTTATGATTGATTCAAAACCTTCCAGCATTGCAAAGTTAAATGTCACCAGACATTAAATAAATTAGTTGATGCATCTGTTTCTTGAAGAAGTGACTTCTTAGTTTTAAATCATTAAAGGCTGGAATTCTATTTGAAATGTTTACTCCATACCTTTCTGTTAGACTTAACCCTTTGCAGTGGTTCATGTCCTAAACCATTTTCTTTGTTTCCTGCAGCTATGTTGATGGTTTTGGACTGGAAGCTGAAGCAAGGATGACTACCTGGCACGTTATGATACCCTCTGACGTGGAATCTGATGGACAATACAATCAAGATGCTGGTGAAGGTACTATAAAACACACTTGCACTTTAATTCATCCATCACACCTGATCAATTGGAAAATAGTTCAGGATTTTAAAGACTTCTAAATGTAGCACCCAAGCAAACTGAGACACCCTGTTTCTGCTCATATCTACTTGGCTGTCAGACTTTCACATTATTCTAAAGTTACTATAGCAAAGCATTTGCAATGTTGATGCCTCAAAAAGAGTTTTGTTTCCTTAAAAAGGTGTCTGAACACATTTGTTGAGAGCATCAATACCTAACCAATGAGACGACGTTCCAATTTCCCTTTTCAAGCCATCAGGCTGCTGTATCAGTACTGTCATTTTGGAAAATGTTTAAGTAATCTCTGCAAATGATCTAAAACTATGAATAGGAAAGGCATTTGTAATGGAGGGAGATGTTTTTAAAATCTTTTTCGAAATATATGGATTAATCTCCCTTGCTAGTGTCATGAAACCTGAAATGCTCTATGTATTAAAAATAATAATTAGTTTTTTTTCTATATTTTATGTTTTTGTCCTTTAAGGTAACGTTCTTGTCCAAAGATGTCTCCTGTGTGAAGGACTGTATCATAAATAGTCATAAAGTTTTCAAGAACATGGCTTCTTGAAATTAAGTGGTCAAAGTATAAAAACTGCAGACAGTTTGGATGTTCAGATCCATGTGTTAGAAGCTGTCAGATAGTGTAGAAAACTCATAATGCTCTCTGACCATAAACTGTTGTTCCTGGAAAAGTAGTGGAAATTATCCAGCTGCAAATGTGAGGCTTGTCAGGCTTGCGAACCTATTTCACATCTTAACCAATAGCTTTTTCACGTTGTTTCTATCATTCTGAAAACACATTCTGGTGTGACACAGGAATCTTAATGCCTGTGTGGCTACAGAGTCAACATAGTAGGACCCTGAGAGAGCACTTGGCCCATCAGGCAGCCGGCAATGCAGGCATACCCCATGAGTAACCACCCACATTCTCTCGGCCACCTGTGCACCTCTCCTGAGTATCTGGCATTTTGTGCTTGCTCCCAGGAGTCGTGGCCCTTGCCCCTAAAAGCCTTGCTCCCCAACCCCCAGACCTCCATGGAAACCCACCACGCCAACTCTCCACCGCCCCTTCCTCTCAGCCTCCACTTGCCTACTCGCGATGGACCGGCCTGTGCTACTTTTGCATTGCCCATATATTTTCAGTGGCGGTATTCATTGCTGGTAGTTTTTTTAAAATTCTTTTTAAAAAGAAAAATATTGTATATAACACTTGGTGGTAACAGCACAACACATATTGGAACAGAGTCATGTACCCAGGCATTCCTGACTTTAGATTAATTTTGTGCCTCATTAGTTACAATCAGCTACAACGCAGGTATCTTGATCCCCGACCACCCCATCGACCGGGAACTGGCATTTCTTTTGTATAAGGCAATTGGGCGTAGGATAACCCCTGTGTTTGAGGGCAGACATGGCCGTTAATGAACTTGAGCCCTCAGAGAGGCCCTCAACTTCACTCTGACCTACTTAGGCTGACGCTGGCGGGCCATTTCTGGATTTTTCGCTATACTAACCTTTGGAAACCCTGAAGACCACATATACATTGCATGCCCAATAAGCTAAAATATTATTGCGGTTGAGTTTATGGGATACTGATAAAGTGCTTCTTTTTTTCCTTTCTAATTTTAGTTTAGTCTGCATTGTATCTTTTTGTACCACCCTCTGATGAATCTGACTGTCATCACTCCTTTCACAGAGGTAGCCTCTCCCCATGTGGGCAGGGGACGACAGGCGCTACCTGGTCCTGACCCTTGGGCGGCTATATGAGGGAGGACCACATGGGGGAGGCAACCCTCAGGTGCATGACACAGCATTGCCGGGTGAGAGCATATACCCCCTTTCCCTTTTAAAGAAGTCCCCTCCATATCTCAAGGCCTTATGGCTTATTGTGATTGTTCTCTTCAAAACTCCACACACCCCTGTCCATGAGTAAGCTACCAAGAACTGCTGATCAATCCCATATGCATAGAAATACTGGAACGAGGCGACTAAAATGAGTAATGAAGATCAAGGAGTCCGAGAAGCACATGTGTTTGTAAACCTGTGATAGGTTACGGACATTTTAAAATCCCAACCAACATGGAGAGCAGGGACGCTGCCTGGGAAAGTTTTGCCTCTTTGTGCGGACCAAGAGATAACCGAGCCACAAAGCAACAAAGCAGACTCTGGAGCCAGCCGGCTCAGGGGGGGGGGGGGTGAAGGAAGTAAGTCTGCAGATTCTGGTTCGCCGTGTCAGAGCCTCGACAGCAAGAAGAGGGAAGTCTACAGAGCAGCAGTACCAAAGCCACCCGAAAACAGAAAAGTGCTACAGCAGTACTGGAGCCGCGAGTATTGTGGGAGCTGCTGAGCAAAGCCAAAAAGCCAGTGAAAGGAAAGCAGGACCCTGGAACGCTGCAACCCATTTACCGCAGACCGGAAGCAAAGTAAATGAAAGGGAATTTGAGACCCATTGTCTTTGTAGTAATAAAGTGAATCACATGAGTAAAGCTCTGGCAGGAGAGTATACCAGACAAAGTCAAGTTTGCAAGTGTGTAAAGGCAATCGCATGAGAAAAGCCCTGGCAAGGGAGTACACCAGGCAAAGGCAAGTCTAATTTATTTTTGTTGACCAGAGAGCACCCCCCCTCCACCCCTCCCTCCTAGGAAGACTCTAGGAGTTTCTAAGTATTTAAAAGAGACTTGGGGAAGGGAGCCAGCTCCCTGGGAGTGAACTGCGATGCCAAGAGGAGGAAGTTATCCTCTTTGGCTATAAAGAACTTTGCATGTGTAATTGATTCATTGTTGGTGAATAGAAACCTGGGGAAGGGAGTCATCCCCTGGAACTGTGAACTTTTGTGCTGGAGTTACATTTTGCATTTGATCTTGAACTTTTGGCACTTTGAAGCCCAAAGATACCTTATTACATTAAAGTTACTTGTAGTGTGAGGGCTAGGATAGGTTTTCGGGGCCCCATTTTGCTTTGGACAGCTTGACACGGGACAGACCCTTTGTTTTTCGTTGAGGTAGGGAAATACCTCTCAGTATAGGGACAACTAGGCATTTTCCCAACCCCCTTTTATTTTTATTAAGTCTATAGCCAAAACTATGAGCTCTCTGTGTCCGTGTCTCATTCCTGGCTCCTCACACTCCCTAGACTGGCTATGATGTGTAAGATTTCAGATTGCGTCGGGCAAAGAGGTTCTGGCTTATGTTCACACCCTTATTGAAGAGTGTAGGCACTAGATGTCAGTTTAATACAAATATTTGAAGCACAGCTGGAAGCTAGGAACAGGCCTATTTCTGTGTCAAAACTAATGTTCAAAACAAGGAAAGCGTTATCTTTATCCATATTTATTAAAAAAACACCATTGACACCTTTTGTGACATCTTTATTTTCATTTAAAAAAAATACATCTGAGTCATGTTACAGCACTGTACAATAATTATGTAACAATTTTTGTTGGTTCCTTTCAGAAAATACATTGGATGTTGTGTTGATTCCAGGGAGATAGTCACCTCTCCCCAAGGGGGATCCCACCCCCTTTGGGACTAAGCAGGTGAGCCTGCTACGCTTAACATCTCCATCCCCCTAGGGGACAGGGTAAGTGGGATCCCTCTGGGCAAGATTACCCCTTATAGGATAGATATCCATCCACCCCAGGTATTAACACCTTTGTAAAGGTAAGCAGGGGTTGGATTTTGCGATGACCATTTACACCCTTTACTAATGGCTGACTTGGCTTTTGACTCTAGGTATGTCCAATCTCCTGTGAAGACTAAGAGATGTGTGAATCAGCCCAGTGAAGCGGCATCCCTAAAACTGCCAATCATGGAGGATGCTGAGCAGGGCCAGCGGAGCGCCGGAGAGAGCAAGAGAATGCCAGTGTTGATGGGCAGGACCACGACATGCACCAGGAGAGTGCAGCGAGATACAACTGATGGCCGGTTGGAGCAGCCCAGAGAGGCCGACAGTCTTGTTAGGATGACACAAAGCCCAGTGTAGAAGCTGCATAAGCAACTCCGACCCAACCGAATTGCGAGAACGAGAGTGTCTCTCAGTAGGCTGGCACGAATCCCAGCGGAATAGACACCCAAGCAAGAATTCCCCAAACCAAACTGTAAGAACAAAAGTGTCTTGGTAGGACGGTGTGAAGCTCAGCGGATACGCAGCAAAAGCGACTCCTCACCAACCAAGTTGAGATAATGAGAAACTGTCTCAGTAGGAAGACACTGTGCCCAGCTGAAAAGTCACATAAGTGACTCCGCACCGACCAAGTGGCCAGGTCGAGTGAGCCAAACCCTGTGAGACAGACGTGGAGCCCAGCAGAAGAGATGCGAAAGCGGTTCCCTGATGACCATAGAACCGGAAAGACTCAACACCCCTCCTAAGGTACATCACCCGAGACACTCTGGTACGCAGTGGCACAAGTGGAGAGGAAGGTTGGGCGAAAGAAAGTGAAAGAGAAAAAAAGCCCAGATTGAGGAAAGACTAACACCCCAGAGGAGGGGAGTGAGAAGGAGAAGAGCCCCAGAGTAGTGCGAAGAAGGAAAGCCCCAGAAGTGAGAGAAACTGGAAGAGCCCCAGAGTGGGGAGTGAGTGTAAGACGAGACACAGAGTGGAGAAAGACTGACTGAATTGGAAAGGAAGAAAGGCTGAAAGAATCACAAAGTGGGAAAAGACTAAGAGAGGTCTGCACTGGAGCACCCTGTATCTTTCCAACTGACCAAGAACAGCCAACCTTGAACGTGAACTGTGGGCAAAGGCTTTTAATAAAAAGCAACAGGGTTGGGCTAAGAAGCCAGCTGCCATTGCTACAATAGTTCTTCAAAGTCTTTCTTTGTTTTGTTAGTTTTCTTTCGAAGATAGGCACAGTGGTTAGGTTAGAGTCGGATCCTGGACAGAGGGTTTTGTTCATTTACAGACATCCTGACGATCACCCTTGAACTTTCTTTTATAGAGTAGGGGTGAAGCTTGTAGATTTAGGGAAAGATTAGGTGAACTTGAACAACATCAAAACCTTAAAATAAAGCCTTAGTGTCAGTCCTGATTCTGTCTCAACACAATGTTTTCTGTGAGAGTAGCAGATCTACAGCCTTTGTGTTCAGTGCAGACTGGTACTATAGTGATGTTTTTTCGTTTTTATGTTTAAATACTTTATTCGGTGTGAAAACCATAAATCTTATAAATACTTAATAAAGCACTTTCATAATTCATAATCCAATTACAGGGATTGAAAGATAATTAAACATTAAACACTACCCATTAGTTCTAAATAGATACAGGGTGTCAAAATGTCTTCTTCTCTCCGCCCTCATTCCCAATATTCTCATTCTCACTATCCAGGCCCTATGGACATAGGTTGCATTCCCAGTAGCTGCTGATGCACAGTAGAGTCCCTACTAAATGTTACTGCCTCACTAGGAGAACGTACCCCAGACTCCTGAAGTAAGGATCTTTTTTTTCATACTTTATTTTCATTTTGCAACAAGACAAACCAGCAACTATGAGTCAGATCCCCAACCTCGACCCCAGCCCATTACACCATGTATATCAACCACATACGTTGCACATTAAGATACTCCAGCTGCAGTTCCACCCCTCATATATTATTCAGCAGCTGTATTCAAATATTGTACATAATGTGCCCAAATCTCTGGCGGCTGGGCACGTAGCGGCAGAGTACGAAGGAATATAGTCTTCGTGTCATGACAATATGCCACATCCTGCGGCCACCTCTGTACACTCGGCCGATGGCCCTTTCCTCATGCCATGGCCACTCTTCTGTGAGCCACCACCAGTAGCAGCCCTGCCAGGTTTATGGACACCCGTGGTAAGGACCTTGTGGAGTCCCAAAACGCCACCAGGGGATCCGGGTCCAGATTTTCCCCAATAATCAGCTAAACCATTGCCAGAACACCCGCCCAAAACCGGAGACCTGTGCACACTCCCAAGCCAGGTGAAGGAAATAACACAAGGCTCACCCCACACCTGGCGCATGAATCTGGTGTGTTGGGGAAGTGTCTCTGAAGCCTGGCCAGATTGTGGTAGACCTGATGCAGGAAATTGAAGTGTATCTGTTTGAATTTTCGAGTTTAGGGATACTTTGAGTTTGACCTAATACATATTTCCAGTCCTCCTCCGGAATCTCCCTGCCAAGGTCCCTTTCCCCACCTGCGTCTCCCCCTCCCACGGAATGTCTGTCATAAGGCTGCTATAAATTTGCAAAACCTACCAACTCTCCCCTCGCAACTGAATCACCCCCTGCAGCAGTGCCCACGTGGGGGTTTGACAGGGGAACCAGGGAGAAGAGTGCCCAGAACGCATACCACACCCGGAAATATAGAAAGATATCCAGAGCGGTACTTCCCCCCTCTGTCCTTAGCCTGTTGTAGGGACAGAAACACTTCATCAATAAAGAGGTCCCCCGAGGTGAACAGGCCCAACTTTTCCACCCACCGCAGTTACGCGCCCCCTCCGGACACAGCCAAACCTGTCACATGTCGAGCTGAAAGGAGGGGTGAATACAGGGTGCTGACGCCCATCTTGCCCACCATCTTCCTCCAGACCTCACAAATGACCTTAACTATATTGAGGAATCCGGGTGCCACCCCCTGTTAGGGAGATTTATAATTTTTATGCTTCAACCCCTCTCCTAGTGAGAACTGCAGCACTTTTTGCTGGATTTCTGGACCTTTTTCTTTCAATCCTAAATGGGTGGAGCCTTTTTCCACTCATTCATACTTGTGGGCTCTGTCTTTTGGAACTCTATTCTATTTAACCTACCTGTACTATGGAGTCTGTCTGCTGCATAGCTCTTAAAGGCATCTGTGTTTTTACTAATGCAGCACACAACTCCTTATGGGCAGTGTTGCTCGGGACCCTTGGGGTCCTCCTTTAAGATTATTTTTCTGAATCCTTAAGTAACTACAGTTCTTAAGAATACAGAGATACTTTGGGCCTAATTCACAGAAGTGTTTTATAATGTAAAACCCCATTGGAAAACGCTCTGTGAATAAGGACCTTAGTATCTCTCCCAAAAAGATTGGCACACACCACCTTCAGTGGAGTGCCAAAGAGATGCCTAGTATTCCTCTTCTCTCTACTCCTATGGCCTTTTAGTCACATAGACAATCTCCTAATTCTGGCTGGTGGCAGTGGACATGTTCTACCAACTATTGTGTAATTTCAATACCGCAGGCTATGTCCATAGCCACGGTAGTGCACAATAGGGGCACCCAAGTACCAACTTGGGGCCTCCCTTCTTTTTTCACTATTACTAGCGTGGTTGTTCTTTGTTAGCCCTTCTATCATTCTGGGAAGGGAAGGTTAGTATGTGTCTTTTGCCTTTGGCAGGAACCCTTGGCCTAGGCTCCATAGTGTCTGGCAGGCAGGAAGTGGGGGAGTGTGTGCTGGAACTGTATAAAAGGTGAGGCTTCTGGAGTGAAAATCAAGTAGACCACTGGAAACTGAAGAAACCGAAGAAGTAGATGACCAGAGACGCCAGCAGACCCTTTGCAACACTGTGAAGGGACCACTGCTGTCCTGCCCCCGGAGCTCTGAAGTGGACGACTCCTTCCCTTTGGGGAACAACCATTCCCAAGGCAAACTTTGAAACAAGCCATCTCCCAAGGTCCTAGGAGCTTCCAGAGCTGCAGAACCCCAATACCAGGAGACCTGCTTCCCATTTAGAGTGCATCGTCATGGAAAGCCGAATCTGTCCAAATCTTTGCTGAACCTGGAAAGGCCCTCCAGAGATCCAATCCAACTCGCCCAGACCCCCTCACCAGAGTGCAGGACGGCAGGAAGCGAAGAAGATTAAGCGGACGTTCCGTGTCCTTTTTTGGTGCTGCAGAAAAGGCACCAAAACCGCAGAGCGAACCAAGAAGTAGCTCTAAGTCGTGCCACAGGTTCTCCCTCGAGACTGCTGCGGAGAGATCCGGTCCATTGTCCTGCCTTCAGTCATCAGACCAAGGAATCTTGAGGTCGGGTCCAGAGCTGCAAAGTTGCAGAGCATCCAGCGCAAACATTTTCTTCCAACCTAAGGTACTGTGGTGGAAAAAAAGGTATTGCTTACCTTATTCCAGGAAGTCGCTCCATAGTGTTGGAGTGCACCCATCGGTGTCCAGGGTCACCCCCTCTTACCTCTGACTCAAGCCGCTGCTTATGTCCCTTCATCAACTCCTTTTAAAGGTCTCCCTTGTTAGGTATCTTTCTGCTTCTATAACACTAGAGACTGGAAGAAATCCTCTGGAACTCTTCGTATTCTGCTGCTTGTCAAGACTTTGAGCCCTCTCCGAACTGCCTTTAGCTAAGGTTGCGTTATTGGACTTATAAGACTTACTGTGTGAAGAAACCCCCTCTAGAACCTTGAACCAGGCTAATGTTACACTAACTAACCATTTCCCTCCCTTAAAGTGACTTTATTATATGTGTTTGCAGAGTAAATGTATTACCGTATGAACTGTTGAAAACCGCAGGTGTGCATATTAACCGATAATACGATAACCTTGTATTTTCCCTTTCTAATGTTGCTACAAATGTAACCGCGAACAAACACAATACAAAAGTGAAAGTGTTCTTTGAAGTATTTAAAGTGATTCTGGTGTATATATAATATATAATTTTATATGAATTATACGTGTAAGAGCTTCTTTGGTGTACATGTCTAACTACGGTTCAATGTACTTACCTATAGCTCACATCTTCCTCTTAAAATAAGCCTAACTGCTCTGCCACTCTACCAAGGTCCTGAGTTAGGACAGACTGATACTAAGAGTTTGAGATCTACAAACCACTGGGATAGCTTACTTAAGTCTTACTACCAGTAGGACTTTAGGAAAACTCCCCTAACACCCCTGAAGCCCTGAAGACCACAGAACGTAACAGAGCAGGGGCAGCGAGCGCTCGCACCACCTGCACATGTGGGCTCACAAAGTGAGTTGCATACAAATGCGCCAGAAAATGCACCTGCGCCGCCCAGTAATACTGTTCCAAATCCGGCAGGGCTAGATCCCCCTTCACCCCTTTCGAACGACTGCGTCAACATAGTGTATGCGTCCCTCACCGGTCTCCCTGTCCAGATGCATTCTAGGATAAGCCCCCGCAACCACAGAAAACTCCCCCAAACCCCCCCCAAAAGAAGTAACAGCGAGACATTGAGTAAGAGATATAGGAGTTTGGGTAACACAATAATTTTCCCAATCACAATTCAACCTAGCAGCATAAGCGGGAATGCCTTCCATCTTGTAACCTTATCCTGAAGGACATTCACCGGTTGTCTGTAGTTATCCCGGAATAGTTCTTTGTGACTGTGTGACACCTCCACCCCCAGGTACTGGACCCCAGAAGACTCCCACTTGGGACCAAACTCCTATTCATATATCCTCGTCCCGTCTGTAAGGGGGAAGACCACTGATTTGATATGGTTGATCCTCAAGCTGGAGAACTCCCCGAACCCAATCAGCTCCCGTCTCACGGGAGCCAAGTTGTACTCCGGCTCGCTAAGAAAAAGCACCACATCCGCATACAGGGATATGATCAGCATGTGCGGTCCCAACTATAGCGTCCGCAGCATACTCCTCTCCCTTAGGATCACCGCCAGAGGCTCCATCGCTAAAGCAAAGAGGAGTGGGGATTGCCGACATCCCTGCTGCGTCCCCCTGCCCATATCGAAGCTTCCAAACTGCAAGCGCCCCACCACTATCCTTGCCGTCGGGTTAACGTATAAAAGGGGTACCATCTCTATAAAGCAGGCACTGATACCTTGTATCTGGAGAACTGCAAATAGGTATGGCCATTCGACAGAGGCCTTTTCAGCGTCTAAAAAAACTCCTGCGGCTTGCACTCCAGGCTTGAGCGCTGCCAAGACCCCAAAGAGACGGCGCAACCCATACAATGTATTCCTCCCAGGAACAAGCCTGGCCTGATCCACCAGCACAAGGCCGGGCATTAAATTAGCCAGCACTTCGACAAAGATCTTATCCACATTAATTAAAAAATATTGGCCGATAGGACGTGCATTCCTCCGCTCGCTTCCCCTGTTTGTGCAAAAGGATGAGGTTTGCCTCCCGCAGAGTGAGCGGAAGCGTCCCTGACACCAGAGACTCTGCATACAGTTGCAGCAATACTGGGGCCAGGATAGGGGCAAATGCCTTATAAAACTCCCCTGGTAGACCATCGGGCCCGTGGGACTTGGATCCCAGAATGTATTTTATCAATGCCAGAACCTCCTCCAGAGAGATTTCCTGGTTGAGCGCCTCGCAGAGATGTGGTTCCACCTAATGCAGTTCAACCTCCTCTAGATAACGCTGTAAGCTCTCCGAATCCTGTGAATACCTGGACCTTGGAGGAGTCTATAAAAAGCCTGAAATTCCGCAGCAATACCTTCTTCTGTGCACCGGGGGTTACCCCGGGAATCCCTGATACATTCTACAGTGGTTTTCTTTGTGCCACCAGTACTGTTGCACCTGATGCCCCCAGATAAGAAACCGCACCTCCCGGTCCGCGTTAGGCCTAAATGCGTCGAGCGCATGCCGGAGCTCGGCCAGGATCTTGGGATTCGCTGTGGACACATATTTACCCTCAAGCTGCTTCAAATACATATCCCCCCCTTCCAGCTCCCCCCAGATCAACTGAAGGATCCTGTTCTGTTTGGCCATAAATACTCCTCTGATAAAGCACTCCCAAAGTATTTCCTGAGAGGAGACAGAGCCCTCATCTCAACCTGAAGTTCCGGGCAGGCTTAAACCACGAATAGACCCCCAACCTACCCGAACCACACCCACCTGTCCCCCTTCTAAACTGGCCAACAGGGCCCCCACTGGCCCACTGAAAGCAAGTGCAGTGCCCGGGGCGCTAGTGCCCAACCAACCTAAGCCAGCTCATAAACCAAATACAAGGAGCACCAAGGCTGACCCGGGTTCCAGGACATGGATAACTGTCAAATAGTGCCCAGGTAGGCAGTCCAATTCCTGCTAACCAACCAGGGAGTCCAATAGTCGCTGGTCAGGGATCCTCTTGCCCGCACGGCCGTGGTTCCTCGCATCATTCTGGGGCCTCTGGCTATCCGGCCCGCGAGCTTCTCCAATATCATCCATGAATAAGCTAGCGGCCTCAAGGGACATGAAGAATTGAGCCTTCCCCTCGTATAGAACTCGCAATATAGCAGGAACAGCATGGTGTACTGTATGCTTTTGTCACAGAGTCGACGTTTGACCCCAAGGAAGGAGCTCCTGGACGCCTGCACCGCCGCTGAGAAATCGTGGAACCTATCTCCATCAAATTGCAGGTCCCCCTTCTGTCGTCCCAACTAGAGGATGGTAACCTGGTCCCTGTAGTTCAGCAGGCGCACAACGATAGGGTGCGGGGGAGCCCCATTCACAGGTCTCGCAGACAGGTTGCTATACGCCCTCTCGGCAAGAAACAGGGACGATAGCTCTGCTTCTCAGAAGACCGCCCTGCAGAGTGACTCTACAAATTACTCCATTCTGGACTGGCCCTGCTGCTCCCGGATCCCAACAAACCTGATGTTATTTCTGCGGCATGGCTCTCCAAGTCCTCATTCTTGGCTGAGACCGACTTGAGCATCCAGCACTGCCACTCTGGCCGTAAGCGTTGTCACCCCGTCCTCCCGGCCGGATACACTGTGCTCAACCTCATCGAGGCAGTCCCCATGCTTGTCCAGCCAGTGCTGCATCATATCCACCTTCGAGCAAAGACAATCCAGCTTTGACCAGTTCCTACTCTCGTGTCAAACCCTCCCCTCCCCATCCCCTGTTCAGCAGCGTCTGTCAATCCCAGATGGACCTGCTGGGACCGGCTACAGGGTGTCTTAACACAGGACAGGAACCCACCTCGAAGGAGAGTTTTTTTTTTTTCTGAGTTCTATCGTTTTTCCCCCATCTTGATGACCAATCAGCCCCAAGTACAGGTTCAGCAGAACCACAGGGGACCGGCCACTCCCCAGATATCGAATAGAGACCAGCCTACTTCCAGCCGATACTGGTTAAGCAAGACCCACACCCCGATGGGCCACCACTCCTCACTCGGGCCCCAAACCTACTTCGGAAAGAACCCTCCAAAACTGACCACCAGCCAGCAAAGGGCACCACCCGACAGGCTGGTGACCAGAGTGACACCCAGTTAGCGACCAGCAATCCACCAACTGGCAGGGACCTCGGGAGGCACACCAGGCCACCCCATCCAGGGTCACATTTACACACCTAGTCCCTCTCCAGCGCTCCAAGGGGGTGGCAGCCAGCAGCTCCAAGCTTGAGAAAACGGAGCCTGCTCTGCTGCCAAGTCACTGCCAACAGACTCCAGGTAACTGCTGATCAGCAGGCTCCAGTCTGCCACGGGCCACTCCTGTGATGTCCCGCCAGTGCAGGACGACCTGAGCTGCAGGCAGACGCAGTCCCAGCCTGCCTCCAGGTAGTCCACCGTTGCCCGGGTAGATGTCCCTGCCCGCCATGGGGAAGGCCGGCACGCACCAGCCACAACGGGGGTATGCAGCTTGCCCTCTCCTCAACACACCGTTTCCAGAGTTGCCCTCGGTGAACGCGCTCTGCACTGCCTCAGTCTACCATGGGGGCACCTTCACCTCCCCCGTTTGTTCAGGCCAACAGCTCCAGCCATGCCGCGCCGTCACCAGACTGGCGGCAAACTGAGCCCCGCTTCTCCTCCGCACCAGCTATGCCTGCTGACCCCCATCTGTCTGCACTGGGCCGGGCAGCCTGCTCCACACTACCACTCTCCTATTTTGCAAAACGCAGCAGTCAGCTGCGCCTCCTCCGCCATGGGACGTCCTCCAAGCGTAGCAATTTAGGAGGCACCCTTGGAAAGGCCACAGCGCAGGATCCCTGCCAGCTGTTCAACGGGGGGGGAGTCAAGCAAGCCCGAAATGGGCCACACCCGCCAGCCCACACTCTGACCCCCTTCAGCAACCAGCAGGTGCAATCGGGATGCCTCTGTGCCAGCGTTAATCAGGATTAATTTTAGCTAGCTCTGGGAGCTCACAGGGAGTCCACCATTCATGGTCGGGCTCTCTAGCGCCACCCGTAATGGTGTTAAATAGTAGTTTCTCAGGTCTCACAATTTTCCACAGGAAATGTACAAAAGGTTCTGTGGTAGACTCACATAGGGGACATAAGCCAGATCCCTCCAAGCCCTAAGATTTAGTAAAGCTAGCCAGAGGTAAAGGTCCCATCCTAAATCGGTATACAAAGATCTTTCAGATACCGGGCACATGCAGTCAAGGTAACTCTCAAAACTGTAATCTGCTTTACCCTCTAGATAATCTAAGCCTAATTTGAGCTTTATAGCAGCCTCTGTCATCATTTCCCGTTTTCTTGCGGCAGCTACTTTCTTAATCCTGGGTATAACAGACTTGTCAATATCTCAGGAGTTTCCCATAATGCACACTCGTTTAATCCTATTAGTTTTAAATTAACAAACTTTGTCTCTGGACCATAGCTCAGGGGCAATGCGCTTGCTTTGGAAACAAGACGACGCAGAGCAACACAGGTTCGATCCCCCGGGTCTGTGCTTAGAAACCTCTGGGAATTAACCGCATTATAAATAACCAATCATAATCATAAACTAGGAATACTTTCCCCCCTGCCAGACTTAATACAGGTTTCAGTACATCCCGGTACTTTCCTAGACCTTCTGTGCTCCACAATCTAAGCCAATAGAAAACTGGCTTCAGATACACCAAGTACTTTTGGGCCGATGTCATATTCAAAATGCAGCAATGCGGCAGGGGAACTCTATGGCAACTTAAGTAGGCCCTTCAGAAACTGATTTTCAGTTCTATTAAGAGATTGATGACTGGCATATCCCCAACTTCAGCTCTGAAAACAGAGGCTGGGATTCCTGCCTTTGATATAATTCAAGTGTTGGAGAAATTGCACCATGCCCATGTTTAAAAAAAAAATATATATAATAAAAAGGAATTTGTAGCCCCACTGTAATTATAGCCAGCTTTTCAACCTTTTTTAGACCATCCACGTTTCTCATTGAATCTAATTCCTAAGTAATCATAACATTTTCATTTTTGGGTATTGGTGCTGGAGGTACTTTAGCCATAAAACTATTTTTAGCTAGAAAGATGAAACTTTCTTGGATAATCGTAATGTCCAAAATAGTTTTCCGGATCGGTTATGTCAGACTCTAGCGGGACAGGAGTGTGGGGCCTATGCAGGTGAAGGCAATGGTTCTTCCCCGCCCCAGTACTGGAATCCTCCAAGTGATATAACTGGAGGAACACAGGATTGAGTGAAAGAACTGAAGGTAAACCGGGTGGTTCCTGCAGGCTGTAAGAAGCGAGAGAGGTGACAAAGTCTGGTACAAAAAAAGACAAAAAGACCTTTAATTACTCACGTTCCCTGAATAAGTGAATCTGCCATGGGGTGTCCAAGAACTACGGAGGCCAACGTGCAGGATACTAGATAAACAGGTCAATGAAGGGAGAAAGCAATTCAATAGGCAACCCAGAGGACAATCCAAAGGTCGAGTACCAGGTAAGCAGTTCCAGGGAGCGAAGGAGACGCAGGTGAGCAACATGACGGCAAGGCAAGTCGGGAAGCAAATCGGTCCGGAATCCACATCTCTGTATGTACGCCAGCGTCTGCTCTGCAAGGCCTGACGGGAGGTGTAGTCCATTGGCCATTGCATTGTACGAGCCACTGTACAAATTTCCATCGACAGACCCATATACAGCCGGAATGTCCTGTTTGGTGGTGGTGGTGGTGGTGGTGGCGGCTCATGACAGTTTAGGTATTTCTTTGTGTGATTAAAATTGTTATCTGTAGCCTTGCTTTTCTCGAGGGTATTTGTAGTTCCTAGAGAATGCTGTATATTCAGAAATAAGTATTGGTCTGCAAAAGTGATCCCAGATGTTTACAAGTGGCAGAACCAACTTGGATACAGGTGGCAGGGTTTCTTGATGCAAGCAAAGGGTGAAGCACCTTGAGCAAACAGTGGCATTGGTGCTTTTGATTGGGATGATGGAGATAACTGTAACCAAGGCCTCATCTACATGAAAGGTTGAGCCAGCGGCCTAAGTGCCTTTGCATTCAGTTTAATATCATATGCTGGCTTCCATGGTTTCTCTCTGAACATTGTCCGAATAAATGGGAGCCATGAATATTTCCTTAGTGTAAACTGATCCCAAAAAATTACACACTGGACTGCTCCTTTAAGTGTAAGGCAGATGGCTCAGTGCTGGGATAGTCAAAGACCAGTGGATATTATTTCAAGTTTAAGTGAGAGGTGCGCCAGAAAAACGTAACAATTTATTTATGATTTACACCTTTTACTTGATACCACAACAGGGGTGCACCTGTCGGATGCAGGTAGTCCTCTATGCATCTGAGACACAGCACACAACATAGTTCAGATTTCACCATGAACAATGAATATTTAGAAAACTGCATAAGTTAAAACATTATCTGGAAAACACTGCTAAGTTTATAAAGAGACTTGTTTGTAACACTGTAACACTGAAATATCTAGTTTAAAGACTACTCCAGCCAATGTCTTTAACTGGGATTTCTAAACTAACTTATTAGCTTTCGAACGGAGCACATCTCTTGATGAATATTTGTTAAATCATGTGAAATAATGTTGAATGTAAACAATTATGCAATTATAAATGAAGAAAACAAAGAAGCAATTGTTAAATTGGTTTAGATAGCACTGTATTCAATTCAGCTGACGTGTTGACATTAGGTTTACCTGCATTTTAACTCTAAGCAAAATCCCTCCCACCTTTGGACGTTTTCTTGTGGCTATACTTTGCGTTAAATATTTATATTAAGTAATTGTCTTGAATAACCGCAATTAAACCAGAAAAATTAATAATAGGAAATAAACAATTGCTTAGAATAGTAATAGTGCATTTTCAAATATTTTAATTCATATAAGTAACAATTCAGAGTATCAAGGAAAAAACAATTGAACAATGTTAATCATTATTTTAGATACACATTGCATAATGTATATCGGAGATAAAACCATTTAAAAAAAGAGATTAACCTATACAAACAGTGAATCGAGAATTCAGTATCATTGAATAAATTAATCCATGGAAGAACAAAGAAAAACAAGCATTACAATACCTTACTAAACAAGTCACGAGAGGAATGAAGGAGGGGAATTGAACAAGTGGCAGGACTAGTATTTGTCCAGAAAGTACAAAAAAATTCAAACTATATAAAAGGTTGCATTCATTGGTAACAGAATTGGGAGTTTTTAAAATATGTATGAATATATTCCATTTTTGATTTTTTGTCATTTAATGAGCTTGCACAGCATGTTTCAATTTTGTGTACATAACAGATATAACTCCAACAAGCTACAGGTGACAACTGATCCAGGCATTCCAATTGAATGAAATGAGATGGAAACCAATTATAAATAAGTTAAACTGTTTAGGGGAAGTCATTTTTTGAATTTGTGTTTATTTTATTGTATCATACAGTTAAATGAATAAGGCTTGACGCATTACATCATAGTCAGATAATAAAACACAAGAGGCCTGCCAAAGAAAACATATCTCACAGACAACATAACATCAAAACATCAAAAGGAATACAATATCAGTACAATCAGTCTTCCAGCATTTGAATTACGACATGTAGCTCTCTCCACAATTTGGTGAGAAAAACACCAACGCCCTCATGGGTGCCAGACATAAATAGGCCACATGAAGCAACCGATGGAAGAAAGGGTTCCAACCCTGATGCCCTGAGGGCCTTTCTGCTTAGCTCAACAAGTGCATTGCAATTTGTCAAAAGATGTTGTATGTCTCCACCTCATCATTACCACAGAACCGACAGCATCTGTCCCTCCTTGGTATTTTTTGGACCACCGACCAACAATTTCAAGTGTATTCACTGCATTAAATTTGAGGCGAAGGTAGTCCCACATAATAGAATTTCCCCCAGGAATATGGAGGGATCCACTGTCTTTCAAGTATATACGGGAACAAAGCATCAGCCATAGATTTAGTGGCCATGGTGACAAGCACATTTAAATGAGACTAGATTCCTGGATGTGTTCTGTTGCATGCATTGATGACCTGGTGGGAGTTGAAGGGTTGGGTGGGGGTAGGTGGGGTGGGGATTTGTTCCCATGTAGGGGTTGTTGCTTGTATTTTTTTTTGTTTGTAAGGTTGTACTGACATTGCCTAATGTGTTCTTTGTTATGCAACTGGAAAACTAATAAAGAGAGGTTTAAAAAAAAATGAGACTAGATTCCCCCTCATGACATTCTTGAATTCATTAGTACCTAGCATCAATAAGCCCTCTCGGGGACTCCGAGCCCACTGATCAACCAAACTCAGCATCTTTCCCATAATCAAACACTTCATGTTAACAGCATTGATGGCGATGGCATTAAACAGGATCCCCATCATGGTGTTGCTCTCGGCATGTGCAAGTCTCCAGTAAAGCATCAAGCTGCTCGATATGATGCGCTCATGAATCATAGTGAGATCAAATTCCAAGGCGATCATCTCTGCCAGACAAAAGATGGTAATCTTAGAAGACGCCTTAGTAGCTTGATCTCGATCATGGTGATGTCCCCGAGTGTGGCCAGACCCAAGACCTGTGCTACATAGTAGAGGATAGGCACAACTTTTGCAGTGAATAGTTTAAGCAGGGTCCCCACCGAGTAGCCTCCAGCCCAGAACACAAAAGAGCATATTACTCCAACAATTCAAGCCGTGCGCACCTTAAGACAGCTCAGGTGAGACATGCCTCTTGGATCTGCTTCAAGGATAATACCCAGATATACATACTGGCTGACTACCTCAATAACCTGCCCACTCTGGCTGCATGTCTGCGACAGGTTTCAAAAACCAGGATCTTGGATTTATCGATATTCACCTTCAGGGAGTTCAAAGCGGAGTACCAGCCAAGGTTATTCAAGGAGTTTGGAGGCCACTTGGTGTCCGGTCCAAGATGACAGTGTCATCTGCATAGCCCATCTATAGTACCACCGTATAACCCCGCTTCAGAGGCAGGCACTTTAGATCCGCCAGAGCTAATCCCATGTCAGTGAGATATAGTTTGAAGAGGATCAGAGCCGCCAGGAGACAACCCTGCTTCAAACCTACCTCTGTTGAAATCCAAGCTGAGGTTCCCCCATCTCCCTCCAACCTTATTTTGACACTTGTCACAGCATGTAGAAGCACAATCATCTTTAATAGGCCAGAGGGAATCCCCCAAACATCTAGATTCCCCCACAACCTGGTACGGTCCACTGTGTCGAAGACATTGTAAAAATCCAGGAAAGCTCCTGTAATACTAACTGTATTTGTGAACGAGTTGCCATCATCACAATGATCTCGAAGGCATCCAAACTCTTCAGTCTGGTGCTGTAGGAGAAGAAGAGGGGCTTCTCTTTTAGTGCAGTGAGTCCTTGAGGAAGTCAGTTGTGTCAATTCCATTGTTGGACGATGTCTGGGAGAAAGGTTGGACCCTCATGAAGACGCCAAGTACAATACCCTTTAAGAGAGACAGGCTGGCGAAGAAGTACAGGGTCCCGGACTCAGCCCCAAGGTGACTGAGGTCAGGAAGCACTCGTCCAATCCATCATCCTCTTGTCCCCGCACCAGTGGGGCAAGAGGCTGGATGCAGTGTGCAAACACATCATTTACACCCCGGCTTCCACCATAAAGGCAGCCAATGCCCACGCCATCCGATTTCAGTACAACAAGGAACTTTGGTATAAGCTCAAGCTAATATTGGATTTAATGCCGGACGACAAGAAGGCCCTGTTCCAGGAGGGTGAGTTGGCCTTGGACTGCGCCATCACAGTGGCACTGGACATAGCAGACTCCGGGTTCCGCCATATGGGCAGTGGTGTGGCACTCAGATGCCAGGGTTGGCTAAAGGCCACAAATGTCAGGGCAGATGTACAGTCCAAAGTTGTGGACATGCCTTTTGATGGGGACAATTTGTTTGGAAAGTCAGTGGAGGAGAGGCTCTGAATGATCAAGACCGATATGGAGATGGCACGCTCTATGGGGACCCTGCATAGGAGATTGTTGTCTTTTCGTTCGAGAGAAAGTCCTTAGGTCATCCAAAGGGTACACTACCCCCTATCATCAGCCCTCCCACTCCACCCAGTAAGCCGACAGGGGGGCAGCTCACAGGCCTACGGCAGCGGAGGCCAGCATAGTCACCCACAGCCAGGACACAGATGCCCAAGCAGGCCTGAACCGGCCGTGGATACGGGCCCCCACTTTTGCTCCCCAGTGGGGCCAGCTGTCGAACTTTGCCAAAATGGTGGAAGGCCACATCACGGACAAATGGGTGCTGGATGTTCTTCAACAAGGGCACGCCTTGGAATTTCAACACATGTGCCCTTGCATTCGTCGTCAAGAACCGCACATAGCTCAACTGTTGCAGGAGGTTCTGACCATGTTAAGGAAAGGGGCAATAGAGCTTGTTCCTCAACTGCCCCAGAGTGTACTCCAGATACTTTCTGGGTTGGTAAAAGTCAGGAGGGTGGCGGCCAAGAAGTTCAGGATGGTCACGTTGCAGCATGTGCTCGATCAGCTGTTGGAAGACGAATTTCTAGCGACTCTGGACCTGGAGGACTCGTACTTTAACATGCCCGTGCACCGGAAACATCGTAGGTTCCTGTGTTTTATGGTCCTGGGGCTGCACTACCAGTTTAAGGCTGCAACGTTTGGCCCAAATCAGCTCCAATGGTGTTCACGAAGAGCTTGGCCCCGGTGGCGGCGCATCTACGCCACAGGGGCATCCCTTATCTGGACGACTGGCTCATTTGCTTCTGATCGCATGCCCTGGCGACCTAGCACACGACTGAGACCATTTGCCTTCTGACGACTCCGATTCTCCATCAGTTACCCGAAGTCCTGCATGGTGCCTGCCTCAACACAGCTGCATGCCTAGCAACCCCCTAGGAAGAGAGGGTGAAGGCCATCCTAGGGAAGGTTCAGCGGCTGTCAGCAGTGCCTGTCTCAGCAGTATGCACCGTCAAGTTGCTGTTGGGCATGATGTCCCCCTGCATACATCTCATCCCCTTTTTGCAGGCTCCAGATGAGGCCTCTCCAAGAATTTCTCTACACCAGGTGGCAGCAGGTCGTGGGTGCTTGGACGGACAAGACCACTCTCACTCGGGAGTTCCGGCAAGCTCTACAATGGTGGGAGATGCTCCCACATGTCACTCCAGGTGCTCCCTTTTGAATCGCTCCCTCCCACCAGGCTACCGTCACCACTAATGCCTCCGTGGAAGTTTGGGAGACCCACACAGGACGATCTCACGCCAGAGGCCTCTGGCTCCCGGAGGAGAAGGACCTTCACATGAACGTCCTGGAGCTCCGAGCACTCTTCTGGGCCCTCAAGTGGTTCCAACCTTAGCTGTGGGGGAAGGTGGTGCGGATCTTCACTGACAATACCACCACCATGCCCTGTATACGGAAACAGCCGGGGAGTACAACCCACTCTATCTCTGGAGGCTCAATCCCTATGGCGCAGGACCATGCTTCAAGACATGTTTCTTGTCCCCTTTCATCCGGCGGGCACCAAGAACACCATCGGCGACTCGCTCAACAGAGAGCTGCGGTCCTGCTAGGAGTGGGAACTTCAGCAGGCGAAAGTATCCCTTCTTTTCAGCAAGTGGGGTGCACCCCAGATCGACCTCTTCGCAATGGCGGCCAACTCCAAGTGCCAGAGGTTTGCTAGCAGGTATCCTCAGCGGAGGAACCTAGCAGATATCTTCTCGTTCCCATGGGACAGGCTCTCCCTGTACCCCTTCCTGCCAATTCCTCTCCTGCTATGTGTGATCAGCACACTCAGACATTGCAATTGCACGGTGATTCTCATTGCTCCAGCATGGCCGCGGCAGATCTGGTACCCGGACCTGGTCCATCTGTCAGTGGCTCCATCCATTCAGCTGCCTCCTTCTCTCCAGAGAAAACAGAACAATATTGCACCACGACCCAGCGTCACTGAGCCTCACGGCCTGGCGCCTGCAGCCCTAGAGTTTGGGCACTATTCCCTGCCTCTGGAGTGCAAGACGATCCTTGCCAAGGCCAGAGCTTCCTCTACGTTGTCTTGTTACAGACACAAATGGAAGCGCTTCACAGTGATGTGCAAGACTCCGAAGATTACGACTCTGTGGAAAGCTGCACTGCACCTCCTTCCATGTTTTCACTGGCCAAAGCTGAGCTAGCTCACGCCTCAGGCTTGTCAAGGAGTTCCTCAAGGGCCTCTTCAGGACTTTTCTGCCGGTGAAGGCTCCTGTCGTGGCTTGGGAGCTCAAAGTGGTTTTGACTAAGGTCATGGGACCTTCATTTGAACCGATAAATCGGGCCCCTCCGAAGACTGCTCTCCTGTAGCCATCAATCTGGCCAGGTGGGGTTGGTGAGACCCAGGCCCTATCCTGCAAGCAGCTGTACTTGACTTTCCATGTTACGAAGGTAGTGCTGCAGACCCATACCACCTTTATGCCAAAGGTTCCTTTGGACTTCCGTCTCAACGAGCCTCTGGTTCTGCCAGTTTACTTTCTGAACTATTCTACTCCTGCTGACGGGGGCGTTACATTTGCTGGACGTTGCTCGTGCCTTGAAGTTTTATGTCTAACGCACAAAGGATTTTCAGAAAACATCTAAATTGTTTGTCAATTTTGGACCGGCGGGGCATGGGAAGGCCCTGTTTAAGGCTTCCATGTCCAGGAGGCTCCTCGGCTGTATCATGAGTAGTAATCGTCTGGCCAACAGACCTTTTCCAGGCCGGCCGAGAGCCACTCCACCAGAGCCATCGCTGCAACAATGGCATTTCTCTCTGGTGTTCCCCTGCTCGACATCTGCAGGGCTGCTACATGCAGGTCCACCCACACCTTCATGCGATTCTAGTGCGTCAGTAGGGATTCCAGGGAGGAGCACCGGGGTCGGCCAAGCAGCGCTTGGCAACCGGTTTACTTGAGGTGGGTCTGTTCCAGAGGTAAGTGTATTGCTTCCGTTGAGCTTTGCCACCTCCCATGGTTGTTTTTATGAACTGCTGTGTAATCATATTCATGAGCATGTGAATCCATGCAAGACCTCATGCTGGAGAACAAATTAGTTCTCTGTAACTCCTGTTCTCCAGCATGGGTCTTGCATGGATTCACAAGGATTCACATGTGATCCCTCATAACCTAACCCCACCCCTGTAAGACCTGACATATTTTGCCTTTTTGCATATAAATATTATTTCTTTATAAAAAAAAATATGGAGCATGGACATTCTCATTTGTGAAAGTGTGTACTGTTCATGTTTATTACCCCACCTCCTGGGACTTGGGCCTGGACAGTCTTCCACATAACCACTTAGAAGTCTGATGAGCTTGGGGGAGTCATTGGTACCGCAAGGCATGAAGAGATACCTAAAGACCCTGACTACGGGGCTTAAGGAACATCTCTTAAGAACTCTCTTGTGTGCATTGTCTGGGAGAAAGTATTTTAAAAAGAGGAATAGGCCGTACACGCAGCATTATGTCGTGTACACGTCATTTATATGGTGCCTAAAATGGGAAGGGAGTGGACGTGCGGTTAGAGCAAAAACTCTTTGATGGTATTATTTTAAGAGAATTAAGTGGAAAGAGAGAGAACTATATCAAAGTAAGTTACTTCTTTAGATGCTGATTCTCAAGCGCTGCCTCTCAATTCTGAATTTTCAGGAACATATTATGCACAAGGGTATAATAAAAAAGAAAAGATAATTCATGAGAAATAGGGTTCCAGTTTTCACTCGAGTGTTAATCAGTTGCCTTTCGTTCAGTAACATGGTGGGTGTTGAAATGTATTTTTTACATTCTTATTTCAGGGCGCCAGCTTGTTGTGAAAGCTGTGAATCGAGTGTGGAAAGAATTTGTTCATCTCCGAAAACAAATTCTGGAGGAGCTTTTCAAAGTAACGCTCTTCACCAATGACCGGGGTCAAATCGACATCTCGCAAATAAAGCCGCTTATTGAGGAAGCAACTGCAAAATTCTGGCAAAGTTACTTAGGTAAAGTTGTAATACTTTCAGTTTCCGAAGTACAGCTATCTCACACTTAGTGTATGTTTTGAGAGCTCTACCAATTTACTTGTTTTGTAACATTTTCTGCAGCAAGAGCCAATCTGCAAGATATGAATTGTAAAAATATTCAGAATGTTAACTTTACTTGCACTGTGCATTTTAACTACTGCAGATTGTCATAACGCACACTGCCCTAAGTCGTACATATTTAGTCAGCCACCTTTAAATGGCTCAATAATTGTCTGGTTTCAGGTGAGTGTCAGAAATGCATTCTGGATGTATGGAGGACACCAGGATTGCTTAAATCCTGGATGGAGTTAATGTGAAAATGTATAATGAATTACGTATAAGTTAGGTATGCTAAAGACATAGTTGTTGAATAAAGAAAAACAAATAAGTAAGCTTAAACCTTTTGCCAAGTACCTGGAAATATGTTGTCGTACTCAATTCCCTGTCTGTTGCAGGTAATTCTGACCCCTGTTGAATGTTGCTTGCAAACACACTGCTGGCAGCTTTTCTTCTTTTTGCCTCCCCAATTACCCTTATGGTCTCCCCAATGGGGATAGTAGTAAAGGGTTTAGATGGTCGAAATAAGGGATAAGGGGGACCGAAAGGAATCTTCAGTGTTAATCACTACCTGCATTCATTGTACTTGAATTATTCTTTATTTCCAGTCGCATTCAATGAGTAGCAAAATTACCTTGAACCAATACTTCCATCTACTTTCCAGCCAACTCCAGTTGTTCTCTTGTGTCAATCTGATTGCATTTCTGTTTTTCTTCTGATTCATCCATGACTGCGGCTGCTTCCCTACTTCCTGCATCCCTGAGATGGATGTCTTTTTATTATTTCATGCCTCATTCACATAAATGTCAAAAATATTGTGACTTACCTCCTCCTTCCATGGTTTCTCCAACTTACTATTTGGGTAGCCTCCCTTTTAAGCAGGCAATACTTGACAGTATGATCCTCCTGCCTCCATATTTAACATTATAAAAATTGTTTGTGACATAATGTATTGATCTAGCCCACCAAATAACCCCATCACAGCCTCCAGGAGACTACTTGAGGGTTCCTGTCCAACACTGTTCAGGGATCTGTGAGAAACCTGAAGGTGTCTCACCGGCTAGTCCCAGGGGGTCTGTCATCCAGGTGGCCAGGACACGGCCATAGCTTTTGGATCCAGTTCCTGGGGGTGGATCAGTGGGGGAGGATCACCTGGATGAGGGGCCACTCAGGGAGTGGAAGTGGAACACTGGAGGGTGAGACGCGGTATCCCATTCCCAATATCACCTTTTCCCCATCCTACCAGATAGGATACCTAGGAATTCAACCCTCCTGCCCCCTTTTCAACACACTCTTTCTCACAGACAGTTCACTGTGAGCGACAACAGATGAACACCAGACCCATATACTCGACAATTCCCAACACCAAGGACAGGCAAGGTCAGGCAATTATAGATTATTACACACACATGACTTCCATCACGCTTCCCCACACGGATAAAAAGTGGAGCACGAATGCACACTCTGAGCGAGGCAAACCGCATGAGGAAACAGCAGTTCCAAGGTGCCAGTTTAGTACAAGGAGAAAGATGGCGAGACCAGAGAGCGTCACAAGGAGGGAAGTACCCATGACCTCTAAAGGCTGTTACTTTCATGAGCCTTGGAAAGTAAGAAACCAAAGACCAGGAACTAAGGCTGGTCAAACCTGCAAATTGTATCTGAGGTACCCAGGGCTCTCCTGCGTCGATACCCCAGGCGGGGAGGAGCGATTGCCAAAGTGGTACTGTCCTTGGCTCCTATAACAAAGCGGCTTCAGAGAAGACAGCACAGCCGATGAGTCAGAGAAACTGATACCAAACCAGCTTGTGTTTTGAACCAAGGTTATTAGCGGCAAAATTGTATACAGAGAACAGTGTGAAAGGAGTTTGCAAAGAGAGGCGCAGAGATAATTTGAACTTTGCAATTGAACTTTGGGAGACGAGCAAAAGATAGCATACACAGAGTGGTCTGGCGCCACTTGGGTGCTCATTCGAAAGATCTGTTAGGTATCCGACTGATGCTGAGTGTGAGTAAAAAGGAATGAGATCGAAGTGGTCAGCTAAATCCTGTGCACATTCGAAAGTCTTCGATAGTTTAAAGTGCATCTCAATTGGTCTGAGCCTGGCTGAGGTAGACTAATCAAGTGAAAGAGAGGGATCTGAGCCCAACTGAGGGGGATCCAGGGTGAACTCCCAGAATTGAATACTGAGAAGAGGAAAATCATTTATTTGTGTTTTGTGTGACAGGCCCTCTGAGTCAAGAGACTTGTGGGAAGCGAAGAGACTTGAACCTAAAAGCTCTTGAACTGTGTAAATGGAACTGTGTCATCGTGCCCCAGAAGCCAGAGTGTGTGCTTTGCTTGAGTTGAGTCACGATGTTCGGGTTGTTGGCTTCCCTTCCCCACGTTTTCAACACAGAGCATGGCGGTTATCATTTTGTGAACACTTCTTTCTTTTTCATGAACACCCCCCCCGACCACCCACATTGTTTGTCCATTAGTAGTAAGGTTTAGCAATAGTTTTTTAGTATATGCCCTTTTAATTTGACAAGACTCCACTAGGACCGCATTATTATTATTTGATGGTCGTAGCTTGCTCCCATCTGTAGATTTACATGGGCGTTTATCTCACCTTTGTGAAAGTTCAATAAACACCCTTGAACTGTCGTCACTTGTGTCCGTCTTACTGTTCATACCATGCCTTCCTTACAGATCCCAAATCGGGTGCATGGGAAAATCTACTCTAGGGACTTGATTGCCCTTTTCAGATCATGTTAGAAGGTGAGATTTCCATTTGTTACAGCAAAGTTGATATGAGCTGATATAATCAACACTCATCCTCTCTACTGGCAGTGACCCAGGTTTAGAAAATCGACTTTCTCTGTTATCCAGGTCATTCATTAAAGGTAATTAAACTATATTGTTTCATTTATCTATATTTTGTTTTTTGCAGCTCAAGAAAAAAAAAGTATCAGCAAAGGAGAAACAGTTGTGCCCAGCTCCCAGTCCAAACTTTCTCGAGTCAGCAGTGGATTTGGTCTTTCCAAGTTAACTGGTGCAAGAAGAAACCGAAAGGAGAGTGGGCTTAACAAACATAACCTGTCCATGCAGGTAGGCAATGTCACTTTGCTATTGCAGCAAATGTTGCTGTTGAATTATATGCTGGAGTAGTCAAGCTATCATATTGCCTTGACTTGCATGTCAACAGGATGTCCTGTTGTGAGGGGCACACAATCTCAGTTTATCTTTGAGTGTATGGTGTTTTAATGATACAACATTAGGTCTGGCTGAAAAGCACTCAGCCTTTTGAGGCAGCCATCTTTTTTTCATTATTGCTTAACCTATTTGCTAGTTTTCACATGCAGGTTGTAAACTGTGACTCCACTTTAAGGCAGTGAGAAGAACACTGGTAATTTTCCTTGAAGCCAACAGACACCCATTTTCCTTTGGTTTTGTTGTTTTTTTTTCCATCGCCACACCAAAATGGCTGACCTGTAGGGCATCAGTGATTTGATCCTTGTGAGTGAAACACCCCTTCTGCGTGATCGTTGGGCGGAGGCATTTAGACGTCCAAACACTGTAAAGACAGGAGATTTTTGGATAGGCTGTGCCTCTGAATAAATCTTGTTTGGACCTAATAACAAGTACCTACGGTGCCGGATGGGGAAGGTTCAGCCCAGGAATGGCAGGCGAACAGTTAGTTTAGTTGCCAGAATTAGGATGGGCATGTCAGTGTGTGGGGCCTCCAAACTGAAGGAACTCAAACCCACAACCTATGAGGATCTTAACTTCCCAAAATAACAACAAAGAGGACATCTGAGAAGATCACTCACAAGGTAGAAGCACTGATGTCCATTTAGAAGGTGAAAGGAGCATAGAGGAACCCTGACCAAGGATCCATGGTAGCCAGGGAGCAGGAAAAGAATGTCCCAAAATGGGGATGATGGGAGGCAAACCAGTCCATCCCATAGCTGTTGAGCTGAGGCAGTGCAGCAGCAAGGTACCCAACGTCCAGGCCAGAAGGACTCCCAAACTTGAGACACTTGTGCCAGAAGGATTTAACATGGAGGCAGCACTGCATAGGTGTTACCACCACACTGGCAGGGGCATAGATGGCCTTTCCTCGATAGAACCGGAGATAGGACGCACTACAGCACTGTCTGGAATTCTGTAAACCAAGGTTCTCCTAGAACCTGGCCTCCTCAACTTGAGTGAACTCTTTATTATGATACACCCCTCTGCTGGAATGGCAATAATAGACAGAGAGGTAAATCACAGCCAAACCAATGCTGTAGGAAGAAACAGGCAACAGGTTAATACAGGCGGAAGAAGAGGAAAATAGCTAAATCCCCAAAACCTCCCTGGGAATACCTCAATATGGATGAGGAAGGCTGAAGTTGGTTATGGACCTAATGGTGAAAACAAGGACCTGTATTACCCCTTACAAGTTACTCTAGAATAGGAAAGTCTGATACAGGGAAGGAAAATCTAAGCTTACCACAGCAGCGATGTAGGTTCCAGATTTAGTACAAATGGTAACAAGGGTAAGCAGAAAATAAAAAAACTGGAAGGTTAGTATAGGAGGAATATCCCGCACGGCACAAGAGCCGCACTAGATCCGGGTTGGTGCACTTAGTTGAAGGGAAGCAAATCAGCTAAGCATTCAGAGTGCACATGTAGATGTAAGGAGGTCTGATAGTTGAGAAGGGTTCTGCGTAGTAGTCTTTAGGTTGAAGAGTAAGAGTGGCAGTGGGAGTCAAGGGGTGTCCCTCTGGACAGAATTGGGATATGCTCTGAAGAGTGGGTCGAATAGTATGTAAGGAAGAGCAATCCACACGATACAACAGACAACAGAGTTACGGTGGTCCAGATAGACATGAATCACTTACACAGCATCCAGAGGAATGGGCTGGAATATTCCGTAAGCAGGAAAGACACGGTCAGAAGCAATTCAGGAACGAGAGGCAATTGGAGTCCAGGAAGCAGACCGAATTCGGAACCGGAGAAGACCAATTGAGACCAAACAGTAAGACCAGGAGTCCGGGAGGCAGTCCGTGTCGGCAACAGCAGGTATAAACAAGTCAAGACGTTAGGCAGCAGGGAAATCCTTTTAGCGAACCGTGATCGATAACCAGAATCAGAATGCAAGCAACTTCATTGGTAGCTAGTATGATAAGTAGAGGCAGCGTCCTACAGGGAAATGCAGCATTTAACCGCAATTGAGGAGGCAGAGCTTGTGAGGCTGCGTCACAGGTGCGGTCAGCTGACCAACCTCATGACATGGCCTATGCTTCTTTCTGATGTCAACAGAAGTTGCCGACCATAGCCATGGCAAACACTAACGCCGCCAGAAGGGCGCAGCCCTGCGATGATGTGAAACAAAGACACGCTGAGTAGCGCGAGAGGGCTGACGCTCCCTATGTGTAACAGCAGGCCCTGGAAAAAAAGTCTGGCAAAGGAACAAACAATCTAGTGCGAGGGGGTCAGCAATGCGAGGCTGACAACTCTTGGATGATAGTTCAAAACATGCCATTTTATTAAATCATAAAAGTTATCAAACGCCTCACTATCCCTACTCTGACGAGGATTTCCCTGCCTAGCAAAACTAAAGGGAAACGACAGAACTAACACAGGATGTCTGGCCTTCACACCTAAACATCAAATACACAAATAAAATACATGGCAATTCAAATACCATCAACAATTATTGTCACAGTGTCATGATAACCACTTAGCAACCTAGGTGAAACCGCTTGCCTGGGATTCAAAGTAAATTCAGCTCCAATGTTCAACAAAAACAAACCAGGAAATCCATGTTGATAGTAAAGTCTCAATTCAGTTCTTGATGTCTCAATGTCAATGTCAAGGTACAGTTTTGTTAACCATAGTTCCAACAACAACAATGCCTTTCTTCTTGGTGAAATAAGGACTTTCCACTTCAAAATAGCATCAATGTTATTCCCGACCATGATGCTTTGCCACCACTTCCAGTTCTACAAAAAGACTTGGCACAGTTCAAAAGAAATACAACTTCTGTAGGTATCCGGTAATAAAATTGCGGCAAAAATTTCGCTGGTAAAAAAAATTGCGGCAAAAATGCTGTGGTTTGACCCGGTAAAGGTGTACCCCATTGTACTATTTAAGGGGATCAGGGGTGTCCCCTGCATCCTTTACATGATTGTGGTGGCAAAACCGCAGCATTTTTGCCACAATATTTTGTGTAAACAGCCATTTTTGCCACGATTTTAAGACATGGAACCCTTCTGTAAACGTTATTGAAACACAATTCTTGGTTCATATTTTGTCTGTTTCTCTTGATAAAATTAGAAATCACAGTAGGTATCTGTCAGGATGACTTTACAGCACTTCGACTTTCACTTCAATAACTTCAACTCCTACTAATGTTTACCATGAGGGCATGTTCCTTTGCCTCATAGTTTTCCACTTCCGTTGTGCTACTGAAGTCTAGCATCTACTGACAACCAAATACGCTACCACAGCTTCAGTATTTTGTTTTACCAATACAGCTTAAGTGCTTTGCAACTTCATACAGGTTTTGGTTCTGACAGGATTCATTTTCAGGTACTTCAAGACCTTCAAATAGGCAAGGCCCTCTTCCTCTTAACATCCCTTTTCAAAGGGGCAGCCTATCTGCGTCTCTTGTCTGCAACCCACAACAACCTATATTTGCCTTTGGAACACACTTCTTTGTTCCATCTACAGTCTTTGGCAATGTAGGTTGTATCAGCTTCAAAGAATATTTATAAGTAGCATCCCTTTGCCAACTTTTAGCCAGAATAATTACCCAGAGGCCTTGGTGCCACCCTCATGGCTTCAGGTAATTCTTGCACATTTGTATCTTGGGCAATGCTGAAGTTCTGTTAGGTACAAAGTATAGTTTAAACTGCTTTCAGGCTTTGGTAAAGGCTGATTTCATTCTCAATAGGGGAATACTCTTGGCTTGGGCAATGCTTGCTTGCTCCAACTTCAAAAACAAATGTTTAAAAACATGACATTTCTTTAGAAGCAATTGTGTTCTGCGTGAAAAATCATTCAGGGTTCACTCTTCCTTTGAGAAATGTAATTGGGCATACACGACCACTTCTTCATAGTTTTTACAACGTGTCAAGATTTAACAGTTGCTTTTTGGTAGCGTATGCTCTACGACCCAGTGATATAGGATAACACAATCGCATGCGAGTACTACATTTCAAGTGTCCATTGTTATAGAATGAATAAACATCTCCGCCTCGCTCCTACTCTTAAGCGAGTGCTTTTTAAGCTGGATACTGATGCCGGCAAGGCTTGTGCAAAGAATCAGAACCTCAGCCTGGTTTAACTCACCAGCTTCTGTTTTCCTTTCTACATGTGTTGAACCACTTCTGCTACTTCTGGCTTCTCTTGGGACCAACACCCTTGTTCGCTGAAGCAGTCTGACAAGCCACATCGATTAAGGATCCCCTCTTGCTCCTGAGACCCACAGCTTCACGACAGCTGCTCACCATGGTCTCTGGCATGCTTCTCGCTGCGCAATCTCTGCAATTAGACTCACATGGGAAAAGGTAGCCTTCCTGCACCCCTTCCGCTGTGCAGCCTCTGCACACCAGAGTCTTGTGAAACAAGACCCTCCTAGGATGGTTCTTCCACTTCTGCCTGGTTTGCCGACAGTTTGTCTTCTTCCTCCTACTTCTGCTACTATTCCAGTCACAGTTCCAAACCCTTCTCAGTGCCTGCACCCCTGGGTGGCTTTTATCCCTTTCAGGATCCTTCAGCTTTGGGCGATTAGGCTTAATTGCCTGACTACTACAACCTGACTCTTGGGCCCTCTTCCTCGTCCCAGTAATTCTGGGATTATGGGACTTGAAGTTCCCAACAACAAATGTAGGTCTTCTGACATCTGTTGGTTGGCAAATAGCCATTACAATTGTGGGATTACGGGGAAAGTTAAACAGGCTGGTCTGCCAGTATTCCTGGGCTATTCCCCCCCCTCCGCATGAGATCCTCCCGCAGTACACCACCCCAAGGGTTGGGATCGGGAAGCGTCTGCCTTCCCCTTGCCACATGCGAAGGGTCCAGTCAGGTTTCTGGGAGGAGTCATTACTGATTCATCACACTTTCCAGCTAGGACGACATTTGGAAGCTATAGGAGAGTTCTGCCTGGGATTCCCCCATCAGAGAAGGAACAGGCAAACTAATATCCTGCTAGTATGGCCACAGCAGGGTCCTCCGCAATGATCCATCTTCAGCAATGATCCATCTTCAGCAACAGTCCATCAGAAATTCAGGCAGTGAAACCAGAGTGTGCACAAGGTCTCCTACTGCAAATACATTCACCCATGCAAGTGGACAAAGAATTTGGCAACCAGCCAGTCAGACCGCCCCCAAAAATCTGCCAAACACACTGGCCCAACCACACTGAATGTAGGTTAGTAAGTCTAGAGTACTTTAATCCATGTACACCACTTTAAACCCAAAGAGAGGCTGTCTTTGTGGGTTCAGGATGACTATACGTCAGTAAAATGTCCAGTTTGGCTGAGCATACTGGTCCACATAGATAAAAGGATGGCCCAAAACCAAATTTCGAGAGGATTGTGTCCTCCGACGTATTCCACATCTATGACAGTAATGACCACAGCTGTGCTGCCTCGGAATTTTTTTTAGGCGTCCTGCGTCGATGACGTCGATACGTTGTCCCTCGAGGGCCTCCGTCGAGGGTCGACGTCACCGGATGTTATATCTAGGACGCACGGCGCACGTAGCCTCCGCTCCATTTTTTATGCGAACTTGTTCACTTCGGAATCTCGGCACGCTCGGTTCTTATACTTTGTATTGAGAAAATGTCTTTGTCTTCTTCTACCCCGAAGTCGGGCTTCAAAAAGTGTCGGAACTGCGGTTCCAAAATGTCCCTCACAGACCCGCACAATGTCTGCCTCTGGTGCCTCGGCGAAAGCCACGCCTGCGATGACTGCCAGTCCTTGACATCGAAGGCCTTGCGGGAGCGGAAGAAGAAATTATCGGTAGGTAGGTTATCTAAAACCCTTAAGTCGAAATCTGCTGGGCTTTCGACCGATGACTCGATGGGTGACTCCACGTCGCCGTAAGTCCAGGGGGGTCTTGGTCTCGGAGTAGGTCCCGCCATTCCTCTACCTCTTCTAGGCATTCTCGGAAGCGCCGTCACCGGTCGCCTTCCCCGTCCTCGTCGGAGGACTCCGCCAGACGGCGGGTGACTTGTCCCACCAAGTCTTCATCGCCGGCCGAAAGGAACGAGCTAGAGCCACCTTCGGGCTCGGGCGGTCAGCGCGATCATCGGGAGCCGTCGAGGTACCGATCGGACAAGGTTGATCGCCATAGCCGTGCCAGGTCCAGGTTCCGGTCCTCGACGCCCTTGAGACCGTCGGAACCTGTGAGGCCTTCTAAGAAGGCATCGGCGCTGTGTCCTTTGAGGGACTCTCTTGAGGCTCCGGCTTGGAAGAAGTCGGCGACTCCATCGGCGCAGAGGCCGTCGAAGGACACTCTCGGGGCTCCGGCCTCGAAGCAGTTGTCGAAGTCATCGGCGCATCGGTCGACGTCGACGCTTTTCCATCAGCGCCCTCGACGCCTTTTGAGGAAAATTTACCAGAGGTGCCCGGGAGGGCTGTGGAAGCTCAGAGGAAGGCTCTCAGTAAGTCAGTGAGGCCTGTTTTTGAGCCCTTCTCTGGTCATCCCCCTCCAGGATGGATTTATTCCAGCCTTTGGATTACATTTCAGAGGTGGAAGAAGGATCGGATGAGGAGGGGGTTGTGCCTCCTGAGGTTCCTGATGACCTGTTGTCTGGTCACAGTCAAAGGGAAGACCTACGTCAGTCCTTACATGACGCCAGTGGCCTTGACACCTCTCCGAAGGCTGAGTTTGGCAGGCCTGAGCCTGGTACACATGCCAAATCCTCGTATAGGCGTCTCATGTGAAGGGTGACTGAGTACTTGGGGTGGTCTGCTCCACCTGTTGATTTTCTGCAGGATGACCTGACAGATATCCTGGAAAAAGGTCCACCCACTGACCCGGTGTTGCCATTTCATTTGGCTTTGCAAAGAAGGGTGGCGGCGGCTTGGACTGCTCAGGAGAGTCTCCCGGCAGTGAATAAGTCACTTCTGAAAAAATACCGTTCAGCCAGTGGTGACCCCTGATACTTGTCAACGCACCCCACCCCGGAGAGTTTGGTGGTGCAGGCGGCTACAGCCCCAGCGAAGCAGGCTGCGTACCCTACCATCCTTCCTGATAGGGACGACAAGCGCTTTGATGGTTGGGCGAAGAAGGTATTTTCTTCTGGGGCTATGGCTTTAAAGGCAGCCAACTCTGTTTGTGCCTTGACAAGATTCACTCACACTCTGTGGAATTGTGCATCTTTGGCGGCTGAACATATTCCCGAAGGGGAGGAACGAGATGTTTTTCTAGCCCTCGTCCAAGATGGCAAGGATGCCATGTGTGAATCCATTCAGTCGGGTCTGGACATGGCAGACTGTGTCAGCCGGTCCATGGCGGCGAGCACCGTGATGCGCAGGTTTGCCTGGTTGCGGAAGTCAGGATTTGCGCCTGATGTGCAATTCCGGATTTTCAACATGCCCTTTGATGGTGTCCATCTTTTTGGCAGCAAGGCTGACGAGAGCCTTGAGAGGTTGCAGACCTCCAAAGCTGCAGCAAAGTCTTTGAGCGCTGCAGTGCGCCAACCTCTGCCTTTTCGTCCTAGGGGACAGCAATGGAGGGGAGGTTCCTTTTGGTACTACTCTTCCTTTGGTAGATCGAGAGGAGCTGCCAGTCAAAGGGGCCACCGTAGGAGTACCAGAGGTGGAAAGTAAGGTACTCGAGGTGCCAAAGCCGCTCAGGGAGTTGCCTCTTTTCCCTCAGGCACTGCCGCTGCCGCGTCAGCTCAGTCATGAGGCCATGTCCCATGGTTTGCCGGTTGGGGGGAAGACTGGCGCAGCATCTTGTAGAATGGCATGCCATTACTTCAGATGTGTGGGTTCTGGAGATCATGGCCCACGGCTACTCTCTTCCCTTCCGGCAGAGGCCTCACGACAATCCACTGGGGAAGCTCTCTTTGAAGCCTCCGGATCCGCTCCTTGCGCAGGAAATCCTATCCCTGCTGGAGAAAGGCGCCATAGAACTGGTGCCTGTAGCGGAGAGGAACAAGGGATGGTATTCCACATATTTTTTGATCCCGAAAAAAGACAGAGGCTTGAGACCCATCATGGACTTGTGTGGTTTGAACAAGCTCCTCAGGAAGGACAAGTTCAAGATGGTTACTCTTTCTCAAGTACTCCAGGCCCTTCAACTTCAGGATTGGTTGGTTTCTCTCGACCTCAAGGATGTTTACTTTCATGTGCCGATTCATCCCAAGCACAGGAGGTACCTGAGGTTCGCGGTTGGCAACTCGCATTTTCAGTTTCGGGTCCTGCTGTTCGGATTGACCTCTTCCCCGAGGGTCTTCACCAAGCTGATGGTTTTGGTGGCAGCGTATCTCAGGAAAGGGGGGATTCACGTCTACCCCTACCTGGACGATTGGCTGATCAGGGCAAGTCCTGCATCATCTGTACGTCACCTGCCACTCCCATCACAAGCAGTGCTTCTCCCTCAATTTAAAGAAGTCTCATTTGACACCTACCCAGCGACTCCAGTACATTGGAGCAGTGCTTGACACATCCACAGGGCTGTGTTGTTTACCAGACATTTGGTCCGGAAATAAAGGTCGACAGGACAATTGGACGACACCAGTTGGTCGAAAACCAAATGGTCTAATTTTTTTTTTTTTTTATTTTCACTTTTTTTTTTTTTTTTGGGGGGTGGTCCCCCTCCCAACCCTCTTTTTTTCCTTAAATGAAAACCTAAAAAATATATATATAAATAAAATAAAAAATTCGACCATTTGGCTTTCGACCAAATGGTGTTGACCATTTGTCCTGTCGACCTTTTTTTTCGACCAAATGTCCGGACACCGGCTGTGTTCGCCTCCCCAGGTGAGGGCTCATCACATTCTGCAGATGGTGGACAAATTTCAACGTGCCCAGAGTCTCCCGGCGTTCAAGTTCTTGAGGTTGCTCGGCCTCTTGGCATCCTGCATTTTTCTGGTGCCATAGGCCAGGCTGCGGATGAGATCTCTGCAGTGGGCTCTCAAGATGCAGTGGTCGCAGTTCTCCGGCAGGATGTCGGCTCACGTTCAGTTTCCGCCCCCGGTCGCACAGGATCTTCTGTGGTGGGCCGTCAAAGGAAATCTGATGAAGGGTGCTCCATTTTGACAACCATGGCCGGAGGTGACGATCGTGACAGAAGCATCCTTCACGGGGTGGGGAGCTCATGCCAACGAGCTGACAGCCAGCGGCCGTTGGTCTCTGTTGGAGTCCAGACTACACATCAATCTGTTAGAGCTGCGGGCTGTCAGACTAGCCCTGAAGGCTTTTCTGCCGTCTGTGCGGGGGAAGAATGTCCTGATTATGACGGACAATACAGTGACCATGCACTACCTCACCAAAAAGTGGTGGGGGGGCAGGGTCCCTCCTGTTGTGCAGGGAGGCGATGCAGCTCTGGTTCTGGGCCATCCAGCAGGAGAATTCGATCTCGGCAGTTCATCTGTCTGGAGATGAAAACGCAGCGGCGGACGCTCTGAGCAGGCAGAGCACAGTCTCTCACGAGTGGGAGCTGGTTCAGGAAGTTCTTTTGGTGATCTTCGCCCTTTGGGGGACCCCACAAGTGGATCTCTTCACCACCAGTGTCAACCGGAAGTGCGATTCTGCTTGCGGGAATTTCCTCCAAGAGGAGCCTTAGGGGACACGTTCATAGTGGAGTGGTCCTTCCCACTGCTGTACGCGTTTCCTCCAGTCCCCGTCATTCCGCAAGTGTTGAGGAGGTTTACAGAGGTTTGGTTCCCGAATGATCCCCATTGCTCCGGCATTGGCCAGGAGAGCGTGGTACCATCTGCCCTCCACGCTGTCTTCCCTACCGAGACGATATGCTCTCACGGGAGGGGGGATGGGTTTTCCATCCAGAGGTCAAGTCTCTCAGCCTTCATGCTTGGTATCTGAAAGGTTGAGGTATAAGGATTGGGACCTCCCTGAAGACGTGTTGGAGGTGTTGCTTTTGGCCAGAAGGCCCGCAACGAAATCCCTGTACCGTTGCCGTTGGAGAAAGTTCTGTGACTGGTGCAGAGTACAGAATGTGGATCGTTTTCAATGTTCCATTCCTTTGGTTTTGTCTTTTTTGCTTTCTTTTGCCCACAAGGGCCTGCAAGTGGGTACCATTAAGGGGTACCTGGCGGCGCTGTCCATATTTAAGCGCTCGTCTGAGGAATGTTCTTATTTTAAGATCCCTTTGATTTCTTAGTTTCTAAAAGGGCTAACTAATGTGTTTCCGCCGTCGCCTTTCCAGGTGCCGGGATGGGATTTAGCAATTTGGTCTTAAAGTTCCTAATGGGAGCTCCGTTTGAGCCCTTGCATTCTTGCCCGTTGAGACTGTTGTCATTTAAGACTGTATTTTTAGTTGGTTACTTCCGCACGCAGAGTGAGTGAGTTGCAGGCACTTTCCGCCAAGCCACCTTTCACAGTGTTTCATAAGGACAGGGTTGTCCTTGGGGTTCGTCCTTCTTTTCTTCCGAAGGTTGTGTCGGAATTTCATTTAAGCCCGAAGGTGACTCTTCTGGCGTTTTATCCTCCTCCACATCCTGGTAAGGAAGAGGAGAGGCTCCAAAGGTTGGATCCTAGGAGAGCTTTGAGTTTCTATCTCTCACGGATGTCCCGGGTCAGAGTGGACGATCAGCTTTTTGTTGGTTATGCTGGAAGGCGTTTAGGTCAGGCTGTTTCCAAGCAGACCTTGTCCAGATGGGTCATTTTGACGATCACGGAGTGTTGTCATTTGGCGGGTAAGGACCCTCCAGTAGGCTTATGGGCTCACTCTACTAGGGGTGTGGCTGCTTCCACGGCTCTACAGAGGGGCGTTCCAATTCGCAATATTTGCGAAGCAGCCACATGGGGTTCTGTCCATACCTTTGTGAGACACCATGGGCAGGATTTGGCCTTTGGTAAGGCATTCCTATATTCAGCAATTTGATTGGGCATTCTAAAATTCTAAATTTGTAAATTCTTTTCCCACCTCCATACGTTGGTACTGCTTTGGGAGTCTGTCATAGATGTGGAATACATCCGAGGAGACAATCCCCTCGAAGAACAAGTTACTTTTCGTACCTGGTAACGTTCTTTCGATGGGATGTTCCTCCGCCATATTCCACATTGAACCCTCCCAGCCTGCCCCTCTACAGAATTTCTTATGCGATTGCAGCTTACGTTTCTGCATGGCTTTCTGTAGTCATTCTGGCAGAAGATTGGTGCCACACGTTCTGGGATAAAACTACAACTGAGGCTATGGGCGCCGTGTGTCCTAGATCTAACATCCGGTGACATCGACCCTCGACGGAGGCCCTTGAGGGACAGCATATCGACGTCGTTGACTCAGGACGCCTACGCCAGAAAACAATTCTGAGGCAGCACAGCTGTGATCATTACTGTCATAGATGTGGAATATGTCAGAGGAACATCCCATCGAAAGAACTTTAACAGGTAAGATAAGTAACTTGTTCGTCTAGGAGCAGGGCTTAGAAAGTGCATTAGTACCCCAATGGCTAACATATAGGTGCATTGGGCTACTAATGCAGTACATGTGCCCGCACCACTGGTATAGCTAAAACTAAATCACAGCTGTCACCAGCCTACTCCACAATACACATTTAGGGTGATAGAATTACCTTTGGATCAAAATGGGTTTCTTAAAAAGCACCCTCTGCTTAGAAAACATACACCTAGGTTGCGATATCACCATAACCTTATTGTGAACTGGAGACTGCCACCCTGGCCTCAATATCCATCCTGTTCAACTTAAGTTAGTGTGCACACTTTTTATAATTAAGTCTTTCTTTCGCCTGAAAAGCTCTCTTTCCTGGTCTTCCCACGTTGTCCTTATCTGCTACCTCAATTGCATGTCTTTGCAGTTCATCTTCTAGTTTCCTGTATTCAAGCTCTTTCCGCATAAGCCTGTTGACCTATTTTAAGGAAAACTCAATTTATCTTAATTTTAAAACGTCAGGATCAACTACAAAAGAAAGAGAAGAAACAGGTAAGTACATAGAGGCATCATCTGGTTCATCCTCTGCAGTGGGCAACACATCCTTAAACCTCTTAATGGCTGTGTCAGTGTATTAGCTTGGTTAAATCACCTGACGCAATCTCTCTGGGGTGCCATACTTGTCTAGGTGTGTCCATTTTAAGGTTTGCCAGGAGTGTACTATCTTTACATGCTTCAAAGTCGTTACTGTTAATTTATAGTTGGGCTTTAAGTGTAAATTGGTTAGTCTAAGGGTAGGGTAACGACCTATGCATTATGAAGTTATGAGTTATAGTGGCTGGATACAGTTGACATGGCAAATGGGAAGCATATCATCTCGCAGAGTGCTCAAGTGACTTGTATACTTGGCCTAATGACTTATTTGGTGTCTGAATTTGAGTAGCAGATGTTTGACTGCATGAAGTGTACTCTCATTAGAATGTTTGGTAAGACAACAGCTGTTAGTTGTTTTTCCTAGAGGGACTCTGGTGAACCCTTCATGACGAATCCCCAAAGGTTGCAGATCGGTCTACTCACATCAAGCTAGGGCAGACTCTGCAACTTGAAGCATGGTAGAGCAATCTAGGCTTTACTCTCAGAACGGGAAGTAGGGTTCCTAGGCCTGTTGAGAACAACAAGTACAAAACAATGTCGTTATAAAAATAGTGCTTTATTGTATTGAAAGACTGAGCAACCTAGCTATGTACAATCAAAGGTGATATACCATGTGTCATTAGTTTACCAGCACATGACATCCAACAGGGTATGGAGGGGAACTTCTATCCATGTAGCACCCTGGAGAGGAGGGAGTCAGCCAATCAAATGTCTAGGAATGCAGGCCTGAATTGCCGGTGCAAGCCCGTGTTCCATGACGTCTGACAGCTAGCTCCCCCACCGCCATCTTCCCCCCCCACCGCCATCTTCCCCCCACCCTCCATCCCTTTATTTTATTTTTTTCACCCTCCCACCCCCCTTCTTACCTTATTTCTCCCAGGCTGCATCCGCTCCTTCCCCTTTCCATAGCGGCCATCTTTGTAAAGGTTTTTCCTTCGTACAAAGGGACACTGTGTGCGTACCGTTGAAGGACGGAAAATCCTTTTTTCTTTTTAGCACCCCAGGTTACCGCTTTGGTAGACAGGGGTGCTAATGGCCTTAAACCCCCATTCCAAGGGCTGGAACGGGGGCTAACAGCTTGGAGCCCTTGTTAATGGCCCTTGCTTTGCCTGTTAACTTGGGCTGCCGGACCTTTACCCCTCATTCCAGCCCTTAGAATGGGGGCTTACCACCACATTATGTACAAGTAAGCAGCTCGTAGAAGATACTTTGTAGGGTACTATCCAAATGGAATATTGGAAGTCACTAGGCCTTAGGCTATTTGGAAAAAGGTAAATGTGGCACTTTGAATACAGGTTTGGTTCACTTGCTACTATGATTGAAGTCACCGCAGGTGAGTAAGGGAAACAGTTTAAACATTATTCAGCTGTGTTTTACAAGTCAACATTAACAGGTGCATAGCCACTTTAATTCCAGGAGTGGGAAGTGGCCCCGTGGCACAATTGCAGCTAAGCAATTCTAATACGGTTCCCACTATCTTTTTAAAGGTAGGTAATTTTACCTAATGATACCAAGCCCTTAAAACAGGTTACCAAAGAGGGTACAAAAAGAGTGATTGACAGCAGTTACATAGAAAACTCACCAACAGGCAAGTTCCCAATCAATCAATTACGTTGATTTCATAAATAAAATCCATAAAAACAATACAGAATTCATCAATATATACAGACAATAAAATACTCACTGAAAAAGGTTTGTTAAAGGGACTTTATGTTTAAGTTGCACTAATAAAAACCTAATAGATTCACTGAAGAAAATAGTTAAAGGGACATTATGGTTGCATGGTAAAACTGGAAAACCAAAGAAATTCACCAATTCTGATGAGCAATGCAACCATAACTCGAGTCACCGCCATGCACTGCTAAGGCTAACACCCAGGACATCAAAGAAGACATCACAAATGGCATCACTGATGACATCACATATCCGGGGCGGTTGTTTTTGTTCAGTGACAGAACAAATTTTAAGCAGATGTCATACTGCATTGATAACATGGTACACATGCTGTATATTTAGACCTTAACCGTGTGCAATGTTCTTTGGGTACTTTCCTTGGGGTTTGGCCTGAGCTCAGGGTGCACATACATGGTACAATAAGCAGGCCGCAGACAGACAACACCATTTTATACATGTTGATGAACTCTAATATTATAGTCATTTTCAAGTCCTAGTATTTTTTTCCTCCTTAGTAGAGATTCCCTCTATGTGCCCCTGATTTGTATGCATTGGTGCTCTACATATGTTTGTTATACTAACACATGTGTAGTAATGCTTGTATTGTTAGCAGAGGTGAAAGTGTATGAAATGAAGTAGTGGAACAATGTTCCCTGCTGCTCTGGCTCCGCTTCCCACAAACCCCATTGCCACGCCCCTGCCACGCACAATCCAAACTCCCAAACAAACACACCTGCTGTTTAAGGGAACGTTCAGTGCAGTGCACTGAAGTGCACGTTTTAACTTCTTTCTACACTTTTATTTTAAAACTAAACCATTCTGGAACAGTTTATTATAAAAATAAAAGAATAGGAACAGTAAAAAAAAAAAGAATTTAAGTAGAGGAGCACGGCTCCCAACTGCTCCCGCCCACTTCGAGCACCGATTGTTAGCTGTTGATTCCAAGTTTAACATTCGTCATGATTCTGATAGGCTTGGATTTATTATTCTACTGGCCAAACATGCCAGATTAGGAATAATCTACTTCTATGGTCCATGCTGCAGCCATTGCCTACGTGCATGTGTCAATAAATTGCTGTATTAACAACACAACTTCAGTAGAACATTTCGGTTTCAATAAGTACATTTTGTGTTACATGGAGTAGTGCATGAGAGGCCTCCCGATCATCCTTCGTATGTTGCTAGCAACACCTTAAACGGAACCCCTTGTAGGAACTTTCCATTAGGATTGTTACGATGATGCTATTCGTGATGTCATCTTTGATGTCCTGGATGTTAGTCTTAGCAGTGCAAGGCGGTGGTGCGAGTTATGGTTGCATAGCTTACCATAACTGGCAAATTTCTTAGTTTTTTCTATTTAAGCTTGCAACCATAAAATCCCTTGAATACCTTTTTTTTCAGTGCATTTCATAGGTTAGTGCAACTTAACCATAACTTCCCTTTTAACTGTTATTTTTTACTGAATTTCAATGGTTTTTATCAATGAAAATATTGCATGATGTTACAGCACTGTATACAAGTGTTGGGGAGATGTATCATTGTTATGCTTCACCCCCTCTCCTATTGAGATCCCCAGCACCTTTTGCTGGACTTATGGAACTTTTTCTTTAATCCTGAATGAGTGAAGCCTTTTTCCACTCATTCATTCTTGTGGGCTCTGTCTTTTGGAACTCCATTCTTTGTATTTTACACAGACTATGGAGTCTATTTTTCTCCATAGCTCTTAAAGGCATCTGTATTTTAATATTGCAGAGCACAGGTCCATATGGGCAGTGTTGCTGGGGATCCTTAGGGTCCTCCTTTGAGATTCTTTTCTTGACCCTAGAGTAACTACAGTTCTTAAGGAGATACTTTGTATCTCTCCAGAAACCTTAGTCTAAGTGATTGGCACACACCACCTTATGTGGAGTGCCAAGGGAATACCTAGTATCCCCCTTCTCTCTGCTCCAGTGACTTTTTAGTCACATATACAATCTCCTAGTTATGGCTGGTGGCAGTGGACGTGTTCTACCAACTATTGTGTAATTTTTGTTCCACAGGCTATGTCCATAGCCTCTGTAGTGCTTAATAGGGACATCCAAGTACCAATTTATGGTGGCCTCCCTTCTTTTTTCGCCATTACTAGTGTGGTTGTTCTTTGTTAACCCTTCTTCTGCCGATCTGGAAGGGAGAGGCCAGTGTGTGTGTGTGTGTGTGTGTGTGTGTGTGTTTTGCCTTCGGCAGGAACACTTGAATGTCCCTGACTAGGCTCCAGTGTGTCTGGGCAGGCAGGAAGTGGGGTAGGAGTTTTCCACCCCACTGTCCTTTGTCTGCCAGAGTGCCTGAATAGAACCAGCTCCCACTGTGGGTTTGGCTGTCCCGATTGGTCAGCCAAACGTCCCTTTCTGTAAATCGCTGAGAGATATTGCAGAGGAGTGTGTCCTGGAACTTTATAAAAGGTGAGGCTCCTGGAGTGAAAAACAAGACGACCACTGGAAGCTGAAGTAACCGAAGAAGACAACCTGGGATGCCTGAAGACCCTTTGCAACACCATGAAGCGACCACTGCTGCCCTGGCCCCGTTTTCTGTGCAAAAGAAGACTCCTTCCCTTTGGCTGGTGGGAACAACCAGTCCCAAAACACACTTTGATTTGAGCCATCTCCCGAGGTCTTGTGAGCTTCCAGACTGCGGAACTGCAATACCAAGAGACCTGCTGCCCATTTCAAGAGCATCATCGTGGAAAGGCTGAATCCCTCCAAATCTTTGCTGAGCCCTCAAGGACACTCTAGAGATCCGATACAACTCACCCAGACCCCCTCATCAGAGCGTGGGACTGCAGGAAGTGAAGAAGATTGACCGGGCGAATCACATCCTTTGTTGGTGCTGCTGAAAAGGCGCTAAAACAGCAAAGTGACCAGAGAAGTTAATGAAAGTCGTGCCAGAGATCCTCCCTCAAGACTGCTGCTGAGAGATCCTGTCCATTGTCCTAGCTTCAGTCATCAGACCAAGGAAACCAGAGGTTGGGTCCAGAGTTGCAACAACTCGGAGCATCCACCACAAACATTTTTGTCAAACCTAAGGTACTATGGGGGAAAAAGGTATTGCTTACCCGATTCCAGAAAGTTGCTCCAGAGGACTGGGGTGCACATTGAGGTGTCCAGGACATCCCCCTCTTTCCTACAACCTCCTTTGACAGGGTCTCCAATGTTGGTGAAGCCTTCTTGTATCTTCCTTCCTAGAGACTAGAAAGTATCCACAGGAACTTATGATTTCTAATGCTTTGCAAGACTTTAAGCCGCTACGAACTGCCTTTTAGTTAGGGTTCCGTTTTTGACTTTGAAAGACTTCCTGTTCCGCGAAACTGCCTCTAGAACCTGAATCTCTGCTAGGATAACAATAACCAATTGTTTTCCTTCCCAAAAATAACTGTCTTATATGTGTATGCAGACTGAATACAATTACCGTATTACTGTGTGGGTGCGCGGTATTACCGCCAGAACTGTCAAACTCCTGTAACAATTGTGTACGTTCTGCAACTACCAACTAAGAAGTGGCCCTTTTGAAAGTATAGAAAAGTATACATATGTGTGTTGTTTTATTGTGCTAAGTATTTAACAGTGACTCTTATGTATACATAATAAATGTATATTTAAATATAAATGTTTGTGTAAGTGTTTCTTTTGATTTACAAATCTAACTGGTTTCAGTATACTTACCTGCTGTATGCAGTGATTTTTATCGAATCCAAAACAACTAATGAAAAAATAAAGAATGAAAAAATAACTAATTCCAAAATAACTAATTTTGACAAAAAATAAAAATGGGGTTGTGAGGGTGAATAATGGTTTTGGCGGTGGGTGAAAAGTATTATTATTTTTAAAATTGGAGGGCTTTGGGGGGGGAAGATCCCCCCCCCCAAAAACAACAAAAAATGAATTTATTTTGTATTTGTTATTTTTTCATTAGTTATTATTTAATTCGTTATTATTACATGTAACCCTTACCTACAGCTCACATCTTCCTCTTAAGATAAGCCTGACTGCTCTGCCACTCTACCAAGGTCCTTGAGTAGTACAGACTGATGCTAAGAGTTGGGGATCTACAAACCACTGGGATAGCTTACTAAAGTCTTACCTCCAAGTGGGACTTTAGGAAAACTCCCCTAATAGGTTATTAATAATTTCTCTTTTAACATATATGAAAGGACTGTAAATCTCCTTTAACAAAAATGTTTTGCAGTGCATACTGATGTCATTTTCAGCAGCGCACGCTGGGCCTGTAAGTCATGGTTGAATTGCCTTGGGCATGAGGCTTAACCGTGACTCCGGCCCCACCAAACCACCTTGGTTATCCATTGCACCCAGCCTGCATCCTAGTCCAGTGTCCTTATACCCACATAATGTGACCCATGGCCAGTGTCCACAATCCATGGGCATAGGCTTTGTGCATGATGCAGGCCCCAGTAAGCAAATTAGAGTAGACAGTTCACCTTGTCAGGGGCTAGGCACACTGCCCAGGCACCAAAGTTATATCACTATTTTTGTACCTACATTTTGTCCTTGTCGAGTCTATACTTTTTTTTACAAAGTTTTGTGCACATTTGTCAAACTGAGCTAAAGTTATAAGCCACCCAAAAATGCTCATCCTGTCGGAAAGCAACTTAACCATAACTACATGGTCGCTAACACAGACCCTGTAATAAATGCAAAAGGGTGTTTCTTCCTATACAAAAGTTAACTTAACCATGGCAATAAACGCCATCCTATCCAATCCCGGGAGTGTCTGTCCACAGTAGAAGCATTCTTTATAACATTTAAAAATAGGCTAGACAATTTTGAAGTGCAAGCAAATATTTCCTCCGATACAAAGCTTGCATTAAATATAGTAAAAAGCACCATCCATCTTCTGAGTGTCTGCCCGCTGTTAGGGCAGTTTTTCCAAAGTCCTCTGGAAGGTAGGGCTTTACAAAACTATCCCAATGGTTTGTAGATCCCCCAACTTTTAGTATCATTCTGTACTACTCATGGAACCTTGGTAGAATGTCAGAGCAGTCGGGCTTATCATAAGAGGAAGATGTGAACTGTAGGTAATAACACTGAACCTAATTAGTAATGCACATTAAAGAAACCTGTACTAAATAAATGTATATAACATATATATTTATTATATTTACACAAGAATCACTTTTAAATACTCAACACATTAAACTAAAGCACTTAGGAATGCTTTAGAAAACTATTCAAAGGCCACTGCTTAGTTTCTAGTTGCTCGCGGTTACAATTGTTACAGCTTTTGACAGTAATGAGCGTTGTACTGTATTATCGGTAATAACGTACACTCGCAAATCTTCGAAGAAATATGGTAAGTGCATTTACTCTGCAAAACCACATTAGATAATGACGTTTAGTTGGGAAAATAGTTGGTTTATGTAATACTAGCAAAGCTTAAGGTTATAGAGGCAGTTTCTTTCGCACAGAAGGTTTTTAAAGTCCAAAATGCAACTCTAGCTAAAGGCAGTTTCGGAGAGGGCTCCAAGTCTTGACAAGCAGCAGGACAACGAAAATTCCTGCAGCTATTTTCTAGTCTCTAGTCTCTAAGATGCAAGAGGATACAACCAACATGGGAGACCCTGTTAAAGGACTCGCTAAAGGTACACAAGCAGCCTCTTGGGTAAGAGGGGGTTGCCCTTGACACCTCTATGTGCACTCTAATGCTTTAGAGCGACTTTTTGGATGACGGTAAATAATACCTTTTTTCCCACAGTACTTTTGGTTTGAAGAAATGTTCGTGGTTGGAATCTCCTCGATATGGCAGCACTGGACCCGATCACCGGATTCCTTGGTCTGGTGACGAAAGGCAGAACAATGGACGGGATCTCTCAGCAGCAGTCTCGAGGGAGGACCTCTGGCACAGATTTCAGCAACTTCCCTGGTCACTCTGCAGTTGTGGCGCCTTTTCTGCAGCACCAACAAATGATGCGATACGCCTGGTCAATCTTTTTCAGTTCCTGAAGTCCTGCACTCTGGGCAGGATTGTGTCTCTGGAAGTTCACCTGAAGCTCAGCAAAGACTTGGACAGATTCAGCCTTTCCATGATGATGCACTTCAATTGGGTCAGAGGTCTCCTGGTATTGGGGTTCCACGCTCTGGAAAGTCACAGGACCTCGGGAGATGGCTCTGATTAAAGTCCGCCTTGGGACTGATTGTACCCACCAATCAAAGGGAAGGAGTTGTCCTCTTTGAAGTTCCTCTGTCGCACAGACAACAGGGTCAGGACAGCAGTGGTTGCTTCAGTGTTGCAAAGGGTCTGGAGGCGTCTGTTTGTCTTCTTTGGTTACTTCAGTTTCCAGTGGTCGACTTCCCGTTCACCTCAGGAACCTCACCTTTTATTCAGTTTCAGTGCACATTCCTCTTCAATCCCGCTCCATAGTTTACAGAAAGGGGCGAGTCGCTGTCCAATCAGCACAGCCAGACACCCAGTGGGAGCTGGTTTCAGGCAGACAAAGAGAAGGGGAGTGGAAAAACTCCTCCCCCATTACCTGCCTGCCTAGACACATTGGAGCCTAGGAGTTGACACCCATGGGTTTCCGCCAAAGGCAAAACACTCACACGGACCTCCCACTCCCAAAATGGTAGAAGGGCTAACAAAGGACAACCACACTAGAAATGGCGAAAAAGAAAGAGGCCCCTGAGTTAGTACTCATGTGCCCCTATTGTGCCTAACCGGGGCTATGGACATAGCCTGCGGTAACAATTAAACACAATAGTTGGTAGAACACGTCCACTGCCACCAGCCAAAACTAGAAGGTTGTCTATGTGACTAAAATGTCACTTGAGCAGAGAGAAGGGGATACTAAGTATCCCCTTTTCACTCCACATAAGGTGGGATGTGCCAATCTCTCAGAATATAAAGATTTAGGGGGGATACAAAGTATCTCTGTCTTTAAGCACTGTAATTAATCTAGGACATGAAAGAATCTCAAAGGAGAACCCAAAGGGTTCCCAGGAACACTGCCCGTAAGGGGTGGTGTGCTGCAAAAGTAAAATACAGAGTGCATTAAAAGAGATATGGAGGAAAGTAGACTCGATAGAAAAGGTAAAACGCAGAGAACAGAGCTCCAAAAGGAAGAGCCCTAAAAATGAATGAGTGGAAAAAGGCTCCACACATTCAGGATGTAAGCAAAAAGATCCTGAAGTCCAGAAAAAAGTGCTGGGAGTCTTACTGGGAGAGGGGATGAAGCATAAAAATGATAAATCTCCCTAACACCCACAGTACATACAATAATGCTGGGCGACATTGAGAAAAGCCTACTTCTTTTCGGGACTCACACGGCGGCCTTTGGCAGTGTCTCGCCCTGGAGAGGGAATGGTGCCTTCCATGGCATTTAGCACAGCGGGCGACTGAGTCGGTCCTGGCGGCTTGCCTTGGCTCTTCCTTCTGGAACACCCGCACACCATGCTCCTGCGGTTCACCCAGCATCGGCGGTTCGCCCTCACGCTTCCTCCAGCACCATTCGCAGTACACTTCCCTGCATGTGGTGTTGACGTACGCACGTCACAAATCGCTACCCGGAAGTGGTGACATGAAAGGAACCGGCAATGAAGAGTCTGCACTCCTCAGCTGTTTTCCGACAGTGATTGGCGCTCCAGTTCCTTTTGATCTGATTTTTTCTGTGATTCCTGACCTCAGCTTCGTTTCTATTGGACTGGCTTGATTTTACCAACTGTCTTGGTGCTACCTGGTTTCTTCACGGACCTTTCCCATGTGTATCGATCTGCTTTTGGTTCTCCCTGCCTGTTGTCGCGCCTTGGATCTTTGCTCAACCCAGATGTTGACCCTACTTTGCTTTCACGTATTGGATTGCATATGGATTTCCCTGAACTGTGGTGTCTTTATTGGATAACTCTGCACTTTTGTCCCTGGGAAATAGTGCTTTGGATGCCTTCTGGATTTACCATTTTTCTCCCCTAGTTTTCGTCCTTGTGCTGTCCGGGTCAGTCCCCTGCTCTCTAGCATGGGACTTTGTTGTCCGATGGCATCCACCTTGGGCGGGCACCTCTGGCCTATGGACTTGTCACACCTGGTAGGAATACACATAGGTGCAACAGCCATTTACTATCCTGAATTAGGTAGGAGTGGTGGTTTCTGGCCGTCAATCGGGTCTGCTTGTGTCCGTAACTGTTTTTTCTGCTTTCCTTCCCATAGCGCCTGTGTTCCTACAGTTACATACAGGTTCTGTGGGCGGTGCTCTCAGGAGGAAAGTCTCCCCGGTTTGGGAATCGCTGCTCTCCACATTTCTTACAGAAGGGGAGCGGCAATTGCAGAGGCACCACAGGTCACAACCCTTCTTTTTAATATCATCTTCAAGGTTCTAGTTCTAATTCTTAAACAAGCTGGACACAAGAACATAAAATGCATTACGTTTTTTTCTGGAGCTGGACACAGTAGGCAATGTTTCAAAAAAGTCTTACCTGACCATACCGCTGTCACAAATCTCAGAGGAAGGCAATTAATCCAACTGAAAGAAATGTCATTCCGGGAGCTAGATTTATTTACCCACATCAGATATTTTAGCATCTAGCAAGATGTTATAAATGCATGGCTATGATTAATGGTTTTACTAATTCTGCAGATTTGTGCATTTCCTGCATATGAACAGACATCTGTACATTTAATGGGATTGCTGCAGTTTGGTCTAAATTATCTGTACATTTACTTTATCCAAGTATGATTTTATATATTGAAACCTGGGAATGCTCCATGTTTTTCTCTTGTTTTGTGTGAACTGAGAAAGAGGAGTGAGAGGCTCCATGTTTTTCTAGTATGGCCTTTATAATAAATTGAGTTTAACGCAGCCTTTTGATTGCTCCAGATACTAAGCCAATGTAAAATGGGGTGAAGGGTCAGGTCATCTTATTAAAAAAAAAAAGTCATACTCAACTCCAAATGAGCACCATAGTTTCAAGCAGACAGTGGCACATTGTTAGGTAGAATTTCATTTTTGTGCAATATTCTCCCCACTTGTAAGATCCTGAGCACTTTTTGCTGGACTCCTGGAATTTTGGATCAGTTCTCCGGAGTGAGTGAGACCCCTTTTCCACACTCGCTGAGTCTTTTATTTTACCAATGGGAACCTTTTTCAACCCTTTTGGTTGTATCTTTTTGGAGTCCTGCTTTCCTCCACCATTATAGGCATCTGCAATGTATTATTGCCGCACATATCACTTCCTGTGCAGTGTTGCTGGGAGCTCTTTCAGCTGCCCTTATTATTTTCCTTATGATAACTACTGTTACCAACGATAGGGGGATACTTTTTAGCCAATCTGACTTTTATTTTTGGAATCGGTACACCCCACCTTATGTGGAGTGCTTAGGGGACACAATGTATCCCTTTTTCCACTTCTCCTGTAACTTTCTAGTTCGTGACAAGTTCATGGTGGCAGTGGATATTTTCTACTGCTTTTTCGTTCCAGGTACGGTAAGGGACACATGGGTCACCATTGTACTAAAATGGTGCCCGTCTTCTTTTTTTGCCAACTCTTAATGCCTTTCTTGAGCCTTCTTTGCCATCCTGGGTGGGGGAGGTCCCGCTCCCGTTGGGAAGCTCGCCTGAGAGAGGACAGAAAGCTGTGAGTGCACCGAAATTCTCCAGGTCTTTGTCCACTAGTATTTCTGCTTGATTCCTGTGGTGACTGGGAGTCTGGCTGTCTCATTGAGACAGCCACCACCTAAAGTTTGAATGTGGCATGTCTGCTGATTGGCTGGGTTGCTGCATAAAGGCATGTGCCGTGGAGCAGAACGAGAAAGTTGACCGTGACTGCTAAGTAACCGCTGCTGCTCCAACCTCCTCTTCCGAGCAACAGGGAAGCTCCAGACCAGACAAATTCCTCCCCAGGATTGGTGGCACCAACCAGTTTCGAGGCAACCTGCATTTTGAGGCATCCCTCGAAGAGCTGCGACTGTCCTGGGCTGCAATTCACCAATACTCTGGGAACTGGACCAATCTGCTGTGCATATTCTCCCGAAGCGCGGTTTTGGTTGGGAACTTGTGGGCATCCTGCTGGATCTACAGAGAAACTTCCCACTCCTAGGCGTTTTCTGAAGTAAGTCGAGACCGAGAAACAGAAAAGTCTGCTGTGTGGCAACCGTCGCTGAACCAAAGCCGGTGCCGAGTCCCATCAAGCTGGTACCGTGAAGATTGTCTGCTAGGCGTCACATTGCAAGAAGCTTACCGTCTACTCCTGCCAAAAGTTCCTTGTTCAGCCTCCAGTGTACAAATCCGAGCAAGAGCTGCTGTCACCTCTCCTGGGGACCCACAGGCAACCTTGTTGTCTGTCTTCATTAAACGGTATTGTCCCGCTCCTAGGTACCCGGGTGCTTGCTGTGTTGAATCAGACTCCTCCTGAGCTTCCTGGGACACTTTGGTGTGGACAACCTGTTCGGACTGGTTTTCTATACTCTAGCCTGGTGGACAGATGTATAGGAGGCCAACCTAGTTTAGTGAGGGGGACAACTCTGGGAGCTGTAGCCAAACCAGATCAAGGTAGCTAGGTGAGTGGTCAAGGCTAAGTCTCAGGAAAGGTGAGTCTGGTAAGGGACCATCAATGAGTACACACAGTAAAAACCCAAGGAACACAAGTGGACAAACAGTAGTAGAAACAGGTATGTATTTATGGCTGTATAAACGACGAAAAAAACGACTGGCATGTAATGTTATCAGACACGACTAATACAATGACTGACTGATGCCTGCAGGCTTTTGGTGTTATAAATAAATAAATCATATGCAATCATTGGAGTAGGGCAAAATACATAAAATACCACTACAAAAGAAGGTAAGCATTCGTACATATCACTACTAGTCCACAGATATACAAGACTAACTTCAAAGGCCAAGCCCTGGGATGTATGGGGCCTTAAGCCTAATAGTACACCAAAGTTCCACACAGTTTTGTGAGACAGAAAAAAGTTAGTGGAGGGCTCCTGGGGACAAATGAAGAGTTCCAAAAGGTATAGGACAAGTTGTTCTAGTGAATACAAGTGTATCCCCTTTTGCAGAATTCTTATTCGAGCAAGCACTGGCAAAGCCAAACTATTCATAAAGTTTTCAATTATCCAAACTTTTAAAAAGGGGAATTGTGGACCAGATAAGTGCATCTGTAACTCGCTGTCCGAAATCAGATACTTCTTGGGACTTGGCAGGTCTTCAGAAGAGGGTCCATGGTCGTTTTTCCCGCCTTCAGCTCCAGTCCTCAATGCCCAGGGGTTGCAGGTTCGAATACTTTTCCGGTTGGCGACAAATGCTGGTATAAGTTCTTCATGTTTGAGAATGCAAAAGAACTTGATGCTGGTCACCTCTCAGCACAGGACTGGATGCCGGAAAGCTGTTTTGGACGACTGCCACTGACGCATGGCGGCATTGGGGGGTTAGGGGGGAACATTTGTCACGGTCAGACTTCGCCTCTTATCTCTGGTCCCCTGGATGCTGGAACCATGAATTTTGGCAGAGACGACACCTGTAGCACACGCTGTCGATCCCCAAAGGTCCGAGCTTCAATGTGGAATGGTCTTGTCTGCAGCACGGTAGCCCAAACTCTGAGCTGGCCAGCCACTTGGTGATCCAGGGGCTTTTCTGATGGCTCTTCTTCGTTTAACTCTGACCTGACATCGAGGGTGATTGTTGCCACCACCCAAAGGGTCGAAGCTCCTTTGCAGGACTTCTGAAAATCACTAGCGAGACAGGACTCTCCAGGGAAAGCAGCAGAAGTTGGTGCCAGGCTGCCTTCTAACGGGTCTCTGCTTTGCTCACTCGTCTGGCAGCTGGACAGGATACTTGGCTTCTTCAGGTTTGTTCCAGGATCTCTCTGGAATGGGAGCAGTGCACCTCTTCTTATTCAAAAGCCAGGTAAGAGCCGAAACACCCCCTAGCCCTTGATCTGACCCTCACACACCCCAACAGTGTCAAATTTAGGCCCACTGGTGGCACAGCTTATTCATACCACTCGGACATACTGAAACCAATTTGTGGATTGGGACCAGACAGTCTTAACCCACTTCTTGGCAGCAAACACACATGGTCCTGCAGTAGCCCACAGAAAGTCTCGGCTTTCCCTGGCAATGCAAAAAGATGTTCCTGTCCTCCCAGGTCGGGAAGAAGTGTTAGAGAAAAGATGGCCAAATGAAAAACAAAAATCCTTGTGGCACAGCCAAACGCGGTACATGCGGTAAGGATAAACAAAACTACACAAAAACATTGCAGAAACTAACTGCTGCCACCAGCTTATCCCTTAGGCACACACCATTTTATCCCTTAGGCACACCTAAAGTAACTAAAAATCCTCTTTGTTCTGCCCTAGACTAATGCTCAAAGTGTACCCCTTTGAACCGCATGGTAAGATGCATTGTACAATGATAAAAAGTTACCAAAAGTTGCAACAAAGTAGCAACAGTAAGGGAAAACGTTTCCCAGTACTGACAGCCTGAAGGACATGCCAGTTTTGCCATGACAAATGAGCAAAAGCCAGCGTAGTGAAACTGAAGGCTTCACTGCACTACGAAAAGTTCAGGTCAGATACAAAAATAAAAAGCAAAACGTTTGGGGGTCCATAAAAAATGAAGTGAAAGTTGCTCAAAAGAGAAATCTTTCTTAACGCAACCCAACGGTGTTCTCCCTGGCCTAGGGACACTGGTCCTTTTTTCTACAATCCTTCAGTGTGTCTACCTGACCTCCCTGAACCACCTTTTAACTAAGCATTTTACTTACTTGCAACGTTGAAGATTCCTACTATTTTGACATCTTTGACAGTGCCTGCCTTACTTTGTTCTTCTGCCCAGGGGCATGGGACACGCAGGGTCCCCAATGACTTTGAGGCCATCATACCCAGATAGGGCTGGACTTACTGAAGAATAGGTTGCTTATACTTAACAATATCTGTGTTGCTTACTGTAAATGTTGGTTCTAAGAATTGATTTTCTAAGCTTGAATACCTACCTGTATATCACTTAAGATTGTACTACTGAACTAAGTAATGCTTAACTGAATTCATATATATATATATATATATATATATTTCTGAGGCTTGTGGAATCTGCTTAGATCACATGCTGTGCATAGGCCGACATCTAGTGGAAGCTGCAGAGTATTACAGTTTGTTTTTTGAAACTCGAAAAAGGGCGTCGAGACAGGGCGTACCAGTAATAATATCCCTAGTGTGACGTCCACTGTACCCATGATCCCTCACGCATCTAGGACCCTCAGATTGTTTTTTTCCGCCATTCTGGTCGGAAGCATTTCGCGGAGTTCCCTGGCCTTAGCCATACTTTTGCTAAATATTGTTAAATTTACCCATTTCTCCACCCCAACGTCGAGTCACCGAACTTCCACACTCGACGCCGGCCCGGAGAAGAATTCGACAGTCGACAGCTGCACGACAGATTTGGGCCTAGGAAGGCCTCTGGCCTCGGCCCGGGCCTTGGAAGGCCGCTGGCCTCGGCTCTGCAAGTAGGGAGAGTGGGGGGTGGACATACTCTACACTCTTTTGGTATATAGTTACATTCTTATATATTCCTACACTTACAAGCCCGCTGCCATAAGGTGCGTATGGAGGGTACCCCTTATGCCCCAAGTGCAACCGCAAATACCCTTGGGTCGACAGGCACGCCACGTGCAATCTCTGCTTGCCGAGGACCCACCCCGAGGCGAACTGCAGAGCATGTAGTAGGTTTAAACCCAAAACACTTAAGGACCGTTCGATCAAGCGTTGGGCCCACCACGCCAGGCGTCAAGAGGCCATGGCAGCGGAGGGCGCCTTCAGCGATGGCAGCGACGCCGTGCTTTCGTACGGGGAGGGCATCATGGCGTCGAAAGACAGCCAAGCGCAAGTCCCCGACCTCGGAAGGTCGTCCGGCAGGGCGGCTATGGGGAAGACCCCCGGCGACACAAGCGCTTCCCACAGCACTTCCACAAAACACATGAAGTCCAACCGGGATTCGACGCGCACGTCAAGTTCTCGGAAAGAGGCACATAGAGAACGGTCCGAATCGGCATCCTCTGGGCGTTCTCGATCACGATCGCTGCATGACTCCAGGCAATCATCCACTGTTGCCAAGAGTGCCTCGCTCCCCAAGGTAACGGAAGTTCGATCGTCGGGGGACAAAGCCGACTTCCATCCCCAGAGCGCACTCCAGGAGTCGGCACCCGCAGACCGCGTTACGGCGGCTCCCGAACCCCTACCTCCACACTCGAAGGATAGGGACACTACCCCCGAACCTCGACGCCAGGCGTCGAAAGGCTCCGTAGGGGCGAAACAACAGGGAAAACACTCTTCCACTCACGGGGACGGGGAAAAACCACAAAGGAAGCAGCCTCTGCCTACTTCCACACCTTTAAGACACTTCACTCCTCAGAAACAGACAGACAAGTCCAAGTCTTCTGCTATCACAAAAACCCCTACTCAGACCACCAAGTCTAGTCAGGATAAGTCAGAGAAACTTCCAGAAAGGGTCATCCCCAGTTCTAGAGAATGGTCTAGTGATGACATAGACAGGGTTATGTCAAGGATGTCATCATTGGAAGATTTTTATGCAAAAAATCCTGAACACTTTCTCTCATATACTCCCGACGGGTCAGCACCCTCAGCCTCTAAGGATCCTATACCTCCAAGTAAAAAGTCCCGGTTTGAAACACCAACACGGTCTTCGGACCCCTTCTATGTACAGCCCTACTCTCAGTATCAAGGAGAGACATCCTTTTGTGAGGATCCAGATTTGGGCATGTTGGAAGAACAAACTGGTATGGGCTACTATGGGGATGATGAGGACCAAGAAGAGTATGAGGACGACCCGCAAACCTACAGAGTAGATTCCCCGGTAGAGAAGGAACCCCCGGTTACCGACTCCCCTGGCGACAACCAACCTCTCCTGAATGAAGTGCTGTCTCGAGCAGCCCAACATTTCCACATTGACACCCAGGGTGCTCAAGAGGAGAGGGACTTCGCCGAAGAGTTAGTGGGAGAAAGGAGGCCTGTTGCTCAGGCCATCCCTATCCTGAAGTCTATTCAAAGGAGAATAGATCCTTCACTCGTAAATCCTAACCTCAGCAGAGCAGTGAACCCCAGGATTGAGAAACTTTTCAGGGCAGCCCAATCAGACCCACTGTATATAAGGGGCATCTGAAGCCGGACTCCCTAGTTGTTACAAACACCCGTAAGAGGGCTGGAACACCCTTGTCATCGTCCGAACCTCCTCCCGACAAGGAGAGCAAGAAACTGTATGGGTTGGGCAGGAAAGTTGCCTCCACTTCCGCATACCAGGCAAGGATTGCCAACTCCACCACCCTGTTGGCCAGCTACAACTGCCATCAATGGGAAGAAGTCGCGGCACTCATAGACTCCGCCCCAGAACCCTTAAAGAGCCAGTTGGCACGAGTTTCGGCGGAGGGAAGAGCCGTGTCCGGTTGCATTCTAAAGGCAACCTTTGATGCCGCGGATAACGCCGGCAGATTGATAGCAGAAGGAACTGTTATCAAGAGACACGCTTGGTTAAGGCAGTCTGCATTCAAGGCTGAAACCCAAGCATCATTGTTAGATAAACCGGTGGAGCCGGATCTGTTGTTTGGTAAGGCGGTCGAGGACGCGCTGAAAAATGCCAACGACGAGTATGAAACACTAAAATCCCTAGGCCAACTAACCAATAAACCCCCTAATCAGAGAGGGAATGGCAATTTTCGTCGCCCACGCGGCCAAAATTCCCAGAGAGGATCTAACTATTCCCAGGGGCAGGGTACACCGTGGAGCAATAATAACGAACAGTCTACCCAGGGTTACGGCAGGGGTAATAAGAGAGGACGTGGGAAAGGTAGAGGCAGCCCCACTAGAGGAGGTGGCACGCCTCCACCAAAACAGTGACGCTCAGTTCAGGGTCCCTTCTCACGCAACCCCAGTAGGGGGACGCATTTCCAACTTCACCCAAGCTTGGGAAGGGATCACATCAGACAGATGGGTGCTGTCCACAGTATCCGCAGGGTACTGCATAGAACTGTTAGAGCGTCCCCGAAACCATCCTCCACGACAAAGAATACATTCTTTGGACCACCAGAAGATCCTCCTCGAGGAGATCGTCAATCTGCTAGCAAAGGGCGCGATAGAACTCGTCCCGGGACACCAGGTAAACAAGGGTATTTATTCAATTTACTTCCTTGTGCCAAAAAAAGATTTGACAATGCGCCCAGTATTGGACTTACGGCCTGCAAACAAGTATGTCAAGCCCCAAAAGTTTTGCATGATTACTCTCCAGGAGGTAATCCCCCTCCTAAAAAAGGGGGATTACATGGCAACATTGGACATGAAAGATGCCTATTTTCATATTTCCATGTTCCCAGCGCACAGAAAGTACTTGCTCTTCAAGGTGGACAGTCGGGACTACCAGTTCAAGGTACTGCCCTTCGGGATAGCTTCGGCTCTAAGGGTATTCACCAAGGTACTGGCGGTGGCGGCAGCACACCTACGCAGGGAGGCAATCCCGGTGTACCCTTACCTGGACGACTGGCTCATCACGGGGGAGACCCCAGTAATTTGCAGAGAAAACATTCAAAGGACAATCGACCTCCTTTTCGAATTGGGTTTCTCAATAAACGAGAAAAAGTCAAGTCTCGTGCCAAGCACATCCAAACAGTTCCTAGGACCTATCCTAGACACTCAAGAGGGGTTGACCTTTCCTTCCGAGGAAAGAATTCGGAATATACTGCTGCAAATTCCGCAATATCAGTCCGGTCGCCAGTTAACGGTACGCAAAGCAATGCGTTTGCTGGGCATGATGGCGTCATGTATTTACCTGGTCCCCCACGCGCGCCTGCACATGCGTCCCATGCAAGAATGGTTGGCGAAACAGTGGTCTCAGGCAAGTGGTCAGTGGGACGATCTAGTGGTCGTTTCGCCAACACTTGTACAAAGCCTTCACTGGTGGACAAGAGAGAATCTGTCCAAGGGGAAACCCTTTTACGATCCTAAGATATAGGCGGTAGTCACAACCGATGCATGCCTGACGGGGTGGGGAGCTCACCATCTCCACCACACAGCTCAGGGTCTCTGGTCGCACTCAGTGGCCAAGAATCACATCAACCTGTTAGAGCTTCTGGCAGTATTCAGAGCACTTCAAGCGTTCGAGCCCTACCTGTTAAATCTGTCAGTGCAAATCCGGACAGACAGCACCACAGCCATGTTCTACCTGAACAAGCAAGGAGGGACTCGGTCGCCAAATCTGTCCAAGCTTGCCCAGAAAATCTGGATATGGGCGCTCAGATGGAACATCTTCCTGTCATCGCAACATGTTCCAGGGGATCTCAATTCCCTAGCGGATGCTCTGAGCAGAGACCCCCTCCCAGAGGAACACGAATGGTGTCTACACAGAGAGGTCATAGAAGATATCTTCTCTCAGTGGGGTTTCCCCACTATAGACCTGTTCGCCACAAGCGAAAACAGACAATGCCCAGCATTTGCATCCAGGTTCCCCCAACCAGACTCCCAGGGGAACGTCCTGTGGATGAACTGGTCATGGATGTTTGCGTAGCTTTTCCACCAACTCCTTTAATCAGGAAGGTGGTCAACAAGATGAACAGAGAATCGATGACGCTCGTCCTAGTTGCTCCCATGTGGGCAAGACAACCATGGTTCCCACACTTACGCAGATTGGCGGTGTGCAAACCCATCAAACTTCCGGGCTGGTACAACCTACTGTCCCAGCACCAAGGTCAAACAGTGCATCCTCAACCCAACTCAATGAACCTGGCAGCATGGCTCCTGAGTTCATCGAGTTCGGACATCTCAATTTACCACAGAGGTGTATGGACATCCTAAAGGAATCTAGAAAACCTAACACAAGGCACTGCTACTTTGACAAATGGAAGAGATTCGTTATCTGGTGCCAGAATAAACAAATCAACCCAGTTGATTGCACTCCTTCCACTATTGTTAAATACATGCTCCACCTGCTGGACGCAGAACTGGTTTTGTGGTGGAAAGTACCAGTAGTTAAAGCCTTCATGGAAGGAGTAAAGAGACTTCACCCTCCTATTTCAAACCCACCACCAGGATGGGACCTTAACGTGGTGCTTTCTAAGCTCATGGGCCCCCCATTCGAGCCCATGCACAAAAGCAGTCTCAAACACCGGACTTACAAAACGGCCTTCTTAGTAGCAATTACATCTATAAGAAGAGTCAGTGAAATTCAGGCTCTGTCAGTGCAAGATCCCTTCTTTACTATCCATAAAGATAAACTGGTTTTACGCACACACCCTAGGTTTTCACCTAAGTTTATTTCAAAATTCCACGTGAACCAGTCCATCGAGCTTCCAGCTTTCTTCCAAGACCCACAAAGCTCGGCTGAGGTGAAACTACACACACTAGATGTGCGTAGGGCGGTCCTCTACTATGTAAACAAGACCAGACCGCTAAGGAAAACAGATCAGCTGTTTGTCTCCGTAGCTACAGACAGAGAGGGGGATCGCGTCTCTAAAGGTGCCATCTCTAAGTGGATTATTAACTGTATCCAGCTGTGTTACTCACTTTCTGAAAAAACTCTGCTTTTCACGCCTAGGGCCCACTCTACAAGAGGCATTGGGGCCACTCTGGCTTTCATTGCAAATGTACCCCTTGACACCATTTGCAAAGCAACCACTTGGAGCTCTATTCACACTTTTACTCAGCACTACTGCATTGACACTCATTCCAAGACAGATACACAAGTGGGACAAGCGGTTCTAAGACATTTATTTGCTCATGACCCTTCTCACATCCCACCTCCTTCTTCAGGTACTGCTCGCTAATCTATGCACAGCATGTGATCTAAGCAGAATCCACAAGCCTCAGAAGGGATACATTACTCACCGTAATCGTATTTCTGATGCTTGTATCTGCTTAGATTCACATGCGACCCACCCTTCCTCCCTCTAAGAGAAGGCGCATGGATGCTTGTAGTCTTACCTTTATATCTATCTGCTTGGATTATCTGTACTCACGCTACTCCTCATGCTACCTCATGTTAGAATAAATACAATCTGAGGGTCCTAGATGCGTGAGGGATCATGGGTACAGTGGACGTCACACTAGGGATAGTATTACTGGCACGCCCTGTGTCGACGCCCTTTTTCGAGTTTCGCAAAACAAACTGTAATACTCTGCAGCTTCCACTAGATGTTGGCCTATGCACAGCATGTGAATCTAAGCAGATACAAGCATCAGAAATACGATTACGGTGAGTAATGTATCATATGCACCTTGGTACGGGGAATTTTTTTTTTCTGATATATATAGAATACGTTTTAATTACCCGTAATTCTAATACTATGTTAGCTGCCTTAGTGTTTATAATAAATACAATTTTTATCAAACAGTGTATAAGAGTATTCTTGACTATAGATGTTTCCTGAGGTCTTTGTACTTACCTACAGCCCTTGTCCCGCCTAGACTAAACCTGGCTGCTCAGCTATTGCTACCAAACCTTTTGGGTAGTTCAGGCCAAACCGAAGAATTGGAGCCCTGTGCATCCAAGAGTGAGTCCTCTACAGTCATTTTCTACAACGTCTAAATCTGCTATGTTTGAGAACCCCTACAATGTGGCCCTGTATTTGGCAACTGCACTAACTTTGATGTTATACACTTTCGTAATCCAGTTTAGAGTTGGAGCCAGGTGCATCTTAATAAATTTAACAGCCCCACCAAGTGCGTGCTTGGACCAGCTTACTTGTTTGCAAATGTGATGGTCCCCAGATATCTTTGATGAAAAACATATACCTGGATAATTGACCTCCCAAACTTGTACTATCACATTGTTATTGCTACTCATCTTTGGAATCCTGATTCGCCAGTTACCAACATGACAAAGCATAACTGCAGACTTACCCGCATTGACTTGTATCAAGATTATTCAGAAGAACGGTATATGCCGTAATTAAAATTTGTAAAGCACAAGACATGCAAGCAAATTCTGTATAGTCTGCATAAGCCATTAGAGGAAAACCAGTACTCCCCAATTTGGGTACTTCTGCACCAATCTTGACTAAAGTATCCTATAGTCCATTTTTATATTCAAAGAAAACAACAAAGGAGCCAAAACACATCCCTGGCAGACAACTGAGTTAACCTCCAAAGTAATGTGTGCAATGTCCTTTGACTCCACTCCTCACACAGGTGTTTGGTGTCTTGGTGGAGCATAATAAGTAAGTTCAGTTTTTCAGGTGGACAGTTAAATTACCTGATCATGAGCCACGGCTTTTGCTGATTAACCTTGTCAAAGGCGGTCCATAAAGGCCAAATAAATAGGTTCCCGCTTTAAATACAATGAATTGGCTGCTATCGGTGCAGATTCAGGGCTTGTTCACATGTCCCCACGCCGAGGCGAAACACCAATTGGATGTCAGATTAAATGTGTTTACTCCTTACCAGTTCATCTCATTTTCTAAGGAGGGTACGCCCAAATATTTCACAAAGGGAGTCAAGCAGTGATATTGCTCCGTATAATTCTGGGTTATCCAAGCCCCCTTAAATATTGGTTGAATTGGGGCTAATATCTAGGATTGCAGGATCAATTCAGTCCTGGCTATCTCCCCAAAACTAAAAGTCAGGACAGGGGCCTACAGCTCGCTCTCCGCCCTAAACAAATCTGCTGGTATTCCATCTGGCCGAGGACAGCGATTGGTCTTTTGTTTAGTAGTAGTGCCTGTTAACCTTTGATAGAAAATATAAGGATTGATGCTCCTGCCTGGTAAAAACCCATTACATTTTGTTTTGTCAATATTATTCAGGGAAGTCTCTTCTGCAACTATTTTGAAGCAAAATGCTTGACCATTGATTGATTAGCGGCAGTTGTTTCTAGACTATTCCCTTTTCATTTATGTTGTGGTGTGCCACCAGCTACCAGAATATATTGTTGTTCTTGTCGGCCGCTGTTTCAACCAACTCATCCCAAGTAGTATTGTCCAATTCCATTTTCCAAGTGCCAATTGTTAAGATTGATTACTTGAATCTGGTTTGTTGGACACATTTTAGGAGGCCACCCTTGTAATAGTGAATAGGGAACTCTGAGAGGTTAGTTAAAGCTCAATCAAGGTTGCAATGGAGAGCAGTTACGGCTATTCGAATGATTGAGAGAGTGGGGTCAGCGGCCCTCAATGAGCACACAATGCAGCACACAGTCATTCAGTTAACCAGATTTTCCTAGTGCAAAAAAGCTGGGGTGATACAAAAGTGTCTGATGCTTGTTAATCTGCTTAGAATCACATGCTGTGCATATGGTCCAACATCCAGTGATAACCGCAGAGTATTGCATCTTGTCTTTCGGGGACCGAAAGGGGACGTCGGCATAGGCGTGTCTGTAACACTATCCCTATCGTGACGTGTAGTGTAACCAAAATCCCTCACGCGCCGAGGTCCCTCAGATTGTTTTTTTCAGCACAGATAACTGGTCGGCCCATGTCGGTTATTCCCCCTTAAGTCATTTCAACGCCAAGAAAAACTTTGATGAAGACTACGGGGGACTTGTCTACGGCGGTGGATTTCAGCGCCTAAGATCCGCAGCTGAAGCATCCACGTGGCCGGGCCTTCTGGCCGGCCTTTACAGTAGGGAGAGTGGGGTCGGGGTGGCCATATTTCCATTATGTCTTTCCTCTTTCCCCCTCTTTACCCTCTAGGTCTGGTCATCTTTCCCTTTTGCTATGGAAAGGACTCCTTTTAGGTTCTGCCCTAAGTGTATGGTCAGATACCCGTGGAAGGACGAACACAGGACGTGCAACTCCCGTCACCCCTTAAATCACGACGAGAAGCGGTGTGCGGCTTGTAAACTCCTTCGGCCTAAGACCCTTAAGGAGTGCTGTGTAAACGGTGGGCCGCGTATGGTATGTCGCGGGCGGAACCCCCTTCCCCCACCGCCACACCCACCGAAAGTGGCGGGGGTACCTCCGATGACCAAACATCCGTTGTGGATGTGATAGACCTCGAGGCGGACACTTCTAGGTCCACCACGCCCGTCCCCGACCCTTTAAGGCCTGACTCTGGTCTCGCTAAAGGGACAACACCCAGCGACAGCGGCGTACGCAACAGGGGCGTACAAGCGCATTACATTAAACACACAACCCCTACACCTATCTCGACGGGTACGTCGAAAAAGGTGAAAGCGCCAGCATGGCCGTCGAAAATTTTGGCAGATTCCTCTGATTGTTCAAATCAATAGCCTTCACTGCATCCGCAGCAGCGTCTTGCGGCTGGGCATTCCAAAACAAACAAGGGCGCTACCACTAAATCAGGTTTACACGTTGAAGCGCGGAAATCCGACGCTACGACTGTCCCAAAGGCATCGGTAGGCCCAAAAATCACGACTAGGCCTCAAGGCGAAAAACCGACAGCTAGGCCCTCTAATGTTGCGGTAGGCGGTAAGTCTACCGATAGCCCTTCGGACCCACTAACTGAAACCGATTCGGCTTATTCCTGGTTCGCCGAAAAACATGGGGCAGGCCGCGGACAAATCTTTAGATATGCCATGGTGCCCTGATTCTCACGATATCTACGAGGACAGTCGAGAGCTTCTTTCCAACACCCTGAGAGACAATTTTCAGCGCTAAAGGGCGGAAGATGACGCTTTTCCACCCGTAGGCCCTTCTGGGTCCTCTAAATGGACAAGAGAGAAATTTGACGGGTGTATGGACCGTCTTGAAAAATTATCAATTTTTCTTAACAGCCTTCCCCGAAAAGATCTTGTGGAGAACCTAATCTTCACTCTGCTTCACATTTCCAAGAAGTTCTGCCCTCTGTCCCCGTCCATCATGAAGACATCGTCCAGATGGATACTTACCAGGACATTTACAGTGAGGATGAAGAACCTTCCTTCCTACAGAATTACAATGAGGACCAGGCGGATGCCACGGACAATTGGGAAGAAACCCAGCAAATGGGGACAGACCCATGGACGCTCCCCCAACAAGATCTGGACACTGATGCATTGTGCCTGGATTCCCCTCCGTCCACCCCGGCTCGCCAGGCCTCGCCTGTAGACAACCAAATGGCCTTCAATACCATGTTAAAGAAGGCAGCTGAGCATTTTCGAATCTCTGCTCAAGAGGCAGTGCCTGAGCAGGACTTTGTAGAAGATATTCTTAAGGATAAACCACCCTCTAGCCAGGCCATTCCCCTCCTTAATTCTATTAAGAGAAGATTGGCTCCCTCCCTGGTGTCACCAGCTCAAACCCAGGCAGTGAACCCAAGAGTAGAAAAGTTATTTCGGCCAGCTCTTTCGGACCCTCAATACATTAAAGGGCACACCACCCCCAATTCCCTGGTAGTAACTACAACCCGGAAACGGGCAGGAGTACCCCTTGCTACGGGGGAGGCGCCTCCAGATAGAGAATCCAAGAGGGTATATGCCCTAGGTAAACGGGTTACCTCGGCCGCCGCATATACCACGCGCATAGCGAATAACACTACAGTACTGGTGAGTTATGCTGACGCTCAATGGAACTAGTAAAAGAAGGTCTCCAAGAGGTCCCAGAGCCCATCAGGTCCCAATTTCTCACTATTGTGGCCGTAGGCAGGCAAGTGCACCAGAATGTAATAACTCTGGACACGGCTGAAACAGCAGGCAGGTCTCTGGCCCAATGAACCTTACTTAAGAGGCACACTTGGCTTTGTACCTCAGGGTTTAAACCTGAAACACAGGCCTCTCTCATCAATAAACCAATTGAAGAAGCTAACCTCTTCGGAAAGGTGGTCAATGAGGCCCTTGAAACAACCAAAAAAGAGCATGAGACTCTTAAGTCCCTGCAACAAATTACTCAAAGACCTCCCCCCAAACCACCCAGAGAGGAAGTAATTCTCGACGGTCCTTTCGAGGGCAGTCCCGTGCAAGTCAGAACAACTATGGCACAGGAAACTTTAATGCTGGACAAACATCAGGAAGCCCTGCATAGTACCCACCAAGGGGTCAGCGACGTGGCAAAGCCCAATCCTAGAGGAGCCGCAGCCTCCGGTCAGAAATGACCATCAGATCCAGGTCTCCTCCCATGTCACCGTGGTCGGGGGGCGCTTAGCATCTTTCCTCACGGCATGGGAGGGGGGATATCTTCAGACCAGTGGGTCATAAAGACGGTCGCCCACGGGTACTGCGTGGAATTCGCCAGACCTCAACAATTCAGACCACCACGCTCACGGCGCCTTTCACCGGACCATCTGGAGATCCTGAATCAAGAGGTGGAAGCGCTGCTGGGAAAGGACGCTATAGAAGCCATCCCTATTTTTCAGGTAAATGAGGGTATTTATTCAGTGTACTTCCTTGTACCCAAAAAGGACCTCACCATGCGCCCTGTTCTAGACCTGCACCCAACGAACAAGTTCATAAAACCTCCAAAGTTTTGCATGGTAAAGCTACAGGAGGTGATCCCACTGTTGAAACACGGGGTCTACATAGCAACATTGGACATGAAAGATGCATACTTTCATATTTCAATGTTGCCAGCGCACAGGAAATATCTAAGGTTCATGATAGAGGACAGGCATTACCAACTCAAGGTACTCCCATTCAGTATCGCCTCAGCGCCAAGGGTGTTTACGAAGGTCCTTGCAGTAGCTGCAGCACACCTGCGCAGGTTATCTGTCCCGGTTTACCCTTACCTCGACGACTGGCTCATAACAGGGGACTCGTACGACACATGTTTTTTTAACACCCAAAAGACCGTAGACCTTCTGTTCAGTCTGGGGTCTCCATCAACGAGAAGAAATCCAGGCTAGTCCCTAGTCAAATAAAACTATTCCTGGGAGCTCTAACCCGGACTCAAGACGGCCTCGTCTTCCCCTCCAACGAGAGGGTTGGGAACATGCTTTTTCAGATCCCTCAATATGTGGCCAGTCGGGAGGTGACGGTGCGCAAAGCCATGCATTTGCTATGAATGATGGCGTTGTGTATATATTTGGTTGCCCATGCGCGGCTGTGCATGCGTCCCATGCAAGAGTGGCTCAACAGCCCCTGGTGTCCGGCCAGTGGACAATGGGAAGATCTCGTAGTTGTCTCGCCAGCCCTCGTTCGTCTCTCTCTGCAGTGGTGGTCAAGAGAAAACCTCTTGAAGGGGAAAACCTTCACCACCCCTGCGACGGAAGCCACTCTTACGACAGATGCATCTCACACGGGTTGGGGGCTCACCTGCTTCAGCAGACAGCACATGGAGTGTGGTCCCCACAAGTAGCGTCCAACCATATAAATTTACTAGAGCTATTAGCTGTGTTCAAGGCACTAAAGACCTTTCAGATGCAACTACAAGGGAAGACAGTGCTGATTCTAACAGACAGCACTACAGCCATGTATTACCTGAACAAACAGGGGGGCACTCACTCTCCAGGGCTATCCAAGCTGTCCCAAAACATTTGGATATGGGCTCTCAGACACAAGATGTTTCTGTTGCCCCAACATGTTCCAGGGGAACTCAATCTTCTGGCAGACGTGCTCAGCAGAGATTTTCCTCTGCCCGTAGACTACAAATGGCGTCTGCACGCCGACATCGTGTCCGACGTCTTCGCAGAATGGGGCTTTCCAGAGATCGACCTGTTCGTAACTCAGGAGAACACCCAATGCCAAGACTACGCCTCCAGGTACCCCCAGAACCGCCCCAAGGGGAACAGTCTCTGGATAACATGGTCTGGGAAATTTGTCTATGCTTTCCCCCCCCCCCCCCCCGACTCCCCTTCTCAACAAGATAGTGCATAAGATGCACCAGGAACAGTTACCATGATACTGGGGGCCCCCATGTGGGCCTGCCAACCGTGGTTCGCTCATCTAATGGAAATGTCCCTCTGCCCATGATACCATTAACCAACTCGCGAGGAGACAATGGGGTTTGCCACAGGTGGGGATATCCTTTTTGCATCATGTTTCAACTGGACGGAGTCCAACCCTAATTTACTTCCCTCCGGGCGGCATTGGAGACTCTTAAGATACCGGAAGCGGATATGTACTTACCAGACGATAGTTCCCAAGGTCCTTTGACGTCTACCTGGGTCCATTCCCACTCGAGGAAAAGCAGGAGGGGGGACCGCCACAGGGCCGACAAGAGAGGAGCGTGACCTTAGAGGCCTCTACTTCAGGCGACTATAAATGAACTGAGATGATTATATTGGCAAGCAGTAAAAGGAATCCTGGATTTTAGAGCAAAGCAGTTGTAGAGGTTGTGTTTAGCCGATTGGAAATCCAAATTAACACCACTATAAGGGCACTATGAGTGTACGCCCTATTTCAGGTGACAGACCTGATGTTCACCCCATACAGGGTTGTTAATGTTGTGAGTTTTTTCTTTTCCTGTTTTTATGGTGCAGCTCAAGAGGGTGCAACACTGGGAGGGAGCTAGGTGTCAAGTATTGGTTAGTTGCGAATGGAGGCTGGTAGTGCACTTTGGTGGGAGGTCGGAATCGCGGAGAGCAAGGGCTTTGAGGAGTGGTGAATATTGGCTAAGGTTTGTAGACATATTGATTAATAGGGCTGATTGATGTAATGATCGTGTCCTTGAATGTTCAGGGGGTGAATTCACCAAGGAAAAGCGTGCTAAGCTAATAGACCTAATAGCTGGTATAGTACGGGCAAACTTCAATTCATCGGTCCTTCCGTGTTTCAGCTCCTCGCGTCTGACAGCAAATAGCAGCACTGCGGTTCTCGGATACCACTTCAGACTTTCCTTGCTTCTGGAGTCCAGCAATCTGTTGTGGCTCAGGCTTGGTCAGTCCTGCACCATGGAAACCTGGAGGATCTTCCTAGTGCTTGGGTCTGACTTGCAGGCAACACACACAATCTGGTGTTCCTCTCCCTGGCACTTTGGTTCCAGCAGCAGCAGCAGTGGAAATACAGCCTGCTCCGAGAGCATGTCCAGACGGGCTTACTTTGGTTTTGATTGGTCCCACCAACTCAAAGGGAGGAGTCGTCCTTGCAGGGCTTCTCTAGTTAAGGCGAACTTGGAGCTTCAGCACAGCCGCAGGGCTTCACCGGGCAAACCAACGGTCCAGGAGTTGCAGCAAGCGTCTCTTCCAAGTTCTTCTTTGGATTTCTTCATCCAGTGGTGGACTCTGCCGCAGGGTGGCTGTCATTGCCAGACAGTCAGCCGGCCAATCACTACAGAGTGCATTTGGGTCTCCTAGGAGACTAAGCACAGGGATTTTCGGGCACCTCCCTCACTTCCTGCCCACCCCAGACACCCTGGAGCCAGAGGCGGGCTTTACTCGTGAATCCCGCCAAAGGCAAAATGTACAAAGGGACCAAACCTGGTTTGGCGCACAGAGTAAATCTCAGGAAGGCGCTTTCCACAAAGAAATGGCAAAAAAAGAAGACTGGGCTATTTTGACAAAAATGGCACCTTTGGGTGCTTTACTGTAGTTGTGAACAGAGCCTGCCATAAATGCACACCATGGTAGTTAAAAGTAAGCCACTGCCACCAGCCATTCATTGAGGAAAGGGTAATATTAAAATGTTACATGGGAAGCTAGACAAAGGGGATACTAAGTAACTAAGTAACACCTCCAGCACCCTGTAAGATAGCATGTGCTGGGTCTAGAAAGTTATAAATGAAAGTAGTCAATTTCACTTTACTGCTCTGGGAAACAGTAGTTTATCCCAGAGAAGATATTTAAACCTTTGGGAAATCTGGAAGACTTCCCTGTTTCACTGAACTGAAGGGGCTGTGTGACACAATGTAAAAGATGATGCCTATGGAGTTTGTCAGATTTCACAACCAAAGAAAACGCTGTTCAAAAAAATCACATTAAAATACATGAGAGAGTGGGAAAAAGAGCCTCACTCTCTCCAGGTTAAAAAAATCAAGTCCTCAAAATCCAGCAAAGTTGCTGGGGGTCTCTAAGGTGGAGGGAATTAGCACTTCTCTGAGAATTCTCCCTAACAGAGGGCCTCATTACAAGTGTGGCGGTCCTTAAACAAGGGTGCTGGTAAGCGTACCTGCACCCTTGTTTCCGGGCCGCCACAATAAGAGTCTGCCTGCCGGGCCACTGCGCCCAGCAGTTGTGACCCTGCCGGGCTCAGTCGTCCCGGCAGGCAGAGTTGCCATGGAAGCACTGACACCATTAGCGACTGTGCTGAACTCCATGGGAATGGGGACTTAAGATCTGCCGCCTGACTTCCCGCTCCGCTGGGACTTGTAATGTCCGGGTGGCACCAGAAAGCCAGTTGGCGGATCTGCAGGGTCGCCAGAAACCCGCCGGTCACACCAGCGGGTTACTGCCGACCTCATAATGAGGCCAAGAGTCTGGTTGCAAATGTAAGGACAAGAGGTGTGAGTGAGAAAGATAGAGATGGAAAGGGCGAAGTGTAGGGGGGAATTTGTGCGAGAGAGATAGGCAGACAGAGTGTGGAAAGTCGTGGATCAAGAAGAGGGGCCTAGTGAAGACCAGAGGGAATAAAAAAAATGAGAGGAGACGGTGGGGAAAAAGGAAGGCGATAGTAAGATCAGAGAGAGGAGTAAAAGGGAGTGATTGAGACTGAACCAGAGCCTCTGAGATTGGAACTTTTCCATCAAGCCACATTGACAATCCTGGGCAGTATTAGAATAGGGTATCTCTAGAAAATGCTGGTAGGAGCCAGATAGATACAGTGGTTGCCTTTAGGCATTCGTTACCAGCTAGCACTAGATATGGGTTGCCAAATGCTAGCTGACAACACTGGGATTTTGGGGGTGCCTTTCCTAGGAACGTTGAAGCCCACAAGTGATTAGAGAAAAACACCCATTAGTTCCCCTTCCCTCTACTACAGCCACTGTTACATTGAGCATCTGCCTATCAACCTGAACATCCCAACATTGAGTCATCTGCATAGTTTGTTTAAACCCTTGAACGCTTTTGGAAATTCACAAATTCTTAAGATCGTCTGTGACAAAGCACAACCATCCACACACGAATATAGCTGAAATGAGAACAGAAAATGGGGATATATTCTATATACAAATTAATACAACTTTAAGCAATATTATGCAAAATCTTTATAGCAATTGCCCTACACAATCTATCCAAGATATAGAAGACACTTGAGGGCAGAGAAATCTAATGAGATGGAGGAACAATCATTGGTATTGACTTGGCCCGTTACTGTGCAAGATATTAAAGCTGTAATATCTAAAGTGCCAAACGTAAAGTCCCCAGGAGCAGACGCCTTCCCGCTATCAAACTAGGGATACACTGGTGGAAAAAAGTCTGAAGGTCTATTCGGCTTTGCACGAAAAGACTCTTCTAGCTCGAAATATCATAGAATCATTCATTGTTGTAATACCGAAGCCTGCAATAGACTGATTATTCTGTGAATCATATAGACTACTCTCTGTGCTTAGCTCTGAAGTTGAAAACCTAAGTAGCATCATAACAAATAGGCTAAAACAGGTGATACATTGATTAGCGCACCCAAATAATTGGGCTTTGTTCCAGGGAGAAATTGGTCACAAAACCTACGTCTGTTACACCATTTGATAGCTGAATCTTGAAAAATGACAGTTCAAATTGAGCTGTTAAAATTATAATTGTTCTTTTATAACGTGCGTAATACCAGAAATTGGTTTCTACTGCGGGATCAGGATTCAAACCTGTTGCCCTGCCTTGTCTTGCTTCCAAGACAAACGCGTTGCCCCTGAGCTATCCCCCTCTGCAATTAAACAATTAAAGTGTTTGGCTCTGTGGCCTGGAATTGATTGTTTGCTACTGAAAGGGGACTCTCATTTGGAAACTTGGACACTGTGTTTTTTTAGAGGTGCACATATTGTGAGAAACAGAGAATTGCAAGCAGTGATGGATGGAAAGTATTTTATTGATTTGAGATTATTTATGGTATAATATTCACGATGTATATTCTATTCTTGATGTATTTATGGTCACATGTTATTTTTATATTTGTATGTTTAATATTTTTGTACATGTTTTATGAATTGTGATACTGTTTATATATGAGCTATTACTTTAATGGATAGTCTATTTGACTAAAGATGAATGAATGAATACATTAATGATTATATGCTCCTTTGGCTAAATACAGTATTGAACTGTTGAGCCAGAATTACTATTTTGGGGATTCTATAGCCATTTTCGGGAGCCCTCCACTTTTTTGCTTTCCCCCGCTGTCTTTTTTTTTTGGGACAATATCTTTTTGGTGGCCAAAGTGACTTCTCCTAAAGGGGTATATTGTATTGGGTCAGCCCAGAGGTGCCCCGTCCCAGGGGTGCCTCTCAACCACCCTGCTTCTGCCCTAGTGTGATTGTATCAATGTGATTTGGGTTTAGGAAATATGTTGGTGGTCTCTGTACCACAATGTACCTTTTTGGTAGACATTGGGGTACCAATGGGTTTTTTCCAATTCTGTTCCCAGCCATTTTGTTTTCTAGGGCTATGTGACCACGGGGTAGGCTCAAAACTGCCATACTAATCATGTGGGTTCTTTTTGAGCCTATCATGACAGTCTCCATATTGGTTGTTACTGGTTTAGGCTAGTTTATACCCCTGGACTAGCACACTCACTTCCTGTATGAGGGGGGTGGATTGCTGTGGCTATTGGCAAGCCCAGTGACCAACCAGTATGGTTGGTCATCTGACCCTTTTCCCCAGCTCATTTTTGTGATTGGCTGGCTGCCTGTGGCAAGCCCTTTTCACGGGGGTCTTCAGATACTGCCCTGCCTCCAGGTATCTCCTGCTTGCTGGTTCCGCTGTATCTTGGGGCTAGTCGGTCAGCTGACACACTGTAGGCAATTTCCTGCTGATTCCCACCATTTTGGTTTCTTCTAAAGCCCTCACTTGGCAGTACTTGCTTTGTGCTGTGCCTTGGCTCTACCCCAGTTTGGGTTTTTTGCTTCTAAAAGTCTGTTCCGGATTTCTTGGAGACTCCTGGTGACTCCCCACATCTGCTGGATGGAGCCCATCATTTTGGAACCATTTCAGGGCTGGTTTACTGCAGCCTTCCACTGTCTACTGCAATGATCTTCTGCATGGCTGTGGGATGCTGCAGGAGTCCAAAGGCAGGGCACGGGTCCATCGCCCTGCTAGATCCGCGGTTTGGGATGTCTGAGGGTGCCAGACAGACGGCCATCATCTCCATTGCAGTCATTGTCTCCATCCCAGGACCATTTGCTACTGCGCTCCTTTCTTCATTGGTTCACCCAACTGCTAGAAGCCCTCTGTTCAGGTTCTCCCTTCATTCTGCAGTCTTCTTCACAGGATCTTTCACTCCTGGCTTGAAGGTAAATGTCGTACAAAGAGCCTTTGTTGTACTCTCTGTCGCAGGGATCATCGTTGGCCCAGGAACCAGGTCCTGAAAACCACACTTGCCAGGTTGTTTCGGGTCAGAAAATCTCCCCCTGTGGGGTAGGTCAAACTTATTGCCAGAAGTGTGGAAACGCCTTTACCTTTTGCCAGCAAGGTATCTGTTACTAAAATGTCTATTGATTCTTGGGAGCTTTTGATAAGGTTTTCTATGGCCCAATCTTCTTCGTGGCTTTAATGTATTATCCTGTGCAACTGGGCACTAATGTGGTTATCAGGCTCTAGAAGGCCTAACTTTATTGTGAATTGCGTCTTAGGCCTCAGGGATTGTACATCCTTTTCCTTGGTATAAAACAGTTAACTATTTTAATCCCACACCCTGCCATATGTTTTAGGTGCTGACCATCGGGTCTAGGGCCGTGCATGTACACTACAGTTGGGATGTGTTTTTAGGACACTGCTCTTAGTTGTGCAGGATACTAGATACTTACCTGCTTGCTATGTTGTATGGAATCCTAGATTTCTCAAGCCCCCTGTTATATTATGTTGGGTACTTGCCATTGTCAAAAGACCCATATACAGACATCGGAGTTAGGAGAGTCCTTGAATAGGCATTACTGTTTTTAAATATACTTGGTATCATTTTAATAATGTGTATTATGACTGAAGTACTTACTTGATCTGATAGTTTTATATGTGTGACTTTATTACAGTATATACTTTTCAGTAAATCAGTGTTGTGCATCTTCTAGATTTGTGTGTGTGTGGACTAAGTACTCTATGTCGATCGTTTCTCTGACTATGCTACGCACAGTTAAGAGAGGTTTGGATTCCCTTTATTGCCAGGTGTTTTAGCTTTGCCCCTTAGGTTAAGTTGCTGTTGATCCTCACCAGAGTGTGGTACAAAAACTGCCTTAACATGAACAAAGGATTATTGATATGGATTAATTTATTATATACCTCCCCAATGGTGAGGGTTAAGACCAGACAAGTCATGAGAAGTTAATTCTGGCACTATACAGGGTTGACCACTCTCCTCCTTCATTTATTTTTTTACCTTCAGGATTGAAACATAGGCTTGCCTCCTAATACATGCTTTGCATGGTGCAGGCATTAAAGTAAGAGTGGAAACCCACTCTATTTCGTCACATGCAGGCAATATACTTTTATGGTTGCAGAATCTGGGGGGAAAAATGTTTATCCCTAAAATCCTTGGGAATTTTGAGAAACTGATTACGCATTAACTAGAACAAGTCTTCTTGATTTCCGCTGCCAGCAGTAACCTCATCAACTGAGGCAAGTCTACCAAAGGCTTGCAATAAGTTAGTCTAAGATGGCTTTTAAATGTTTAGGTAACCAGAACCCAAACATTAAATAAACATCATGACCTTCGCTTGACATACTAATAAATAAACTTGTCGTGCTTGGTAATCTAAAAAAACAGGTGAAATTTGGGACCACTGGTCCTTTTATCCCTAATTGGCTAGGGGGCGTTATCCAAAATGGTGATACTACTAAGGAGTGTGGCAGCAGAGTGTGCTGCAGTCAGTGAGAACGAGCGGTGTGGAGTCTTTTCACAGTGTCCATTATCAGAAGGGAGGAGCCAACCGAGCAGAAGCAGCCCAGCATCTCCTTTCTAAACACATTTCGGCCGCGGAGTGTGGCAGCAGTGTGTGCTGGTCAGTGCGAGTACGGCGAGCACAGCAGACTTGTGCGGTCAGGTGCTGAGAAGGTGGACTCTGAAATACGGCCGCACTAAGGTATTTGACTTCAAGCTTACTGCATGCTTTTGCTTGGGAATGTTGCTTTTTGCTCCTCATAAGCGTGGCTGTGTAACACGCTAGATACTTTGAGAACGACATTTCAAGAAAAGGGAGAAAAGAATGGAAGGATAACTTTTAAATATCCGACATACTGGCTTGCGGCTTGCGCTTTAAATCAAAAAGACAACATAGCCGGGCCGTGCGAATGAAATTAAAACCAGTGTTTTAACGAACGTTATTCCAACTGCTCAGGAATTGCGGCCTTGCAAGCCTTTGACCCAAAAATGTGTCTAAGACACTAAACACCAGACACCGGTTGTGCTTTGTAGTAGATACATCTCCCGATATACTATCTGACCACACGTCAGCACAACAGAGGGGGGACTGTGGGCTCTGAGCCTTTGACCCACATATTGTGCTAGGTTAAAGAACTATCTGAATTAATCGTGGTCATAACGTAAATCATAACAGCATTTCTGAGTTGAAAGCCTAAATATATTAAATGGATATCCAATAAAATGACCAAATCTTACTATCTGCGAAGCACAATACCAGAAAACAATCCTAGTTCCATTAAATTAGATTATTCAGCAACCATCAACGAAAACTCTACTATGACGGAAAGAGCCATTTTTAGACCATATATATCAGGGGTTATAGGTTTTATTCCCCTCAGAGTGTCTTTCCTATAGACACCCAACAACCTACTAGTTCAGGTATGGAAGGTACCCCAGTGGCGAATTTAAAGGAAATCGGGGAATCCACGCCAGTCTACCAACCCATAAGAGACATACTGACAGCCAATCTAAATTACACATTAACCGCCACCACAATGAAGAATGCCATTGGAGATAATTTTCCAACGGGATCAACTGGTCAAGTTGGGTTGGTCAGCTAAGTAGTGAACATGGAAGATCTTGGAGATCAGAAGACCAAATAGAGCAAGCCACTAAGAACATGGACATGCTCGATGAGGATATTCTAGAGGTGGATAATCATATCCCTGCTGATTCATCATATGAACTTAATGTTATATCGGCGCCATGGGAGAACTTAAAGGGCGCGAAAGGCTCCCGACTCAAACCACCACTGAGAAATACGGGCCTACCCCCGAAAGATAGACTATCAGAGTCAAATAAAGCACAGGCATTATGCCCCCCAACAATAATGGCTTTAAATTTCGTACTAAGCTCTTTAGTCAAAGTGTTTGAAAATTTGAAATTAGAAGTGCAACAGCACTCTGGAATCATTCTAGATATTACAAAAGACCTGGAAATAAATGAGACAACTATGGTTGAATTAAAGTCAGCAGCCAATGACTCAGTGGAGGAAACAATGGGGGAATTCCGCTCAATCTCCAAGGCCCAAATGGATAAAATAGACTCTTTAACGGAACAATGGAATGGGGCAAAGGATGAACTAACAATTCCGACTTCGAAACTGGAAGAAGGTATGAAAGGGATTCCACAAGGTAGATGCCCTAGCTGCTCGCTTCGACCAATAACTAGCCCTATTAATGCCAATGCGGATGACACTCCCTTGTCAACATCAGTAATGGAAGAATGTATACGTCTGGCACAAATGGCAGAGCAAGAGGATATCCCAGTAGCTATAGATGAAATTTCTATAATGAATGAAACGCCAGCTCCAGAGAAAGTGGGAGAGAAACAGAAAAATAAATCAAATGGAAAAACAAAAAATCGGTGGAAAAAAATTAACAAAGATCAAAAAGAAATCCCACTCATGGAAATGAATAAACAAACCAAATGAAAGAAGAAAACCAAAGCATCGATACCAATTGCTTCATCAAAAATGTTAAAGGAGCGAATGACGATGTTAAAAAGATAGAAAACAAAGGGATCTAATCTCGGGAAAGAGAAAAATCTGAAAAGGAATATTAAAGATAGAGAACCAATGAGGGAGATCCCAATGAATTCTCCAGAAGTAACAAAAGCTACAGTGGGGAGCCAAACAGAGTCAATTCAGCCACCTAGGAAGATTACACTGATCTTCTTGAACCAGAAACAGAAAACCAAATTGATGAGTTTAGAGCGGAAAATTGCTACGATCTTCCTCAAAGCCCGTCAAAAAGGAGAGATGAAGAGCTCTGGGGATATTGATCCGGAAGTACGGGAAAAAGAGAAGTTTGAAAGTTTACCTGAATAAGCAAGTTGGAGAGGATCAACAAATTGCAGCAGGTAGAGACAAATTGTCTCCACTCAAACAGAAGCCCAGGGGATTGGTCAATAGAAATTGAAAAAATAGAGTAATTTCTAATACGATGCCGACTGGTAAGGACTATGGTTCCATGCAAATAATTATGAAACATCAGGAGCAGCCCTCTGGGCTGAGAGTATTTCTATAAAGAAAGAGTTTGGATAAGAATAGACAATCACCTCTAAACCGTGCAAGCATACTCTCAGAAGAAGTCCATCTCTGTCCTAAAGTATTTTTCATCATCCAATATAGATTGTGTGAGTTTCTCACATAGTCCCAATAATACAAACATTGCGGAACTGGCCTTGAAGTCAAGAATGGGACTGGAGACGATTCTGGTAGCAAAAGAAGAATGGGAGAGGAGAGGTATCTTGGTATCAAAAGAATTCCCACAAACAGATGAAATACCCTCCTCAAACCTATCAAGTCAGGATCCAAATCTAATACAGCAGAGTAATGAGAGGCACGCCACTTCACCCTCAAATATGTGGGAGATGGTACCAGAAATCATATCTCAAATATTCCTTAAATGGGTATTCCCCAACATAAATTCTAGTCCATCATGTGATTAGAACTGTATAATGCAACACAGGAGGGTATAGCTCCTTCTGTGTAGGAATCCAGAAAATGCTATTCTTTCAAAATGTTGACCTTGTATTGTTCCACGAAACATGGCTACTATCTGCATTGGGTATAGATCGTTTCTGTTTTTCATCAGCCGGCAGTAGGTTCTGGTGTGGGCCTACCAAGTGGAGGCCTTTTGATTGCATGCAGGAATTAGATTTTTCAAAATTGCTCTCAGATGATACTCGGGGTATTCTGGTGGTCAGAGTGAAAAGAAGTGGGATTGAGATTGGGCCTAATTGGATAGTATTCAATGGGTATTGGAACCCCCTGGCATTTCCATTAATTGAGTTTCTGCAAAATCACTCAGACCACCAAGTAGAGTGCTTGTCTCGATTTCCATCAGATGAAATTATAATAGTGGGTGATTTAAATTCCCAATGTATCACATCCAGATCTACAACTTCTGACAAATGAAAATATAAAAACAGAAATGGTTACATTTGGAGTAATTTCATGCGGGAGTGGGATTTGTGTATGCTAAATGGAAATATCAAGGGTGACATCCCGAGTGCCCGCCCTTGGGGAAGAGGAGTGCCTTACTCAACGATTAACTGTCTTTTTATCAACAAAAAATCTCTGGCAATTGTGTAAATTGTAATCTCTCTAAGGGAAATCCAAAGCTATTTTGAGCTTTTATCACAACCATCATGTATCCATCTATACCCAAGAATTGTCTTTAAATACCGCTGGGAAGGAGGGCGAACTCTTACTAGCGAACTGGATAATACTATGAAAGGTCTGACCGATAAACAACTTTCACAATATTGCGAACCTGGTAGTTTTATCGGTTTCTTTTTTTAAAATGTTTAAAAAATATTTGTGGGATAGGAATCCCCCGAATAACGGCACTACAAAACACCACACGATGCATAAACACTCTTTTGATGCATTAATCGAAAACAAGAAAAGGCTTAAAAGATGTCAGAAGGCCCTACTTAAAAAACAACAAAAGATGTAAAAGAATATGATGAAGAACTTCCAGAGTCATGGAGAACTTCAATTATAATCCTGATCTATGAAAGAAGAGCTTGATTGGCAGCATCTAACTATCGCCCAATTTCACTCCTAGATGATGATGGAAAAATCTTTGCAGGACTTGTATTCGGTGTCCTGGAGAACTGGACAAAATTAAAAGGAATAATTCCAAAACAGCAGACTGGATTTAGGAGGGGATTATTCACCTCTCTTAATAGTTTAATCCTAAATTGCATTAGTGCTGAGTCCCTTATAAAGGGTGGTACCCCGCTTTTCGGAGCCTGGGTAGACTTAATCCAGGTCTTCGATACCATCAATAGAAATTTACTATGGAAGAAATTGAAAAAGAATAGAACTCCGAAAAAACTCATCTATGAGAGTAGTAATGTCCAGATTGGGGAATTTATCCGAACCCATTATTATTGAAAGAGGAGTGCGTCAACGATGTCAGAAATTGATTGTGCCTTATCTTTTCATTCTATCAGACCTGTATCAGTGGTTGAAAGAGATTGGTTTGATTAGCCCAAAAGTCGGCAATATTAAAATAAATTGGTTGGCATATGCTGACGACATTGTGGTTTTAGATCATGCACAAGTTGGACTACAGCGCCTATTGACCGCCCTATCTGAATATGCTTCACAAAACAATTTGAAAATCAATCCAAATAAATCTAAAATAATCATATTCAAACATCCTATGAGGGCAACAAAATCCGTTACCTTGCAAATGTATAAATTACCAATTTCAATCACTAACGAGGTTACTTATCTGGGTTCACAGATTAGAGCTTTCCCGACAGAAAACCATCTACTCTCAATCTTAGATCTAAAGATTATAAATATGGGGTCACAAATGAAGATCTGTTCGCAATACTCTAAATTCTCCATTCTGCCCGTATTAAAGGTTTACATTGGAAAAGTAGTGCCGATTATCTTTTTTGGTCTAGATTCTAACCCCCAATCCTTCGATATAGACTTGGGACAAAATTGAAGCTAAGATTTGGAAGAGAACTCTCACACTTCCCAATTGTACTCCCATAGTTTCTATAAGATATGAACTGGGTCTTACCTCTTTGCTGGCATGGTTGGAATGGAAATGGGTATCTATGTACAGGCTAATCCTTGATCCTCTGAAATCCTCTCTTTATGAGGACGTGGCATTATTAATGTATAAAACAGAAAATCTGTTTTTGAACAAATTAAGATCTAAGTGTAATAAAATTCTAGTTCAATCAGACTGTACAATAGAAATCATGATCTAAAATCCAGCACAAATAAAAGAATCCATGAAAATAATGGATTGGATAAGGACCATAGAAAAAATTAGACTAGCAAAAATATCATTGTCTCTTACGCCAACAGATAAACCCAGGTCGTCCTTATCTTATTTAAAGAAATCATCCATCCAGCATCGAGACTTGAATTCTTAAGAGTCAGATTAAATCTTTTATCTACCTTTTATCTACCTTAGAAATGCTACACATCAGAGATAAAGAAAAATATGCCACAGATATATGTGACAAATGTGATGAATTAGAAAGACAAACAACTCAACATCTTTTGTCAAAATGTAAAGGGACATGGAATCTGAGAGTGCAAAGATCTCAAAGATTTGTTCATGGCGTGAGGTCTTTTAACTCTGTTTTGTTTTGGGAAAGACTTGCATCAGGAAATGAAACCTTCTTAACCGCCAAAGTGATCAGTTTCCTGAAAGAGTTAAATCTGGGTGAAATTGTTGTCCTGAGAAGTTATGATATCTACAGTTCAATATATGGTTCATCATGTCCTGCTTTATTCGGGGTGCAACCCGTTAGGATATGGGAAAGCACTGATACATGACCAAAGTATTTGCTGATATAGCAAGAGAGCAATTTTCATTATAGCTGTTCTTTTCTTTTTTCTTCTTTCAAAATATACCGTTTCCCCTTTCAGAAAAAAATCCAGTGGTTTCGACACTTCTATAAAATGCCGAAACATTGCGCCAAAACCCTGTTTATTGCAACATTTTAATCCATTGTGTTTTCAAAATGAATATTTCACCTATACATGCTCTTATATCAGTGCTTTTTCACCTTTGAACATATTTTAAAGTAACAATTTTCTTGCTTTTCATAGGAAATTTCCCAGTGGATGTTTACTCACATTGCTGTGGTTCGAGATTTGGTGGACATGCAGTACAAAGAGCACCAGGAGGTAAGTCTGGGTGAAACTGAAATTGTTGTTCGTATTGTATGGGAAATGCATCTGTAAACTGTAAAACATTTTGAGCTCTTTCAACTGAATCAGTTAATATAAAGGTTCTTGGGTCCTAGTATGCTGTGGCAAGTCCTACCAGTGAAGCTGATGTGTATGTATGACGGCTAGTAGCAGCAATTAGCCATTTCAAAGTAAAAGCATTTCTTGGGAGGTCTTGTTGTCCAAGGTATCTATGGGCAATTTTGAGTGAAGTTCTTCATGTTTATAATCTGAGGTGACTCTGGTATGCCTAAACTTCTTACATAATGACATGAATACTCTGCTTAAAGGTCCTATTTTTTTTTTTAACGCTCTTCTTTCTCTAAAGCAAATACTTCGGCAATAAGCCCCAAGCTGGGAGGGTCATTACTACGTCAGGTAATGCCCACAGGGTCCATAGTTCCAGAACCCGGGGCATTTCCTGATGTGCTGATGCCCCCCACCCCAACCCGGCAAGGGGCTTATTGCTATTAATACCCCAGCCTATTAGACTAGAGTACTAATAATGTTTTTTGAGGTTGTAAGAAACTTTGTGTTGTGCCACCGGAAAAAAATGGCTGCCATGATTGGGAAACTTAGTCAGTTCGCCCTTTCCGTGGCGGCTATAGTAAACAAAGAAGATGGCCGCCATGGAAAGGGAGAAGGGACTACACCTAGTCTCTTCTTCCTTTCCATGGCCGCCTGACGGTAGAAAGAAAAGGAACTGCGAGGGACACAGCGTGCTTCCCTCATGGCGTAAGTCCTTGTCGGCTGGGTGATGCCCAGGCAAGGGCCAATGAGCTTGGTTGCAACAATCTCATTGACCCTAGATGGGTGCTAATGCTTAATATGTCCTTCCTTTTGTGCAGTGGTTTCCACAATGCCTGGTTCCACCATCAGCCTCTATGTGATTTAAAAAAGAATTCTAGCAAACCCATCCAGCCTACTTTGCCAGTAGCCCATAGAGCATGTTCATAAAAAAACAATTCATCCCCTTACCATGTCTATTCAATTAACTTAATTCTTGTAGGATGTCATTTTTAGAACATCTTCAATCATTCACTTTACACACAATATATCTCTTATATCTTCATTATACTTCTTCGAAAACATTAACAATTAAATTACTTCTCTCTTACTATGTTGCCCTGATTACAAATATAGTAACAATGTTTATATAAACACAATCAACACTTGTTACAAATTGAAGTTGAATAATCACCATCATCCACTTCATCATCTTCAGACATACTAATTCATGGTTAGTACAATCCTTTTATATACCAATTGGTATCAGAAACATGCTCTTAAGTATGTTAAAATCTGCATAAATGCCACACTTTACAAAAAACATGACACGTAGCACACTTGTATACCCAATTTCCATTCCTTTTCATGAATAGTATCAAAAGATAATTGATGGTACTTAAAATCTCAAAGCGGTTTTGTCAAAATATCATTTAACAATTATTAATGGACAGATATTGAACATTAACTAATATTTCTCCAGCATGGGGTCTGGCATGGATTCACATGCTCATGAATATTCCCCGTCGTCAGGCTGGGAATCCTCGGTAAAGAAAAAACCAGTATCAGTTTCGTTTCTGATCTGTCTTTCGTAGTAATAACCAATCACTGGTCTCTGCGTCATACTGACCACAGCCAATGACTGCCCTCTACCTAAGCACCGCCTCTGGCAGCCATCTTCAGATTTTTACCGCACGTTCATGTGTTGGGATCCTCGTGCTATTGCTCTCGAGCGTTAGTGCTATTTTTCCGCGCTTTTTCACAAAAAACTTCGATTCTTTCGGTCAAAAGAGCCTCAAGCTCCACCGATCCTACATCCGATCAACGGGGACCCGTGTCGGATTCGTCTGTGCCCCTCAAGGGTGAAGATTTCGTCGAGCTACACTTCGGAGGACTCCAGAAGCTTCTCAGGCCCGGTCTCGGAGATGGCCCAGGAGAAGGGAAGCTCTACGCCCGGAAAGCTGTTCAGGGTCTGCCCTGGATGCCAGCTGCAGAACGTCTTTAAGAAGGACGAACACTCTTTCTGCCTTTACTGCCTTCATGAGGACAAGACGCACGTGGCAACGTCTCGCCAACTGGCTGGAGGGTAAGAGCCCGTCTGGCGAGAAGAAGAAGAAATCCGAGCGGTCTTCTAAGACCTTTGAGGGCGCCCCGGCGACGGGGGCCCAACATAAGGCTAAGCACCGCGAGTCCGCTGGCACCGGGAGCGCCGAACGGTTGGGCTCTACGGGCGCCAGGCAGGGCGCACCCTCCCCGGCACCATCAACCATGAGCCAACGCTCTGGGTCGGGTAAGAGGAAGGCCGAGCACCCGGCGAAGCTCCTGGAGAGGCCCCGGTCGAGCTGTAAGGCAGAGGAGGAGCGTGGCAGTGCCCCCTCCCTCAAGGATAAGGCGGTGAGCGCACCTAAGGTGGTGAAGGCCTTGATCCATCCGACCAAGCCCTCTATCGAAACGGTCGCGGCGGCCCTGGCTCAGCCTGTGGAGGCTGCACCAGTGGTGGCGACCTCGGGGCCCAGAATCTCCCTGCCTCCTCGGAGGGAGTCTTCTTTTGTGCCCATCGATAGGACCCCCGTGAAACCCTCCGTGGGGAAGAAGAAGGGGGGCAGGGCGTCGTCGTAGATTCGGCCTCAACCTCAGAAGAGGAGCTGATCGAGGTCTTAAGCCACGGCCTAGGCGTGGAAGAAGGCCAGCCCGTCGGAATGGACCCCGACGCAGGTGACGACGACGACATCGTCGAGGATACCGACGGGGCCCCTGCTCGCCCGTCGGACTCCCCTCGGCCAGCGCCGCAAGACAACTCGGCGGCCATTTTGTTGGCCATACAGTCCTTATGCTCCGAGATGAGGACGAGGCTACCGTTACCGACGGAGGAACCTCTCCCGTCGGGGGATCCAGAACCGGGACCTTCTGGTGTTCCCCCTACCAAGAAAAGAAGGATCCATCCACCATCTCCTTTTCAACCGTCGCGCCCCGTCCAGCCCTCCTCCCCGTCCACCCGAGGGGATGATACGGGGACTGACACGGCAGCTACGGGTACGGACGACGAGGCATACGACGAGGATTTTCCGTCGTCGCCTCCCGCCAGGGCTTCTCCGCCCGACGAGATCGGATCTTTCCACTCCATGATCTCCAGGGCTTCCGAGCTTTTCCAACTCTGCCCTGAGGAGAAGAAAAAGGAAGGCTTCCTTTATCAGCGGCGCGAGGCCAAGAGGAAGACGGTCCTCGCAGTGCCTCTGTTGGACGACATTTGGGATGAGGGCCTTTCCCTCCTCAAGAACCCTTCCACGACGCCAGCTAGAAGAGACCGGTACGAGAAAAAGTACCGGGTCCCGGACACGGCCCCCCTGTGCCTCCGGGCGCAGCCTACCCCGGATTCCGTCGTCTCCGCGGCAGCCAGGAAGAAAGCGGGGGGGGGGTGCGGCCTCCACATCGACTTCCCTGCCGGACGGCGAGGGAAGGAAATTGGATGCTATGGGACGTAGAGTCATCTCGTCGGCAGCGACGACGATTAAAGCGGCCAACGCCTTGGCTATCGTGGCTCGCTACGACAGGGAGCTCTGGTACAAGATAGCTCCCCTGCTGGATTTTCTGCCGGACGACAAGAGGGCGGAGGCCCTGGAGATCCTGCAGGAAGGTGAGGTGGCCTCGGACCACACCATCACCGTGGCGACGGACATCGCCGACACTGGGTTCCGCCAGCTGGGCAACGGCGTTTGCCTTCGACGTCGTGGATGGCTCAAAGCTACGGACTTCCGGCAGGACGTCCAGACCAGAGTCCTGGACATGCCCCTCGACGGGAACAATCTGTTTGGGAAGACAGTGGACGATTCCCTTCAGGCCATCAAGGCGGATACTGAGACGGCCCGGGCCCTTGGAGTTCTGCAGCAACGACGGACGCCCTTTCGGAGCAGCGGAGGCAAGGGCGCCTCCAAAGGTTCCGGCGGCGGTTTCGCTTCCTACCGTCAAGCGGCCCGCTCGTCGTCGCAAGAGGCCTACAGAGGACGAGGCAAGTCTAGCGGACCCCGCCGTCGTCGCCAAGGAGGTCAAGGCGGCAAGGCCGCGTCCAAGCAGGATTGAACCGGCCGTGGGGTCGGGCCCCCACCGAAGCACCCCGGTGGGAGGCCGGCTGGCGGGCTTCGTCAGCGTGTGGGAGTCCATCTCCACCGACCGTTGGGTGCTGGACGCCCTGGCCCGGGGCCACGCGCTCGAGTTTCAAAGAAGGTGCCCGCGCGTCCCCCCCGTGGCCAGGAAAGAACTTCACGCCCCTCAACTTCTCCTGGAGGCGCAGAAGTTCCGGATGGTCACCCTCCAGCACGTCCTGGGTCAGCTGGAGGAAGGAGACTTCCTATCGTCGTTGGATTTGGAGGATGCCTACTTCCACATTCCCATCCTAAAGGGGCACCGGAAATTCCTCAGGTTCGTGGTCCAAGGGCGTCATTACCAGTTCAAAGCCCTTCCCTTCGGACTACGGTCGGCACCCAGGGTATTCACCAAGTGCCTCGCACCGGTGGCGGCGCAGCTGCGCCGCGAGGGGATTCACGTCTACCCCCTACCTGGACGACTGGCTCATCCGCGCCAAGACGAGGGAGCTCGCCGTGGTCCACACGGCAAGGACCGTCCAACTCCTCACGGACCTGGGATTCTCCGTGAACTACGCCAAATCCCACCTGGTGCCCGCGCAAGTCGCACTGTTTCTGGGAGCGAGGCTCGACACAGTGTCCCTTCTGGCCTCCCCGTCGGAGGAGAGGACCAGGACCATCTTGGGCAAGGTGCAACGGATGTTGGTGGCCGACGCGGCCAAAGTGAGGTCCATCAAGTCCCTCCTCGGGATGATGTCTTCCTGCATCTACCTCATTCCCATGTGCAGGCTCCGGATGCGCCCGTTGCAAGAATTCCTGGATGCGCGCTGGATCCAGACGACGGGCAGCTTCGAGGAAAGGATCAAGCTCGACGAGAGCTTCCGACGAGCGATACGGTGGTGGGGCACCCGCGCGCATCTGACGGCGGGCATGGACTTCCAGGCCCCAGCCCACCGGGAGACTGTGACCACGGATGCCTCCCTGGAAGGGTGGGGAGCGCACACCGAAAATCTGCACGAAAGGGGACTCTGGCTCCCGACGGAGAAGTCCCTGCATATCAACGTCCTGGAGCTCCGTGCAGTGTTTTGGGCCCTCAGGTCCTTCCTTCCGTCCCTCAAGGGCAAGGTGGTGAGGATCTTCACCGACAACACCACCACCATGTTTTACATCAGGAAACAGGGCGGAACCAGGTCCCCAGCGCTGTCCAAGGAGGCGCAGGACCTGTGGCATTGGGCCGTCGCCCAAGGGATTTTTCTGGTGCCGTTTCATCTGGCAGGGATAAAAAACACCATCGCCGACTCACTCAGCAGGGAGCTGCGCTCGTGCCACGAGTGGGAACTACGGCAGGATCTGGTGGATCGCCTCTTCCGACGGTGGGGCACACCCCAGATCGACCTGTTCGCGACGGCGACGAACACCAAGTGCCGGAGGTTCGCCAGCAGGTTTCCCCAGACGAGGAGCATGGGCGATGATTTCTCGTTCCCCTGGGAGGGCCTGTTCCTCTACGCGTTCCCTCCTTTGCCTCTGCTAATCCGGCTCATCAACCAGCTCAAGAGGTCACGGTGCAGGATGATCCTCGTCGCACCTGCGTGGCCGAGGCAGATATGGTTCCCGGACTTGCTGGACTTGTCAGCGTCCCCGCCGATCAAGCTGCCGGCGGACGCGGATCTACTCTCCAGGGAAGGAGGCGCCATCCTCCACCACGACCCGAAGTCGCTGAACTTGCAGGCCTGGCTCCTGCAGCGCTAGAGTTTGGAGGATACGACATACCGGCCGATTGCAGAGAGGTTCTTGCAAAGGCCAGGGCGTCCTCGACTCTTAAATGCTACGGACACAAATGGAAGAGGTTCTCTGTCTGGTGCCGCGCACAGAAGATTAACCCTCTACGGATTACGGCTCCCCAAGTACTGCCGTACCTGCTGACGCTGGCCAAAGCTGGTCTGGCACACGCATCCATCAAGATTCATCTTGCTGCGATCTCCCGATACACCAGAACCACGGGGCGGACGTCCTTGTGGTCTCATCGTCTGGTGAAAGAGTTCATGAAGGGACTGTTCAGATCGTTCCCGCCGGTGAAGGCTCCGGCCCCGGCGTGGGAGCTCAACGTGGTGCTGACCAAGCTCATGGGACCTCCGTTCGAGCCTCTGCACTCGGCCCCGTTGAAGTTTCTATCGTGGAAAACAGCTTTTCTTGTGGCCATCACCTCCGCACGACGAGTGGGAGAGATCCAGGCCCTTTCCTGCAAGGCCCCGTACTTGACTTTCCACGACACGAGGGTAGTGCTCAGGACGCACCCCTCCTTCATGCCCAAGGTACCGTCGGACTTCCATCTCAACGAACCCTTGGTGTTACCTGTGTTCTTCCCGTCGCCTTCGTCGCCGGCTTAGAGGACTTTGCACTCGCTGGATGTAGCTAGAGCGCTGAAGTTCTACGTGGACCGCACGAAGGGTTTTCGGAAGACGTCACAACTCTTTGTGAACTTTGGACCTGTCAATCAGGGGAAGGCTCTCTCAAAGGCTTCCATCTCCAGATGGCTCTCCGGCTGTATCATGTGCTGTCACCGGTTGGCAAACCGACCGCTGCCTGGCCGTCCGAGAGCCCATTCCACCAGAGCGATCGCAGCTACCACGGCGTTCCTATCTGGTGTGCCCCTGCTGGACATATGCAGGGCTGCTACGTGGAGGTCGACGCACACCTTCACGAAATTCTACTGCGTCGATCGGGATTCCAGGGAGGAGTCCAGGGTCGGCCAAGCAGTGCTGCGCAACCTGTTCGCCTGAGGTGAGCCTGGTGAGGAGGTAAGATGCTTAATGTTGAGTTGATGTGATGCTTAATGTTGAGCCTTTGCCACCTCCCGTGGTTGTGCATGTGTGTACTGCTATGTATTCTTTATTCATGAGCATGTGAATCCATGCCAGACCCCATGCTGGAGAAGGAACAAGTTACTTACCTGTAACTGTTGTTCTCCAGCATGGGTCTGGCATGGATTCACATGCGAACCCTCCCGCCTACCCCTCTGCGGCTCTTCACTTGGTCATACTGCCACTTCACGTGCTTCCAAATCTGAAGATGGCTGCCAGAGGCGGTGCTTAGGTAGAGGGCAGTCATTGGCTGTGGTCAGTATGACGCAGAGACCAGTGATTGGTTATTACTACGAAAGACAGATCAGAAACGAAACTGATACTGGTTTTTTCTTTACCGAGGATTCCCAGCCTGACGACGGGGAATATTCATGAGCATGTGAATCCATGCCAGACCCATGCTGGAGAACAACAGTTACAGGTAAGTAACTTGTTCCGTATGACATACAGCTCTGCTGATCAATGGTTAGTACAGGTAATTCATATTGAATTCATGGATGCATTAATTAATAGAAATTCATTTCATCTCAGCATTATTTCGACAAAAATGTCATAAAAGCACAAGACAATATAAATATCAAAACAAAATACATTCACAATTATGTACAGTTCTCACACAGCCCAGACATTGCCTGTCTGCCTAATGTTGCTAATTCTACCTGCAGAAGCCGTCTCACCCGGCGAGGCGATGATGTAAAAAAATGCTTGCTTGTACCAGACAGGATATACGTCAAAAGTGGTTAATGTAGAAGCAAGCCGCATCTAGCAATGTACCTGGAATTCATTTCACTTAACATAGGACAATGCAGTTATAGGCAGTAGGCACAGAATAACACGGCAGCCGCAGGTGGATGTGCCTTGCATGCAAACAGCAGAGTAGTACATCAGTGGAGGACACAATTTCACCTTTTCTAATGACAGCCCCCTCCTATGAGACCTTCACTCTGGTCGCATCCATTTAGAACTTCTGGGGTGCATATAGCGCTGAGCGGTCCATTCTGACAGTGTACCTCTTCAATGGTGTTCACATACAGTATTTGTGCCTGGAAGACTTTTTACATTGTGTGCAAATGCAGTTACATACCTATTTGCATAGTATCAGAAGACTGTGCACTCATAAGAGTAGGCTGAGTACCATGATAGCAGCTTGGAAAGAGAAAGGTGCCTAATGAAGCCAGGATACTGGTGATGCAGGGACAAATGGTCCACTCAGGACTAGTGTTTTTATGATGGGCAGCTACAGTGCAGCGGATTTTAGTGGCAATATCCATGATATGGTGGGTGGGCACAGCTATTATTTGCTTTGGTCATTTTCTTCTTTCTCCACCATTGGATCTTTCATGGATTCACATGCTGTGAATATTCCCCGTCGGCTGGCTGGGAAACCTCGGTCACTTTAACCTAGCGTTTTCTTTCCTATGGAAAACTTCGACACTTTAGTGTCCTATCAAAGTCCTTTTTGGGTACTTTAGTCCCCACCAATAGGGCGTAGGGTATAAATAGCCCCGCCCTGCGGCTTCCCTTCAGATTTCAACCGTCTCCAAACTGTTGGAATCACCTTGTGGTGTTTGTGTTTTTTGCACGTGCGTTTTGGTAATCGAGCGCTACGATGGCTTCAGGGGCTCAGAAGAAGTCTCTTTTTCGGCCCTCTGCTACTTGTGGCTTGAAGAAGGTGTATGAAGGTGACGGCCATATGGATTGTCTCTACTGCCTTTACCCCCATCACTCGGCAGACACTCGCGTGATTTGTCAGGGGTTCTCGCAGAAGACTCTTAAGGACTGAAACCGGCGGCTTATCTTTTGGCTCAATGAGGGCACGTACCCGGCTTCAGAGATGGGGTCGGTTCGGAGTCTGTCCTCGGAGCGGGCTGTGAAGTCTGCAGCACATCGCCGTGTGGCGTCGGCCGAGCCTCCGGCCAAGAAACATCATCCTGCTTTGCCAGAGTCGGAGGTGGGGAAGAGCAGTAAATCTTCTTTGAGTAAGCAGCTGTCGAAGGGTACATCTTCGTCCAAGCATGCTCGGTCGGACCATTCCCGGGGGTCTGGTAGTAGCCTTGAGAAGTCGACGGTGCAGGTGAAGGGCTTGTCTTCCGGGGACCATCACATGTCCTCCAGCCGGGAGTCTTCTAAACACCGGTCCATTGCTACCAAAAAAGCCGGGTCTCCGGTGAAGTCTACTCCGAGGGAGGCGGTGCCGACCATGACCTTGTCGCCAGTGGACCTGTCATCGACAGTTGGACTGCAGGCTACAATTCAGTCGTCGACGGTGGTGTTGTCTGTTCCGGCGATGACTGTGATTGACAGTGGACCGATGCTGTTCTGGTCCACGCAAGTGGAAACGGAAGGTTTGTTGTCGACTAGTGGGGCGTGGCAGTCTTCCGCCTTTGATTCTCGACTTTTTAGTGTCATTGGAGGTTGACGACGCCCTAGGTCCTGTGCTGGGCCCGTCGGCTTTGGGCCTACAAAGTGTGGGGCCTTTGACTTCCAGTGGAATGGGCGCTGGTCCAGCAGGTTATCAGCTGGTTAACCCACAATCTCTTTTGTCCCTCCAAGTACTGTCCACACTGCAGTCATTGTTGAGTCGGCTAGATGCGAGGTTGCCGAATGTGAACCCGGTGGTGCCGGTGGTCGAGGTTCCTGGTGCACCTCAGAGGAAGTCTCCTCCGGCACGGTTGCCAGTGCCGTTGCCGGTGAGGGAAGGTCGCCCACAGTCGTATCCAGAAGAAGGCGAGCTACCTGAGTCTGAGCCAAAGAGTGTTCCACGGGACACTTTGTCTACTGTTTCGTCTTGGCTGACGAGAGATGACGCGTGAGATACGGACGTGGAGGTGGAACAGCCTCGGAGTCCGGCACAACCATCCCGACCAGATGATATTGGGGCGTTCCACGCCATGATGTCTAAGGCGTGTGTGGAGTTTGGATTGGCACCAGAAGAGGAGCAGAAGGATTGCTTCCTGTTCGATCATATGGGCAAGAGAAGGAAGGCTGTCTTCTCTGTGCCTATTCTTGACCATGTGTGGCAGGTGGGCCTGCAGACGATGCGCCATCAATTTTCAGAGCCGGCTGTCAAAGGTAGGCTTGAGAAGAAGTTCAAGGCCCCGGAGTCTACCCCAAAATGCTTGGTGTCACAGCCCACGCCTGAGTCGGTGGTGTCGGCGACGGCATGCCGGAAGGCCAGAAGTCAACAAAAGTGTGTTGCTCCTCCGGACAGTGAGGCCAGGAGGCATGACGCCTTCGGGAAGAAGGTTTTGACTGTTGGGGTGACAGTCAAGGCGGCAAATTCCTTGGCGATCATGGCCCGATATGATAGCGAAATGTGGCATAGGCTGGCTCCTATTCTGGAACATCTGCCGGAGCAGCACCGCAAGGACGCCATGCTGTTGGTGCATGAGGGTGAAGAGGCCTCCAACCACACATAAATATTGCTGTGGACCTGGCAGAGTCTGGGTTGAAGTGAAGGGGCCCCTGAGGGACCCTCGTTTGTGGAAACAAGGCACAATCACCACACACATACTGATACGCCAGACACAAGGTTGTATTCCCAAAATCTAGGGTTTATTGCAAAGAAAATAGTCTCAGTTGGCCAACTGGTCCCACGCCCCGCGACGTGCGTCTACTGTTAGGGAGAATTCTCTCTTTAGGCTGAATTTCCTAACCTAGTGAGTCCCCCAGCAGCTTTGCTGGATTTCTGGAGTTTGTTTTTTCCTCCTGCCAAGAGTGAGACTCTTTTTCCTCCCACTCTTGGACATGATTTATGGTATTCCTTTGACTGGTAATGTGTTTTATGGGCTATGGGGTTTTTTACTCAATAGGGTCTCATGTGTTTTTCCTATGTGTGTTACACAGTACCCTCTGTGCAGTAACACAGGGGTGTCGTAGTGACACCCCACCATAGACTCCATACCCTGGGACTGACTACTGTCTCCCAGGGCATGTAAAGTCACCATTGGCTTTACTAGTCCCAAATTATTAACAGAAACCAGTACAAACCATCATATTGTGGACGTACTGGTCGGGGCAATTTGATTACCCCGGGGTCTGTTAGTCGAGGGGGCACGTCTCCGTCCCCCCTGATCGAGTTTTGGCTGGTGGCAGTGGAAACTACTTTTTATATTCGACCGCGAATATTTTTCTATGGGATTTTCCCATTGTTCGAGGCTACCAACTTTAATTATTTAATTCTCTTAGCCTCGAACATACCACCGGTTTATTTAATTAATATTAATTCTCCGGTTGGTATTTTTTGCCAAGACTCGATTCTAAAATGGCGTTTGTGTTCTCTTCTGTGACTCCAACCCAAGTCGAGCCCTTTGTTCCACTTTTAGGCGGGCTTCTCCACAGAAGCCCCCAGAAGTGGCGCCACTCTGTCTGGGTACCACAGGGGGTGTAGGAGGGGGTTTAGGCACCCTGGACTGAGTTACCTTGGTAACTCAAGTTGCACTCTTGTGTGATTGGCCCAAGTGGTGAGCCGGCCGGCTCACCACTTAGCATGTTTGAGTGACAGCTAGGCTGAGTGAATGGGGGTTTTCTGCATAAAAGCAGGGCTTTGGGGACTGGAACTTCAGAAGTCGCCACAGGACCTGAGAATCCGACGAGGGAGAAGCTGAGCGGACCTACCACGTCGACACCACCGGTGGAGCCCTGCAGAACCGACTCACCACTTCCCGACGATGGAGAAGATCTCCCGGCTGGAGAGGCTTCTTCCCCTGACTGGTGGGCACAACCAGTTTACCTTTCTTGCTTCGCACCCCAGCCCGGTTTGTGGTCGAACTGCCCGTGCCAAGCACCCCGGCAGCCGGATAGCCACTCACCACTGAACCGCGAATCACCGGACCGCTCCTTGTACCTGAGAAACTCCGTGGCTGGTTTCTTCCCTGGCAGTGCAACGGACTCCTGTCTTCCTCCACGACGAGATCCTCTCTTCCCCCGGACGAAGCACCGACTTGCATCCGCTGCCAGGCACAACTGCCCCCGCTGGAGCGTTCTCACCACTTTAAGGTACCGTGTCCGCCAGGCCTTCCTTTCTAAAGATTGCTACAAGGTAATAATAACCCCTTAACCTTCTGGACTGGCCGCCTTGACCCTCTAACTGGTCCCTTTCTTTGGTCCAACTCCTTTTTGAACCTTTACAAGACTTTTGTGCACTGCAACCGTGTGACCTTGGACACATTTCGTTTGGATCCTCTGAGAGTGGATCCGGCCTCTTGAACTCTAACTTCATGGTTTTACTTTGTCTTCCTCTCTTGTTATGTTCTGATAAAAGTGTTGGGATCTGTTTCAACTTGTCTTTGCTCTTCTCTCCCTTTTTAAAACGAACTATTAGAGTGCCATCTACGTTAAGCGCTCACCGCTGTCTGAAAATAAGTGGGGCTTTACTTAAGACTTGTCTAATATTCTTTTAAGGGAGTGTATATCTTTTAGTGACCGTGTTTTTGAATTGCTTACTATTAGTGCATGTGTGTTTTTCTAGATGTGGTTTTAAATAAATAATTATATCTCTTTTACACCAAGCCCTGGTCAGTGTTTACTTGTTCTACTGTGTTCTCTTGACCTATTGTGAATACTCTGTATACTGCCTAACTCTTCTTGAGGGAAGTCTGACTGCTCAGCCACAGCTACCAAGTGAATCTGTGTGGTGCAGACTGCTACCAAGCATGCACTTCCAGACTCGGAGTCAGCCTCTGGCGCAATAGCAGATGATGGTGGGCGCCACAGTGATGATGCAGCTTTCGTTTCAGGCTGCGGCGCAATGAAAGAGGGTAGCCACCAAAGTGGTACACATTCTACGTCTGCCAGCAGTGATGCAGATTCTGCTGAACAACGTCGGGGCACTCCTTGCTCTTCCTCTTTTACAGCAATCTTTTCAGGCTTTGTTTCAGGATCAGGCAGATTTTGTGGCAAAGAACTGGCAATTGTTTCTTTCGTTTCTGGGACCGCTGTCTCTTTCTGGTCGTCTCGATCAATCAGTTTTTCAGATGGTTATGGGACCTTCTTGGCGTGTGTTGCATGTATCCACGCCTTCCTCCCATCCACCCGAATTCCCGTCTGCGTAGTTGGGAGGATCGCATAGGGTCCACGCCATCTGGGTGCTAACAATGTGTTTCGCTCAAAATTCTTGATTAGCACCCAGTTTCCTGGCTCCAGTGCGTGTCCCGGGCCAGTGTATCTTATTGGCAATGCCTCCTGCACCTGCTGATGAATCAAAAGCAATTTTTGAATTAAAAGATTACAAAAAATGCTGAGCACAGGGTATTCGAGTTCCCTCAGCCTTTTTGGCTGAGGAGCACACCAAACATTCGCCGGTCTCCCAATAACGATTTTGTACGGGGAGAGCCCAGTTCTTGTCTGCACAAATGTGCGCATGCACAGTAACGCTAGCGGTAATGCATCTACCCAGCTTAACTTGTTTCCTGCGCATATCTTGCTTATCTTAGATTTCAAGATACTGTTGTGGTGTTCAATAAAACCAGCAGACATGGGGTGTCTAGAACAATGGAATCGCTTATCAATCTGGAGACCTGCACAAATCTGTAATATTACTGCGCCCACAAAATGTGGACTGTTGTCTGACCATATGACACGGGGCAGGCCAAAACAGGAGAAGTATTCCTTTAACATTACTTTCGCCGTTCTCATGGCAGTGCAGTCTTTCAATGGATATGCTTCCACGGATTTGCTAAATGCACATATGACCACCAGAACATACTTCAAGTTTTGGCATCTCTCCATCTCTATGAAATCAAAATGGATTACCTCAAAAGGCATAGAGGGAGGGCCAAAACTGCCTGTTGGAGTCACCGTTCCCTTCCCCACATTGTGTTGTAGACACGTGATACAATTCTGGACCAACCTCTTTCTTTATGTGCGCATTCTCCAGTACTGTGGCTAAATGTTGGACTATCTTTTTGGTATAAATATGAGTAGGGCTGTGGGCCATCGTGACCTTTGCAGTTACATAGGAATTGGGCAGCATCCAGTTCCTACTCTTCTTGTCTACCCAGCAACCCTCCAGATCTAATTCAGCAGAGCCCTCAGCCCACCCTTTTATTTCATCTGCAGTGGCTTCTGCCTGCATCTCTTTGACAGTGGCAATTCCATTCTCTATCATGCAGGGCACTTCCTCTGACTGTACTGTTAACATTTTGGTATTCAGGTCAGTGGCAGTTTGTTTGTCAATTCTGTCTGCAAATGTGTATCCCTCTCCCACTTTGCATGTTACTTTTTTTATGCGTCTCGCATTTTACTATTGCCAGGTGCTTTGGACACTTAAGTGCAGACAACAATCATACAATCAAAGGGCCATGTTGTATTCTAGCCCCATGTGATGTTAGGAAACCTCTCTCAGCCCAGAGTCGGCCAAAGTTATGAACCACGCCAAAGGCGTATTGGCTGTCAGTATAGATGTTTACACTCTGATTTTCAGAAATCTCACAAGCTCTGGTCAAGGCTATTATCTCTGCCGCTTGTGCAGAGTTGTAGGGGATTCTTTTACTCTCCACAATACTTTTTAACGTGGTGATAGCGTAAGCAGCAGTTGATGTGCCATCCGGCAATTTAAAACAAGAGCCGTCACAAAACAACTCTCCATCTGGCTCTTTTTGTGGGGTATCTGTTAAATCAATTCTCCCCTTCGTTTCTTCCTCAGTAACTATTAAGCAATCATGGGGAGGTGATTCATTCCCATCAAGTTTTCCCATGGGTAGTGGCATTAATTCAGCAGGATTCAAAGCGCTACACCTCATAATTTGGATGTGTGGCGCAAAGAGGGCGTCTATGGCATGTGGCACCATCAAAATTAAGGTGTGCCCCAATACCATCCCTTCCGTTTGTTTCACTAACGCAGCAGCCGCTGCAACAGCTCGCAAACATCATGGTAGTGCACGCGCTACAGGGTCCAGCGCAGAAGAAAAATAAGCGCACGGCCGATTTCTTCCACCTTGTTCCGGTGTCAAAACCGCCAACGCCCAGCCTTCACTCACGTGTACAAAAAATCTGAAAATGTTTTCATAATTTGGTGTGCCCAAAACTGGAGCAGAACACAACGCAGTTTTGAGCACCTCAAATGCTCTCTGACATTCTTCATTCCACTGCAAGGGCATCACAACATCCTTCTTTGTCAACTCCACCATTGGCTTCACAATCAGGGAAAAATTCACAATACACTGCCGACAATAGGAAGCCATGCCTATTATAGCTCTGACTCCTTTCTGCGTTTTTGGAATAGGCATACCAGAAATGCTCTCTATTCTCTCTGGCGTCAGTCTTCTCCCTTCTTTCGTAAGTAGGTAACCCAAATAAGTCACCTCCTTTCGAGAATATTGGAACTTCTTTAAACTTGCTTTGTGGCCATGTGCTGCCAAGTGTGTTAATAGTAAAACAGTACTCTCTTTACAAATCTCTTCTGTATCTGCAGCGATTAACAAATCATCTATATATTGTAACAATACACAACCTGCTGGTAACTCTAGCATGTCTAGTTGTTCTTTCAATGCTCTGCTGTAAATACTCAGACTTTCTGTGTAGCCTTGTGGAATGCGCGTGAATGTAAACGATCGTCCTCCTAACATGAAGGCGAACAGATATCTGCTTTCCTTGTGCACTGGAATGCTAAAGAACACCTTCTTCAAGTCAATAACACTAAAATACTCAGCTGAGGCAGGAATCATGGTCAAATTCATGGTAACATCTGGGACTAACGGGAATTGAGGATCTACCACCTTGTTTAATGTGCGCAGATCAATTATGAAACAGTACAGTACCTCATTACCTCCTTTCTTATACACCGGGAGAATGGGACTGTTACACATGCTGCCTGTAATCTCTTCAATCACCCCCAATTTTACCAAATCAGAAACAATACTTTTCAATCCTTTCTCTCCTTCTACTGAGATTTTATATTGCGGGATACACGGTAACGTTACTCCTTCTTTCAAAGCAATTTTCACTTGTTCTATCTTCAAACATCCACATCATTGTCATTTATAGCCCAAATACAAGTTGGCACCTCACTCAATTCGCCTGGCAAAGGTTTAGACACAAATTCGGATACCGGTACATTCTGTGGTGAAATGGTCAAAAATACTCCATCTGGTGTACAGTGGATTATTGCACTCAATTTGTTCAGCCCCTTCTTCTGTTTCAACAAGTTCAAGTTCTATCATGGAAATGGCAGATGGGACAGAACCGATCTCTTGAGAGGGAGGTGCGGATGGGACAGCAGGACCGGGAGGTGACTGTTGCGGCGCTGACTGGCTAATGGGAATTGCTGTTTGTGCAGTGTGTGGCTGGGCTGGGATTTGGTCAATTGGGAGGGGTTGAGCAACAGGAGGGGGCTGAGCGGTTGCTACTGACATGATCGTTTTAGTCTCTCTTCTTGGACCTTGCTTTGTGTCTGTCAATATTTTATCTATTAATTCGTCTGATTAATGCAACTCCTGTTGTGGGTATATCTTTTCTATGCTCAATTGCTCGTGTCTATTTGACTTTCTCAAACTATCATTCCACTCCTCCTCTTCCTTTTCCTTCGCTCTCTCTGCTTTCGACTTATGCCTGCGCGCATGTTTCTCTCTACTTTTCCAGCGAAGCATTGCTTCCCTTCTCCAGTCCCTAAGGATATCAAATGTTGCAGGGCATGCTTTCTTTTTCATCAACACCTTCTCCAAATTATCTATTCTCGTCATTTCAAAACTCCCATGATTCGGCCATTGAAGATCTTCCTGCTTTCCCCTTTGCTTATGCCAAATCTCACAAAACATTATCGCTCCCACACCATACTTCACATACATCTCATACGCCGGCGACCCCTCGGGTGGCGCGACCTGGCCAGTTTCCAAAGATTGTCTGCTGCAGCGGAAAAATCCCGATAGGGTGGACAGTACCCCAGGCATGTTTTAACCTTACCCTTGGCTAATCAAACTTACACTGGGTGTTTGATTCTGCAAAATCAACTCTCAACCAATATCAGGATCACTTTTGAATCGGGGCACGATTCACCTGATCAATCAAGTTGTCTTTTCAAGACACAATTCGTCCATATACTGACCCAACCAATGACGTCGTGTCTGCGTATCTTGGCTCACTCTGACTCGTTTCGGGACCCTCACCCCCTTGTTCTCTGTCCGGGCACGTCGATCAGGGATCAGTTGTGTGCAGATCGTCAAAGGAATCTCATCGGTTTCGCAGGGGTGCCCCGAACACCTCTTGATCCCGGCTCAATCGTCCCGTCCTCGCCGTTCTCTCCGCCTTCCTTATTTTACAACGTACACTATGTAACAAGTGGGGGAGGGTCCCTATTCGGGCGCCATCTTGAAGGGGCCCCTGAGGGACCCTCGTTTGTGGAGACAAGGAACAATCACCACACCCGAACTGATACGCCAGACACGAGGTTGTATTCCCAAAATCTACGGTTTATTGCAAAGCAAATAGTCTCAGTTGGTCAACTGGTCCCACGCCCCGCGACGTTTGTCTACCAGACCTGGGGGGACGCAAGAGAGAGAAATTCATACAGCAGTTACATATATATAAAACAAGCATCTAGTAATCAGTAGTGTCACAACTTATAACGCCCCTACTGCATTTCCTTTGAACTAGGCACGATGATTGACAATGGTGACGAGTATGACACCTTCAAACATTCATTTAGTAACAGTTTGCAATTTTGTAAGCTCACAGACATAAGTCTTTGTTTTAAAGAACACAATGCTTCTGTTTCTAGAAGCAAGCTGTGCGTAGGGAGAGACACATTCCAGGCCTTGCTATCTCCTCGTTTCTATTCGTGTACTGGGGGTCAACTTGCTCTCCAGGGCTCTACCGGGCTCAGGAAAGGGGGGCCGCAAAGAAGAGCATAATTCAAGTCATTTAATGTTCGCTCTAGCATTTCTACTGTGCTTACAGAGACTAGCTGGCACCTGCTGTACTGATTAGAATGCCTTGCTGCTCACTTTCCAAGGATATGCGAGGGAGGGGACCAGGCATTTCTGTCCGGGTTACTGCGTTATGTTTCAACATGCCACTCGCAGCCTTACATTGTGCACCAGTGAAGCAGAATAATATTTCAGCAAAGCAGTTTTACATGAGGCAAAAAGGCAACGTTAGAGAAAACAAGAAGAAAACAAAATGGCGATTTCAGTCACCTTAAAATGGCCGCACTAAGAAAGGTGTAGCAAAAGCTTAACCATACAATTACTAAACACATGAGGCGGTTGGTCTTCGGCCAACAAAGTATAGTGCCTTATGATCGAGGGGGTGTCTATTCTTTCTGGACTGACATAAGCAGATTAACAATGGGATGGCCCTTCGACGACACGATAGGCCAGGCTAAAATGCACTGACTTTCGTCCGGAAGTACAATACAAAGTCATCAACTGCACTTATTTGGTGAAAAGATCGATGAAGCCCTGAAAGGGATGAAGGAGGACACAGAAACAGCTAAGTCCTTAGGTTCCTTACAGAGTGGGCGCTCTTTTCGCTCCTTTTGCCTGTTCCGTGGTGCTTCAGATAATGCCTGGTTTGCTTCCAACAGGGACTGTGGTTACTGTCGGCCCAGTTATTCCACGCAAGGATATCGACGGTCGGTGCAGAAAAGTCAGGACTTCCAGGCTCAGCGGAAGAGGGCTTCGCAGTCCTCAGCTTCAAAAGGGAGGCAAGCTAAGCCGCAACAATTACTGCCGTCAGGACAATCTACTGGGGGGCAGGGTCGCTTTGCACGTGGACGAGCGGAGAAAAATAACATCGGATCGTTGGGTGTTCGACACAGTGCGTCTAGGCCACTCGTTGGAGTTCAAGTGTCCCCCAGTTCCCATTCCACTGGTGTATGTCGTACAGCTGCATCTTCAAATCCTGCGGCGGTTCTTATTCTGGAGAAAGGGGCTATAGAACTGGTGCCGGTGGCAGAGTGGGCCAAGGGGTTTATTCCCGCTACTTCGTGGTGAAGAAGCCCAATGGCAAGAATGGCAAGTGGCGGCCCATTCTGGATCTTGGCGTTGAACAAGACTCTGCAACACCTGAAGTTCAAGATGCTCATTTGGTCATCCGGTCAGTGCAGCCGGCCGAATTTCTGGCGTCGTTGGACCTATAGGACGCATATTTTCACATTCCTATGCGTCGACGGCACCGCCTGTTTCTGCGGTTTGTAGTCGGCCAGGAACACTACCCGTTTCGGGTTCTCCCGTTTGGCTTGAAGTCGTCTCCCAGGAAGTTCACAAAGTGTTTGGCACCAGTGGCAGCGTTCCTCCGACGGGAAGGTCATTATATATACCCCCACCTGGACGACTGGTTGTGAGGGGTTTGTCACCGGGGAAGGCGCAAGACAGTTTTGGGGCTACCATGCAGCTTTTAAAACGACTGGGATTCGCCATCAACTTCGAAAAATTGTTTCTGATGCCGTCCAAAGAGTTGGTGTTTCTGGGGGCGGAGTTTCTCACCTGGCACAGTCTGGTGAAGCCCTCCAGTGAGCGTGTCAAGAAGTTGCTGCAAAGAGCAGGAGAGTGGAAGGAAGGCACAGGTCGCTGCTGGGGGCCATGGCTTTGTGTATTCCGCTGCTGCCAAACTGTCATCTCTTCATGAGGCCGATGCAAGAGTTCCTCGCGGACCGGTGGGCGCAGAGTCGCGGGTCTTGGTCCAACAAATTGGTGGTCAACGGAAGTCTGATGGACGCTATTCGCTGGTGGACATGCATGGCCTATCTGGTACGAGGCATGCTGTTGCTGGAGCCGGAGTTCCAATTTACGATTGTGGCAGATGCCACTCAGACGGGATGGGGGGCTCATCTCGGCGATTCACATGTGCAAGGCCTGTGCTCTCGGGAAGAATCTCTGTTCCACATCAATGTGCTCGAGTTGAGAGCGGTACACTGCGCCCTCAAGTCGTTTTTGACGCGCATATGCGGTTCGGTGGTAAGGTTGTTGACGGACAATACTACCAAAATGTTTTATCTAAGGAAACCGGGGGGCACACATTCCAGGGTCCTGTCGAAGGAGGCGCAGGACATTTGGCATTGGGCACTGGCTCACGAGATTAGCATTGTGGCCTATCATCTGCCAGGAGTGTTGAATGTTCAGGCAGACCCGCTCAACAGGGACGCCAGCCAGCTGCACGAGTGGAAGCTGAAGGAGCAACAGGTTTCAAAGATTTTCCGGAAATGGGGGCATCCCCCGTTGGATCTTTTTGCAACCGTCGAAAACAAGCAGTGCCGGGAGTTTGCCAGCAGAAGGGCTCATCCAGAGTCTCTGGGCGATGCGTTCTCGTTCTCGTGGACGGGCCGATTCGCGTATGCATTTCCCCTGTTTCCGTTCATTCGGCGTAACCTCCAGTGGATTTGGAGATACCAATGCCGTGTGATTCTGGTGGCTCCGTTCTGGCCCAGGCAGACGTGGTTCTCTGATCTCCTTAATTTGTCGATTGAAGAGCCGATTCGGTTGGGGGCGGTTCCGGATCTCCTGTCTCAGGACAAGGGCAGTGTGTGGCATCACGATCCGGCATCTCTTAGCCTGACGGCTTGGCTCCTGACTACTCAGAGTTCGGCCATTTAGGTATTTCCCGGGACTGTCAACGAATTTTGGAGGCAGCATGGGCACCCTCCACGAATATCTCATACAGACGTAAATGGAAAAAGTTTTGCGTGTGGTGTAAGGCCCAGCCTGGGGTTGACCCTTTGAACATTTCCATGGAGCAGGTTCTCCCATACCTGTTGCACTTGGCGGAAGAGGGCCTGGCATTGTCCTCCATTAAGGTACATTTGGTGGCGATATGCAGCTCCTCTGTTTAGTGATGGGTTAGTGAAGCATTTTTTTAAGAGGTTATTTCGAACTTTTCCTCCTATGAAGAAGTTTGTGCCGGTATGGAGCCTTAATGTGGTACTTTCGGTTCTGATGAAACTGTTCCAATAAGGTAAGCCGTGCAGCTTCGGGGTTGTTTTATTTTGAACTTTGTCACTTGATGGGTTTGTTGTCTCATATGTGATTACGTTTTGTTCATTGGTTTGCCTTCTACACTGCGCCATGCATGATTGGTACTGCTATGTAATCTATTCACAGCATGTGAATCCATAAAGAACCAATGCTGGAGAAGGGAGTAGTTTCTTCTGTAACTCCATTTCTCCGGCGTTGCTATCTTTCATGGATTCACATGCGCCCACCGGCCGCCCCTGTAGCCAAACCTGGTTTGGGTTCCCTCTACTTTAGAGGTTAAAATCTAAAGGGAAGCCGCGGGGGCGGGGCTATTTATACCCTACTTCCTATTGGTGGGGACTAAAGCACCCAAAAAGGACATTGATAGGACACTAAAGTTTCAAACTTTTCCATAGGAAAACGCTAGGTTAAAGTGACCGAGGTTTCCCAGCCTGCCGACGGGGAATATTCACAGCATGTGAATCCATGAAAGATACCAACGCTGGAGAAATTGAGTTGCAGATAAGAAACTACTCCCTTCCTATATATAATTGTTTATAAAGAATGGGGTGCAAACCTATTAAACAGTGGCTCCATGTCTGTCTATTTGTATAATGAATTGCAATAATATGGATTATGGTGATCGACACCTTTTGTAAATATGCACTGATGATAATTTGATTGTTTTGAAAAGGTTGGGGATGAAAAATATCACATCTCTCAGGGATGCGAAACTATCTGTTGGTTGATTGATTTAATCAAGATGCCTTATGTAGGCTCTGAGGAAGGACTGTTGAGTCTGAAATGTATCGGCGATGGATGCATCCCCATAGACCTCTAACTAATAAATTGTAAGCCTTCAGTTGGCTAACATAGAACAAAAAACATGTGTCGAAATTTATGTTTATGAAAAATTATCACAAAGTGAATGAGAATTGATATGAATGACATCTAAACCACAGAGTGGATTTTAGAGTGTGCAGCCCACACCGAAGGCTGTTTAGCATTGCTCCTTTTCTTTTCGAATATCCATGATGTTACCACCAGAATTTGGAAGGTAAGGGCACCATTCACTCTCAACATCAAAAGTAAAGCCCCGACTGAGGCACAAGATATGCCCCACTTTGTTGTACACAGCCAAAGGCACGGCCACTCTCCCGCACGCATTCGCCTCCATACAGCAGACTAAAACACAAGTCACACCATCTCTGCCATCAGAATGCAGCTATATCCCATGACAAAGAAATGTGGTTTAGCTGAACACATTACAAGTCTCTTGCGTGCACACACGCACACACACACACACACACGCACACGCGCGCACATGCACACACGTGCACATGCGCACACACGCGCACACACACATGCACATGCGCACACACGCGCACTCCCCCCCCCCCACACTATTCCTTACGATTTCAAGTGCGTTGAGGTCATACTAATGGGATAAAGGAGCTATATAAATGACAAACTACTACTACAAGATAAAATAAAACTGAAATATATAAACCAGTCGTGTGCTAGACAGTGCATATGCTAATAACATTCCCTACAAATCAACCTTATCATTAAGCACATGGTGCACGTATTTTCATGACGTAAAATGCACTGATGACCGTGTACATGTCACAAACAACTAAACATTGGAATACCTGTCCTATCTGTTGCACAAACCCACTACGGATTATCTTGCTACATTAAGGTGCCAGTGCACTGGGCCCTTTTGCGCCAAGCTTTGCCAAGATAGTGTGCCAATGAGAATACTTCATCTTCATACACTGTGCTTTTACAGGGCTTTTCTGCAGGGGGCAAATTCTTTGCTTCATGATTTAATAAGCACAGTTTCAAAGTTTTGTCTAATTTGTAGGTATCCAAGGCATATAAGCAAGACATGTTGAATTGTTTCTCTCAAAATAGGGCAATAAGGGCACATTTGTAATGAGCCAGGTTTCCAAATGCTCGTTAATGTATCTAGAAGGCAGTATGTCAGCTCTAAGCTTAAACCATAAGGTGTGTAAGTGCGGTCCTTTTATATAATCTATTTTTTTTATTGACATGCTTTTTATAAGCAGTTATTGTACCGGGAGGCTAATATTTCAATAATTATTTAGCAGTGACGGAGAGATTCACTCAACGGAAAGCTTTTTCTGGACTTCTTTGGAGGTATTACTAATCATGGCTAGGATGGTCCACCAATGTCCCACTCCTACTACAAGAGATATAGTCTTGACATGTTTTACCCATGGAAGTGAATTGCCATTTGGGGGAGTTCAGTGTATCTTCAAAGCCTCTCTATATTGTACATGCTCTGGGGTTGACAAGAGGCATACTCAGTAAAATAAAATGTTAAGCTTTATTATCCTATTGATACATTGACACTCAAGCTCAAGATGGATAATTGAGTGGTACGCTAATTTTGGGAAAGAAAGCACTCGATTCAACAAACCGTTTAATAGTACTGGAAAAACTGAACTCGCAAGAGTAGCCCCACAGTTTGCCCGTAATTGGCCTGCCTTGCCTGGGCTTTGTTATGTTATGTTTAATTTGTAAAGCGCGCCAGGTACCCTAGAGTTTAAGGGCGCTGAAACAAAAAAGAGACAAACACATTCAGAGACACGACAGAGAAGATAATGGCACGGATCGAGAGGAGACGGGATGCAAAAAAAAGGTAGGAGGCAATGTGAATTTAAGAGAACAGGGCCGTTTTTAGTCCCTTCTTAAAAACTTCTGTCGAAGTAGTGGCTCGCAGCATGGGGGAAAGAGAGTTCCAAGACTGAGGGGCTGCAGATGCAAATGCAGCATCTCTTGATTTCTTCAACTTTAAATGATGAACCAAGAGGGTATAAGACTCATCGGATCTAAAATTTCTAATGTTTTTCTTGAGGATAATGAGTTCTTTCAGGTAGGCCGGCATAGTACCATGCACACATTTATGTGTGATGAGAAGCAGTCTAAATGTAACCCTGGCTTGAACAGGGAGCCAATGTAGGCTTCTACGCGCCTCTGAAACGTGGTCTTGTTTAGCAAGGCGTTGAACCACTCGAACGGCACCATTTTGGATCAGCTGGAGGTGGTGAAAATCAGATAGAGGTAAACCAACCTGGAGACTACAACAATAATCGATCTTAGCACCGATAATAGCCCTTGCCATGGTTTCGGTATTCTTTTCCGACACAAATGGTCTGAGACAACAGAAGAGCTTCATGTAATAGGAGGCCGAGGAGACTAGGCTATTAACCTGAGCCTTCATACTAAGATTTTTGTCCAAATAGATCCCCAATGTTTTTACTTTTCTCAGAATTTCTATTGCGCAATTGTCAATAATGAAGTGCTTATAGCAGGGACTCGGCTTCGCAAGTTTGTTTTCTGACTGCACTAGAAGGAGCTCAGTTTTGGCACAATTAATCGCAAGGCCATTAGTCACCATCCAATCCTGGATGTTTTGATGTATGGAATTATTCAATAATTCCTCCTCCGTATGGATGTCTGTTATCGGTATAACACACTGTGTGTCATCTGCATAGTTTGCAAAAATGATCCCTTCCTCTGCCAGCATCTGGAAGAAAGGAATCATGAAAATATTATAAAAGCAGGGAGACACACAGGCCCCCTGAGGGACACCATATGTAAGTGAGAAAGGTTTAGCTTCTGCACTATCGCTGGCCACTCTGACTTGCCTACCCTTCAAAAAGGAGGTGGTCCAATTCACAGCCGCTTGAGAGAAATAGGCATTGTTTTTTAACCTGGTGGACAAGATGGAGTGATCCACCAGGTCAAAAGCTGCTGATAAATCGAGGATCATAAGGAGCGAGATATGACCACTGTCCATCCTATGATGAAGATGGGACTTGAGAGCCAGGAGGGCAGTCTCGGTTCTGTGGTTTATATGGAAACCTGACTGAAAATCATGATAGATTTGATTTTGCTCCACAAAGGAGGAGATCTGGTTATATGCCACTCTATCCAAGATCTTAAGGTGGTATTAGTAATAGGTCGATTATTCGAGGCGGTCAAAGGGCAGAGATTTGGTTTCTTCAGTAGAGGGGTAATCCAGGCATTCTTGATGTTATCTGGCACACTATTTGTGGCAAAGGAGGAATTGACAAATTTCGTCAAAGCCGGGATGAGAATTGGAGAGCATTCTTTAATTATAACTGAAGAACAGGGACCTCCTTTGCAATTAGTGCTTTTTAATTGCGAGATGACAGTTCTTGTTCCGATATCTGCTGAAAACAAAAAATAGGTTGATTGTCAACATTATTGTTAACAGTAGGTAAGTTGGCAGAAGGAGCTTGTTCTGTCATAGCAAGCTTTTTTATCTCTATACCTTCTCTAATTTTAATGAGCTTGTTGGCCATTGCATCCTAAATTTATGTGCATCAAGATTCATCTTTAGTGAAAGAGTCTTGTGAGGGACTCGGGGCCTGCGATTGCTCCTTCAGAATTTTAAAAAGTTCTTGAATATCTGACTGAGCATTCAATATTCTCGTGTTAAGATTATTTTTTAACAGAGTAAATGGCTGCTTTGTAGTCAGATGCAATTTTCTTATAGCTAGCAAGACTAAGCAAGTCTTTGGAATGACGCCCTGCGTAGAAAGATTTAGTTTTCTCAGATTTAAGAGTTGTAAGATCAGCATTAAACCAGGGATTACGTATCGCTGGGGGAAGAGTTTTATTTTAATAGGAGCAAATTTCTTAGTAACGGAGTCCAAGGACTTCATAAGCACATTCAAAATTCCTTCCACATTATCCATATTACAAATCTTCCTATTTAGAGGGATAGCCCACTCAGCTAGGTGAATAGAGGTCAACTTTTTATGATTTCTAACTTTTATGGTGGGCCTCGGTGGCGCTTCTTATTAGGAAAATAGGGGGTCAGAATAAGAAAGTTTATAAGAAATGGTCAGACCATGGACAGGCATTAACTTCTGGATTCGAAAGAGTCATATTCAAAGAAGAAACCCAATCCAAAGTGTGTCCTTTGATGTGGGTTGGGACTCTAACATGATGCGAGAAGCCTAAAGAGTCTAATATATTCTCCAAGGCTTTTGCTGAGGCATCCGTGGCACATCCCAGCCACATGTTAAGATCGCCCAGAATAATTATTTTGGTATTGGGTTTTAAAATAGACAGAAGAAGGCCATCCAGAGTGGCTTGGAAAGTGGTATCTGCTGTGGGAGCTCTATATAATAGAAGAAAATTGAGAGTGGTTTTGGCGCTAACTGCAAATTTAATGAGAAGTGATTCAGTACCTTGAATGGTATCAATCTTGCAATCCCAGGTTTTAAAGTGGGATTTTATAATAAGGGCGACACCTCCCCCTCTATTAGTAATTCTGTCCTGTCTTATGATGTAATAGCCCTCTGGAATAGCTAACTCCTACACAGGATCCGCTCTCTCATGGGCCCAGGTCTCAGTAATAGCACATAAATCCAGGTCTTGCTCCTGGATAATAGAAGCAATCTTGGTTGCGTGTTTAAGCAGTGATCTGGTATTCAGCAACATACATTTCAAGGTGCATACTGACTTATTAGCTGTGACAGTGTCTGGCCTAGCCTGAAGGAAAGGTACCATGATGCATGCTATAGGCTTCTCCGACAATAAATGTGGATTGACTATAGCTGACCTGGATTACTTTAAGGCTTCTATATTGTTGACCAGAGGTATTTCAGGGGAACTTGTCCCTAGATCAGTGATGCCTTCCAGCCCCGGTGTCCTACTAAGCAGAAATGCGGAATTAGGTAGTATAGAAGGAGATCCCCTTCTAGGAGCGGGGTCAGTGGCTGAGATCAAGTCAGAAGCAATATTTGATGAGATGGAAACATGATCCCTCAGCCCCTTACGATCAGGTTGCTGCGTTAAGACATCAAGCCTTTCTCTGGCCAGATGAATAGCATGCATGACCTCTTTTAAGCCCATGTTGCTTGCTTACCCGTGGATGTAAATATTCTGGGCTGGCTGCTGCCAAGCTTCAAGTTGTGGACTTGAAGGGTTGGTCCTGCCATCATGTTGCCATGAATGCAGGAACTTTTTAAAGCCGCTTCTAGGGAGCGTCTTAATGTGCATAAAGACTTTAGCAAGAAACTTATATTCCCAAATAAGCAAAAAAGGAGATTTCCTAGATTACTTCCCCATTTACCCATAGGTTGATTCTTTTGGTGTTGTTTCTCTTGGTTGAGCAGGTCATAGTTTTTTGGTTTTTGTTAATGTTAAGGTCCAGTCCCTTTTGTGTGCAAAGGTATATGAATCTCTCCATTTATTTTTTTAACCAGCTTATAGTTTTCAACACTAATACGACAACATCAGGGATTTTTTCTTTATTAAGTCTTGGTGCATCTGAATGCAAGTTGGGTAACATGTGCAATTTCGTTCAACAATATGCAAAATAGGTTTGGGGCACGGACGCATCCTTTGGTATGTTTTGCCTCACTAGAGAATTCTTTAATTCATCTGCCGATCCAAACCGAAGGCTGTTTTTAGGTCCCTACATGTGATATGGTGTTCTAAAAAAAATAAAAATGTGTATAAGAAAATGTTTTAAAAAATGTATTTATTGCATTTGCATTACTTGCCCAAACCCGGAGGTACCATGGCGTAGATTACTTAGTAAGCTTAGCTGATTACAGTGATAAGAAAATACAAGAAAATACAGGAGTACAGCATTGACATGGTAGAAATCCCCAGAAGTTACAATGTAGGGGTGATGTGTTCCAGTTCGGAACAAAGCATGGATATTATACAGTATGGGCGTACATTTGATACACAACGTATTTAGAAATGGCAAGTTCGAGGGATTGGGTCCTCCGATGTATTCCATATGTATGACAATAATCACCACAGCTGTGCTGCTTCGGAAAATCTTCGGCTCCTGCGTCGATGACGTTGATACGCCGCCCTCGAGGACCTCGTAGGACGCATGACGCCCGTAGCCTCAGTTCCGTTTTTTCCGCGAACGTGTTTGCTTCGGGAATCTTGGCGCGCCTCGACTCTTTGGAGTTTCTGTTTTTTCTCGGTTCTTTGAACCTGTTTGGTGTTTGTGAAGTACTTTCTTTGTGAAGATGTCTACCTCGTCTTCCACACCGCGTCCGGGCTTTAAGAAGTGTGGGGACTGTCGGTCCAAGATGTCGGTTACGGACTCGCACGACGCCTGCCTCTGGTGCCTCGGGGAGGCCCATGACACGGATGACTGTGTCGACTGCCAGTCGCTCACGTCTAAAGCCTTGCGGGAGCGCAAGAAGAAGTTATCAGTAGGTAAGGTGTCCAAGCACTGGAAGTCGAGGTCTGCGGGGCTTTCGACAGACGACTCGAGGGGCGACTCTCCGCATCGTTGTCGGATGTCCAGTGGGTCTCGGTCCCGGAGTCGGTCTCGTCACTCCTCTGCCTCTTCGAGGCACTCCCGGAAGCACCGTCATCGGTCACCTTCCCCATCCTCATCCGAGTACTCCGCCCATCGGCGGGTCGCTTACCCAACCAAGCATGCGACGCTGGAGGAATGGGCTTCCTTTGGAAGAAAATGTTGGCGATTCTCGAATCGCAGAGCACTGGCCCGTCCGTGACTCCGAGTGGGGTCGGTCGTGATCAGCCGAGAGACACCGCTCGCACGCCTTCGGGCTCGGGTGGTCGTCACGATTCGCGGGAGAGGTCCCGCTCTGACAAGGGGAATCGTTCTCGTCATGCCCGATCCAGGTCCCAGTCCTCGACGCGCTCGAGACCGTGTGAACCTGTGGTGTCTTCACGGAAGACGTCGATGCCGGTGGCGCCAAGGTCATCGACGGCCTCTTTCGAGGGCTTGCCTTCGAAGAAGTCGTCGACGCCATTGGCGTCCCGGCCGCCGAGGGACACGCTCGGGGCCTCGACCTCGAGGACTGTGTCGGCGCCGTCGATGCCGCTTTCAAGGCTGTGTCGATGGGGGTACCCTGTGGCTCGGTGGAACCCCCTAGAAAGGCTCTGGCCAAGGTCAAGCATCGCTTAAGTTCACGTTCTGTGCCTTCTTACTGCCATCTGGAGTTTATTTCAGAGGTGGATGAGGGCTCTGATGATGGCATGGTGCCTGACACGGTGCCATTCGAGATTCTCTCGGGCCATAGCCAATTTGAGGACCTGAGGCAGTCCCTGCATGATGCTAGTGGGCTGGACACCTCTCCGGAGGTGGAGTTTTGTAGGCCTGAGCCTGGCACTCATGCCGACTCCTCGTACTGGCGCTTTATGTCAAGGGTCACTGAGTACTTGGGATGGTCTGCTCCCCCGGGGGAGTTTGTTCAGGATGACCTTACGGATATCCTCGACATTCGTCCACCAACTGACCCGGTACTGCCGTTTCATATGGCTCTACAGAGGAGGGTGGCGGCGGCTTGGACTGCTCCGGAGAGTCTCCCGGCAGTGGGCAAGTCTTTGCCGCGAAAATACCGCCCAGCCAGTAGCGACCCCTGCTACTTGTCCAAGCACCCTACTCCGAAGAGTTTGGTGGTGCAGGCGGCTATGGCCCCGGCAAAGCAGGCGTCGTACCCTACCATCCCTCCTGATAGGGATGACAAGCGTTTTGACGGCTGGGCGAAGAAAGTGTTTTCTGCAGGGGGTATGGCGCTTCAGGCGGCCAACTCCATATGTGCCTTGTGACGTTTCATGCACACTCTGTGAAACTGTGTTTCCTTGGCTGCTGAACATATTCCCGAAGGGGACGAACGGGATGGTTTCCTTGCCATGGTTCAGGATGGCAAGGATGCCATGTGTGAGGCTGTTCAGTCGAATTTGGACATGGCAGATTGCGTCAGCCGGTCCATGGCGGCGAGCACCGTGATACGCAAGTTTGCGTAGTTGCGGAAGTTGGGGTTTGCTCCTAATGTGCAGGCTCGGCTCCTCAACATGCCCTTTGATGGGGAACATCTTTTTGGCAGCAAGGCTGACGAGAGCCTTGAGAAGTTGCAGATCTCAAAGGCTGCAGCGAATTCGTTGGGCGCTGCAGTTCGACAACCTCCGCCTTTTCGTCCTAGGGGACAGCAATGGAGGGGAGGTTCCTTTTGTTATTACTTATCCTTTGGTAAAGCGAGAGGAGCTGCCAGTCAAAGGGGCCACCGTAGGAGTGCCAGAGGTGGAAAACAAGGTACTTGAGGTGCCAAGGCCGCTCGGGCTGTTGCCTCTTTGCCATCAGGCAACGCCGCAGCCGCTTCAGCTCAGTCATGAGGCCATGTCCCATCGTTCGCCCGTTGGGGCAAGGCTGGCCCAGCATCTTGCAGAGTGGCGCGCCATTCCTTCAGATGTGTGGGTTCTGGAGACCATAACCCACGGCTACTGTCTTCCATTCCGGCAGAGGCCTCAAGACAATCCACCGGGGAATCTCGATTTGAAGAGTACGGATCCGCTCTTTGCGCAGGAAATTCAATCCGTGCTGGAGAAAGGTGCCATAGAACTGGTGCCTGTAGTGGAGAGGAACAAGGGATGGTATTCCCCTTATTTTTTGATTTCCAAGAAAGACAGGGGATTGAGACCCATCATGGAATTGCGCGGTTTGAACAAACTTCTCAGGAAGGACAAGTTCAAGATGGTTACTCTCTCTCAAGTCCTCCAGGCCCTTCAACTTCAGGAATGGTTGGTGTCTCTCGACCTCAAGGACGCTTATTTTCATGTGCCGATCCATCCAAAGCACAAGAAGTACCTAAGGTTTGCGGTAGGCGACTCGCACTTTCAGTTTCGGGTCCTGCCGTTCGGATTGACCTCCGCCCTGAGGGTCTTCACCAAGCTCATGGTAGTGGTGGCAGCGCACCTCAGGAAAGGGGGGATTCACGTCTACCCCTACCTGGACGATTGGTTGATCAGGGCGCGCTCTCCCGAGCAAGTCCTGGATCATCTGTCGGTCACCTGCCACTCCCTCCACAAGCTGGGCTTCTCCCTCAACTTAAAGAAGTCCCATTTGACACCAACTCAGAGGCTCCAGTACATCGGAGCAGTGCTCGACACGTCCCTCACCTGGGGAGGTTTTCCTCCCCAGGTGAGGGCTCAACACATTCAGCAGATGGTGCACAAGTTTCAGCTTGCCCAGAGTCTCCCAGCGTTCGAGTTCTTGAGACTGCTCAGCATCATGGCATCCTGCATTCTTCTGGTGCCAGAAGCCAGGTTGCGGATGAGATCTTTGCAATGGGCACTCAAGCTCCCGTGGTCTCCGTCCTCCGGCAGGTTGTCAGACCCTGTTCAGGTGCCGTCCTCGGTCGCCCAGGACCTTCTGTGGTGGGCCAACGAGGGCAATCTGATGAAGGGGGCTCCATTTTGGCTGCCCTGGCCGGAGGTGACGATTGTGACGGACGCATCCCTCACGGGATGGGGAGCTCATGCCAACGAGTTGACAGTCAGCATTCGTTGGTCTCCATCGGAGTCCAGACTCCATATCAATCTGTTGGAGCTGAGGGCCGTCAGGCTAGCCCTGAAGGCTTTTCTGCCGACGGTGCGAGGAAAGAATGTCCTGATCCTGACGGACAACACGGTGGCCATGCACTAGGTCAACAAAAAGGGGGGGGGGGCAGGGTCACTTCCTCTGTGCAGGGAGGCGATGCAGCTCTGGTTCTGGGCAATCCAGCAGGAAGTTTCGATCTCGGCAGTTCATCTGGCAGGAGACGAAAAGGAGACGGCGGACACTCTGAGCAGGCAGAGCGCGATCTCTCACGAGTGGGAGTTGGCTCAGGAGATTTTCCTGGAGATCTTTGCCCTTTGGGGGATCAAGTGGATCTTTTCACCTCCAGTGTCAACCGGAAGTGCGAGAGGTTCTGCTGGTGGGAATTTCCTCCAAACTGAGCCTTAGGAGACGCGTTTGTGGTGGAGTGGTCATTCACACTGCTGTACGCGTTTCCTCCAGTCCCCGTCATCCCGCAAGTACTGCGGTGGTTACAGAGTTCGGTTCCCGGATGATCCTCATTGCTCCAGCGTGGGCCCGGAGGACGTGGTTCCCTGACCTTCTCGACTTGTCCATCTGCCCTCCACGTCGTCTTCCCTACCGAGACGATCTGCTCTCACGGGAGGGGGGTCAGGTTCTCCATCCAGATGTCAGATCCCTCAACCTTCACGCTTGGTTTCTGAAAGGTTGAGGTATAAGGATTGGGACCTCCCTGAAGACGTGATGGAGGTGTTGCTCTCGGCCAGACGGCCCGCAACTAAGTCCCTGTACCATTGCGGTTGGCGTAAGTTCTGCGACTGGTGCAGGGTTAAGAATGTGGATCCTTTTGCATGTGACATTCCCATGGTTCTGTCTTTTTTGCTTTCTTTGGCCCACAGGGGCCTTCAAGTGGGTACCATTAAAGGTTATCTGGCGGCGCTGTCCATATTTAAGCGCTCGTCTGAAGAGTGTTCCTATTTTAAAATTCCTTTAATTTCTCAGTTTCTGAAAGGACTCACTAATGTGTTCCCTCCGTCACCTTTCCAGGTGCCTTGTTGGGATTTGAACCTTGCTCTCAAGTTTCTGATGGGTGCTCCGTTTGAGCCTTTGCATTCATGCCCTTTGAGACTGTTAACTCTTAAAACTGTATTTTTAGTTGTGGTCACTTCCGCTCGCAGAGTGAGTGAGTTACATGCACTTTCAGTTAAGCCACCCTTTTTGAGACTGTTAACTCTTAAAACTGTATTTTTAGTTGCGGTCTCTTCCGCTTGCAGAGTGAGTGAGTTACAGGCACTTTCAGTTAAGCCACCCTTCACTGTGTTTCATAAGGACAGGGTTGTCCTTAGAGTTCGTCCTTCTTTTCTTCCGAAGGTGGTGTCTGAATTTCTATTCTTAGGGAGGCACAGATCCACCCTACTGATGATGTCCAACCAGACCGAAACACGTGTCTGGGGTTTCTGTTGGTACTCTTGTTCAGAGGAGAATTGCCTAGCATTTTGGTGCTGGACTGCAGGACAAAGACTGATATGTTCTGGATATTTCTTCTCTGTGAAAGATAGTGAGCTAAAGACTCTGGGTAAGTCTCTTGTAACCAGGACTAATGTCTGGCAGAGGGACTCCCAGGACACCCCTTGTTAATTTGGAATTTCATTTAGGCCAGAAGGTTGTTCTTCTGGCATTTTATCCTCCTCCCCATCCTGGTAAGGAAGAGGAGAGGCTCCATAGGCTTGATCCTAGGAGAGCGTTAAGCTTTTATATTTCACGCATGTCCCGGGTCAGAGTGGACGATCAGCTCTTCATTGGTTACGCTGGAAAGCGTTTGGGACAAGCTGTGACAAAACCGACTTTGTCTCGCTGGATTATTTTGGCTATCTCTGAGTGTTACCGCTTGGCAGGTGAGGACCCACCGGTCGGCTTACGGGCCCATTCTACCAGGGTATGGCTGCCTCTACTGCCCTGCAGAGGAGTGTTCCTATTCGTAATATCTGTGATGCAGCAACCTGGGCTTCGGTACATACTTTTGTACGTCACTACTCCCTCGATTGCATTTGGGGGCAGGATCTGGTCTTTGGCAAGGCGGTCCTTTACTCCGCAATTTGATTGGGCATGCTAAATTTCTGTTTTCTAAATTCTTTTCCCACCTCCTTGCATTGGTACTGCTTTGGGAGTATGTCATAGATATGGAATACGTCGGAGGACCCAATCTCCTCGAAGAACAAGTACTCTCTTACCTGCTAACGTTCTTTCGATGGGATGGTCCGACGACGTATTCCATATCACTCCCTCCCTACCTTCCCCGCTACAGAATTTCTTATGCGATTGCAGCTTACGTTTCCGCAAGGCTTTGTGTGTCAGACTGGCAGAAGACTGGTGGCACACGTTCTGGGAAAAAACTACAACTGAGGCTACGGCCGTCGTGCGTCCTACTTATAACATCCAGTGACATCGGCTGTCGGAGGAGGTCCTCGGGGGCAGCGTATCGACGTCATCGACGCAGGACGCAGACGCCGAAGATTTTCCAAAGCAGCACAGCTGTGGTGATTATTGTCATAGATATGGAATACGTCGTTGGACCATCCCATCGAAAGAACATTACCAGGTAAGAGAGTAACTTGTTCTTTTAAGCAATAAAGTTCTTGGTAGAATAAAACAGCGTAGTAGGAGAGTTGAAGGGTGTTAAGCGTCTTGGAGACCTTCATAGTTAGAACTTGTTGAATAGCCAGGTTTTGGTGAGGCTCTTGAAGCATTGGTAGAAAGGGTTGTTTCTGATATGCATGGGGAGGGAGTTACATATTTTTGGAGCAGCTACAGGAAAGCTGTCACCCCCTGCTCTAATGCTCTTAAATCTTGTTACAAAGAGGTGGGTACTCGAGCCTGACCTGAGGGATCTGGTGGTCTTTTTTTGAGTGACAGTATTTATCTGATATGATGGGGCCACTTTAGTGATGCATTTATAGGTGGTAGTGAGAGTTTTAAATAGGATTCTGGCTTTGATGGGAAGCCAATGTACATCTCTCCTGATATGCGAGATATGGTCCTTTCTTTTTAGACCAAAAGCTGCCCTGAGAGCTTTATTTTGTAATAGCTGCATTTTGTCAGGTTTGAATTTGTGGTTCCTAGTAGAGGAATATTACAATAGTCGAGTTTTGATAGTATTAAAGCTCGAGCTAGTGCGAGACAATTTTGAGGGGTAAGGAATTGGCGACTAACTGCAATAGGTTTAGCAGTTTAGGCGGTAGCCGAAGCAAGACTGCTGATATGTTTGCTCATTCTGAGGTTGGCATCTATATGAATGCTGAGGGTTTTGACATGTTCAAGTACTGGGATGGGTGTGCCATTGATGGTAATGGTTGAGTAGTTGGTATGGACAGTTTTTAAACGGAGGGGGGCCTTGTATGAGAATCTCAGTTTTTTCATCATTAAGGCAAAGAATGTTAGTGGCCATCCAGTTTTGGATAATTGCGTAGATTTTGTTAATGGTGTCTGAGTCCTGTTCGTAGTCTCCCGTAATGGGTATCTGACTGTCATCTGCAAAATTGATGTAGATGACACCCATAGCATCCAGGGCTGCAAACGGTAGTTTTGTGTACACATTATATAAGGTGGGAGAGAGGCAGGAGCCTTGAGGCACCCTAGTGGGACTGATGTGGGGTTAGCGGCCTCGGCGCCAATGGTTACTCTAGAGAATCGATCAGCTAAGAATGACTTCACCCAGAAAGTGACTTCCGTAGAAAAGTTGACATTCTCAGCGAGGGTATTGCATAACATGTCATGGTCGAACAAATCAAAAGCAGCTTACAGGTTAAGCAGGAGAAGGATGCACATTTTCCCGGCATCTCTTATTCTATCCATCTGGATTTTGAGGTCTAGTAGGGCCGTTTCAGTACTGTGTTCCGGACAGAAGCCAGATTATCTGGTAATTTTTAAGATAGTTTGGGATTTGGGAGTATGATATGATATGATATTTTATTTGTATCACGCTCATACACAGGTGTTTCAGAGCGCAACTAGACATGGGAAGGGAACAGGGGAGAAACAACACAACAAAACAACGATCTTACTAGCCCCATTGACATTGAGAACGCACAAGTGCATGGGGAAGGGAAAAGGGAAAAAGTGCATGGAAAGGGGAGAGTGGAAAGTAAGGAGCAGAGGAGAGCAGATGCATTATAATAAATAAAATAAATAGAAAATGGAGCCAATAAACAGTGGTAGTGCAGCCAGCAAGTGGCAAGTGCTGTGTTTAAGGCAGCAGACTGGGTAAGTCTGATAAGTGCAGAAAAAGAAGGAACAAAAAAGGGGGGGCTGGGTGGGTACCGATACAATCCCCAGTGCAAGGGGTGGCCAGGAGGCAGTGCAGGAAGGTGGCAGGGTGAGAGGGCCCAGGGGACAGAGGGTGGCCAGGTGCACAGTGCCAAGAGAGAGCCGATCAGCAGGGGAGAGGGGGAGCGAAGGCAGAAGCAAAGAGGGAAGGTCTTGAGGTGCTTCCGGAACTGGAGATGGTTCTCCTCAAGTTTCAGAGTGACATCGAGGCTGTTGCAGAGGGAGGCCCCAGCCGAAGATAGGTAGGTTATTTTATCCACAATTTTCAGTAAAAATGGGACAGTTGTCATAGGGAGGTAATTAGGTGGAATTGGGTGGAGTCTAAAGACGTTTTTTTTTCAGCAGAGGGGTGACCCATGCTGCTTTGATGCTGGTTAGCACAGAGTTGGTATTGAAAGATGCGTTGACAAAATTGGTGATGATAGGTGCAAGTGTGGGGGCACAGAGTTTGACTAGGCGTGCTGGGAAGCTATCACCTTTACAGTTGGATGGTTTCAGCGTAGAGATGGTTTTCAACACCAAGTCTTGGAAGACGTTAGTAAATCTGAATTGGGTGGTATTTTTTGAGGTACATGCATCCTTCATTAGAGAGGGAGGTATTTTGTTGGCCAAGAGGTTCCTTTTAGTTTGGATTTTGTTTTGAAGAGTGAGGATTTTGGAAGCAAGTGGGTTTTGTATAGTAGTACACCAAGCCTTGCTAGCATTGGTAGCGGGAATGGGGAGAATAGCTCCTTACTGTTGTAGGCGGCATTGTCTATGCAAGTGTTTAAGTAGTTGGCGTTATGAGCAATGACTGCAGATTTGTAGGATTTAATGGCTGTTGGCAGTGAATTTTCTGAGTCAAGCATTGGAGATTTTTTGTGGGAGTGCTCTAGCGCTCTTCTATGGCGACAAAGAGATATAAGCTCTTCGTTAAACCAAAAGTTAGAGTCCACATTCATGTGGAAGAATTCAATGATATTTTCATGAATATGTTCCCTAAAAGCGACATCCTCCAGAGCCCGGGCTCTAAACCTCCATCAAAGCTGTTTACGTGGAACCTGGGGTTTCTCAAATTGGGCCAAAACCAGGGAGTGATCCGATAATGTACAGGGAAGAATCCTGGCGTTATAGGTCCCCCGGGCTAACTCTGGAGACATTTGGATATAATCAATCCTAGAGGAGCTACCGTGTACCCCTGAGTAGAAAGTGAACTCCCGGTCGGTAGGGTGTAAGAGTCTCCACGTATCTATAAGGGAGTGATCTCTCGCTATGGCCTTCCATTTCTGGGCAGCCCGTGGGACTGTTGTTTGGGTGGTGGAGGATCTTTCCCTATCTATTGTCAAAGCCATATTAAAATCACCCGCCCATACCACTTGGATTCTGCACATGTTTGAAAGAAGTCTGGGCAGTCGTAATTAGGACCATGAATACTAATAAAGAGGATACACCATCCCTTTATCTCCCCATGCAACCAGGACGAAACGACCTTCTGTGTCTGTAATAACTTTATGGAGTTTAAACTCCAAGGACTGATGAGTATATATAGCCACTCGAAGAGATTGAGAAGAATAGGAAGAACCATATCTATGCACCCCCCAACCGGTGAGATTGGGGAGTTTTTGCGCTATTCCCAAGTGAGTCTCTTGAATACACAAAACATTCACCCAGTGGTTCCTAGCGTAGTTCGTAATCAGATGTGCTTTTTTACTATTGATAAACCCTCGTATATTCCAAGTTAGTATGGTTATGACCCCTCCCAACTAGGCATCATCCACTACATAGTTCGCCATGTATGATTGGACCATCCGATCTTACTGGCGCTTGTCTTGTATGGACTCTCTGTATCGGGTAGTGTGTCTTGTGCGTTTCAGCTTTCAATCGTGTGTAACTGTGCATGCCAACAGAAGTGTATGCGCCCCCTTCCCTTTCTTATAAACGTATCCAAGCTTGAGCCATTAACCCTTTGTCACCACCAATGCCAGAAACACCAACCTTCCGGCTCCCCTAACCCAACCCCCACCCTAAACATAGCCAACAACAACTTAAGTCGAACTAAATTGCCACAGGGCGCTGGGGGGTGCTGGCGGCTTCTGCGCCTCCTTGTGGCCTCAGACTCCCTACCATATATTACACACTGCTTCAGTGACTCTATTTCCCAAACAATTTATAACAGTTGGAGACACCTGTCCCCTTACTAATGACACTGTGGTGCCCACCTATCCCACGTGTTTAACCTTGTGGACCAGGCTGCCGCTTCATGGGGTCCCCGCGGGCGAGAGCCCCGGACCGGCATTATTCATAGCATATCTTTCAGCCTCTTCGGGATTAGTGAAGAAAGAGGCCTTGCCACCCTGCACCACCCTGTGCTTTGCAGGGTACATCATTGAATAGCGTACACCTTTTTTCCTCAAAATGTTTTTAACTTTTTGGAATGTCTTCCTCTGATCCTGCACTTGCTGGCTGAAATCTGGGAACAGGCGTATCGTCGATGAACCCCATTGCAGAGTTTGCTTTTCTCTCGCCACTCACAACAGGGTGTCGCGGTCCACATAATTAAAGATCCGGGCTATTATGGCTCGCTCAGGGGCACCCAGTGGTGGTCTAGTTGCTAGCGAGCGGTGGGCCCTTTCGACCATGAACATATTAGTGCCGCTCTGTGAAGTGTCCCTAAGAGGCCTGCATCAGTGTATATTGCATATTTTCACCATGCACCTGTAGCTCCTGGACACTTCTCAATGGAATCAATGGCGGGCTGATCCCTTAAGTCGTCTGGGAAAATAGGAGTCAGGGGGTAAGTAAACGCAGTGCATTTGTTGTCCTCCATAGGATAACATTGGGAATAAGTCCCTTTGTCTCCTAAAACTTCCATTCCACTGCTTTTTGGTCATCAAACCTGGGTATTAACTCCTAAAATACAAAAGACTATTTACTTACCTTTAGTAAAATTGTTGAAATGTATTTTACCCCCCTGCACCAACACAAGTAAGTTATAACCTAGCTGCAAAGACTCATTCTGGTGAGGAGCATTGTGGATCCTGTGACTTCTCATTCTTCTTATCGATTAGACTGCTTAAGTTAGAGAATTCACTTGTGAACTGGTTCCATCATATATTGGATTATTTTACTTAACTCTTTGGTTGAATGAGCCATTTGTATGCAGTTAGGAACTAATGGTGAATGTATATATGTTTATTATTGACTATTGGGCAATATCACCAGTTTGTTTCATTTTTCAGTGTGTGCAAAAGGCCAAGAATGAATAACTATTTTTATACTTGGCTGTCTAAATTGAATTTTTGTGTATTATATTGGATATTATACCGCAAAGTGGTCTCAAATTGGTACAGCAGTCTGCAGGAGGAGACGCTGACCTCGAGGTGTAACAATTTGGAAACGTTTTGGAAATTGTTTTGTTGCGCTTCCTTGCAGTGAATTGTAACTCTACGCTGCTCCTTTTAGGTAGCCTGGGGACGCTGTTGAGCGGAATGGCACCCCCCACTCCACCCATAAGATTTCATGGGTCCACAAAGCGGTCTCAAAGTGGTACAGCAGTCTGCAGTCGACACACAGCAGCCACAGTCTGGCCTGAGCCTACTTTCCTTTCAAACAAAAGAAGACCGGCCCATGTGAATACGATTGTTTGCAGAACTTTGGCTGTCTCTGGCACAATTACCCTGCCACTGGCCGACTTATAATAAAGGGCCCTCTGGAAACTGCGGGGCAAGGACCTTTGTTCCATCCAGATTACACGGTAAACTCACCTGTGGTCCTGGTTACTTGTGGGCTGTTGTTCGGTGAAGAAGAAAACTTTGCTCCCGTAGCAACGGGCTGCTCTACTTTGCCCCTCAAAATAAATGGTGTTGTAGTAGCGGATAAACCAGTGACGTTGGGTCACCTGGGAACACCAAGCCACCAACAGTTGCAAGGGATATCTTCCCTCAAGGCCCTGATGGGTTTGGCGACCAATAAGCTTCTGGGTGGGTGCCCTTTGGAAGTATTAGTAGAAACCGTCTCGGGTACTATCTCTTCCCTGAGCACTTTGGCAACAGAGTGTGCCCTAATAGGCCCAGGGTGCAAAACACAACCGGACTCAGCCAGTGCCCCCCAGCAGCGGGGGTTAGAACGGTCGATCCTCTGTCAGGGTCCTCGCAGCAATTGGATGCCGCGGTGGCTTGTTGACATGCTCCATCTCATGAAGGCTTTCAGGATCAAGGCCGCAAAGATCTTGCAAAATACGTCAACAAAGGGATCGGGACGGCGAAGCTCGCATCAGGGCGCCCCCTGTCTGAGTCACCAGCTGGATCTCCCACCAGATTGTCAGAGCCAGTTTGGGTACTTTGAAGGGCGAGTGGGCAGCCTTTGCAGAGCAAATGCTCAAGATGTTTAAGTTGGCCACTGCTGATACGATTACGACTTCGACGCAGCAGGCCTCGGCAGCACCAGTTATGCATGGTGATCTCGGCTTGAGTGTTACTGTGCCGTGTACGGCGCCTTAGGGATCAATGCCAAATGTCGGTAAACCAAACATAACGCTGAAGCCTTCACAGTAGGCAGAGACAATAGGGAGTTAAACTCTACCAATCCTGTGTTTCAGGCCCAGTCTCCAGTCGAATAGCCTCCAGGGAAGGGTTTGAGGTCGTAAGAGGTCAGAACAGGCTGAGTGACGTCCCCGTGGATACCAGGTGAGCGTTACAGTACGCAAAGCCTCACATCAAAATCCACCTGGGCGTCATGGAAACGTCAGAAACCGACCAGTTAGCCCACATGTTGGGGCAGCTACGTTCCGAAGTACATGCAGCCAGGCAGGAGACCAACACCCTGAGGAGAGAGCTGATAGCCAAAGAACGCACTGATGATTTAAGCCGGCAACTTCTACAGTCACAAGCAGGGCATGCACCATTGCCGGGAAGCGTGCCCTCGATGCCAGCGCCATCAGCCAATCCCGTTCAGATAACCCTTCCTGGGGCAGTTCCCTTGGCCCCACCCGAACGATTTACGGGGGATCCCAAGAGGTTTGCAACGTTCATGAACCAGTGCCGTCTCCACTTCCTTTGTAGGCCAGGGGCCTTTCTGAATTATCAATCACGGGTCGCTTTTGTGCTATCCTACCTGAGTGGTAGCTCCGCGGACTGGTCTGTACCCTTTGTGGCCCAAGACAATCCTTTGCTGCATAACTTCAGGGGCTGTCAGCAGGAGATGGAAAAGCTGTTCGCCCGTCGTACTCATGGGCAGGCATTAGACAACGAACTTCTGTCCCTACGCCAAGGGAATCAAGACCTATTAACATACATAGCCACTTTCAATAGACTCGTAGTTGAAGCAGAATGGCCAGTGGAGAAGAGAACCATGTTATTTCATCAGGGATTGTGGGGGGAGCTCAAGGATGTTCTCGCACAAGTAGTGAACCCCCCGAAAGACTGCTCAGAATTCATTGACTTTGTTGTTCAACTGGATCATAGGTTGCAGGACCGAAGAGCAGTTCGAACCAGACCGGACCCTCGCCCTATGTATGTGCGTTCAAAGGACAATACTGCCTGACCAACGGAAGGTTCAGGAGAACCAATGCAAATCTGGAGGGCGGTCAGATCCACCTTGACTAAAGCGGAAAGGGATAAAAGGAGACAGCAGCAGTTATGTCTGTACTGTGGAAGGTCAGGTCATTTCCTTAAAGAGTGCCATGTGAAGCCACCGAGGAGGACGGTAGGGGCCACGGACAAGGAAGATACCATAAAGGAATCGGAAAACTCCCTAGCCCGGCAAGTGTAGGGGTCCACTTGTCGAGCGAAGAAAGTGAACTACAGACCTCCCATTTTGCACTATCTGTGGTCTTGATCAATCACCAACAACCATCTCGGATGCACGCAGTAAGAGCGTACATAGACAGTGGAGCCGTTGGGAATTACATCGACCAGGATCTTGTGGCAAAGATGAGGCCTCCGTTACGCCCTAAATCAACCACTGACACTGTTACCACAGTCGGCGGCACAGAAATAGCTTCTGGTCCAGTATCCCAATGCACTGCAGCTTTAACCCTTCTGTGCCAGGATGGACACCAAGAATGTATCGTTTTCGACCCTATTTAGGCACCACAGTTCCGGTTGATTTTGGGAATGCCATAGTTGGTAGCTCACAATCCTCGAATCGATTGGCGAGCAAAAGAATTGGCCTTTCCCGAGACTTGCGCCCACACGTGTTATCACCAAGAGAAACAACCAATAGACACCAGAACCTGCACGCTTGCGACTGTGGCAATCGGCACCCTACCCAGTGAATACCAGGACTTTCAAGATGTCTTTCTGAAAGAACAGGCTAATACCCTGCCACCGCATAGACCATACGATTGCCAAATTGACCTGATAGCCGGCGCACAAATCCCTGGTGGGCGAATTTACGCACTCACAGAACCAGAAAACCAGCACCTGAAGGCCTATCTTGACCAATACCTGGCCAACGGGTTCATCCGTCCCTCAAAGTCTCCAGCAGCCAGTCCTCTATTCTTCGTACTGAAAAAGGAGGGGGACTTGAGAACGTGCATCGACTATTGCGCACTGAACCAGATTACCATAAAAAATCGCTACCCCCTGCCACTGATCCCTGAATTGCTTGATCAAGTCAAAGATGCCCAAATCTACACAAAACTAGACCTGAGAGGGGCATATCACCTTGTTCGTGTAAAACAGGGGGACGAATGGAAAACCGCTTTTCGCACCAAATACGGCTTGTACGAATATCAAGTAATGCCCTTTGGCCTCTGCTGCATTTCAATACTTCATGAACAATGTCCTACGGGAATTGATTGATGTCTGTGCTCTAGTGTACATTGACGATATCCTAGTATATTCCACATCAAAGCAGGACCATGTTAAACACGTCCGATCCGTATTGGGGAGAAACTCCGTCAACACCAGCTCTAAGCCAAGCTCGGAAACTGCTCATTCCACGTCTCTGAGGTGGGATTCCTGGGCTTTATTCTCAGCCTGAATGGAATCCGAATGGATGTACACAAGGTAGATGCTATCCTGAACTAGCCATCCCCAAATTCATTCAAGGGGGTTCAAAGTATTCTGGGTTTTGCAAACTTCTACCGCCGGTTCATCCCAGGATTTTCCCAAATCATGCATCCCATCACGTCATTACTAAGGAAAAGCAACAAAAAGTTCCAGTGGGCAACAGAAGCTGAGGAAGCTTTCCAGGAACTCAAAGCAAGATTCACATCTGCCCCAATCTTACGCCACGCTCGCCCTGATCTCCCATACCTGGTGGAAACAGATGCCTCAAGCATGGCTATGGGAGCCGTCCTCTCACAAAAGGACCCCGAAATGGGCCAGTTACACCCTGTTGCCTTCTGGTCGCGTAAATTCACACCCCCTGAACTCAATTATGCTATCACAGACAAAGAACTCCTGGCCATTAAGTCAGCCTTTAAGGCAAGGCAGCACTACCTCTTGGGCGCCAGACACACAATCACTGTAATAACTGACCACCAGAAACTCCAATACCTAAAAACGGCAAAGGCCCAATCCTCACGACAACTACGTTGGGCTCTTTTTTTTGCTGAATATGACTACGTGATTACATTTCGACCAGGGGTGAAAAACGGGAAGGCCGATGCCTTTTCCTGTATGGGGGTGGAAGAGCAAGGGTATCAGACCCCTGACCCAATAGCAATCATCCCGAGTGACGAGCTCCTAGGAATCACAGCAACCATAACTCAAAGAATTACATGAAGAAATCCAAAGCCTGATGAGTCCGGAGCAATTACAAGCGTGGAGTGCACAAGGAGAACATTACATGATAAAAGATCAGTTGCCCTACTTCAGGAATCGTATTCTTACCAAACCAAGAACTACGAGAACAAGTCATGTCCGGTTATCATGATTCCTTGATCGAGGGCCACCCCGGAATCGCTAAAACCCTAGCCAAGGTAAAATGAAATTATTGGTGACCCACGTGGTGTAAAGACATTATTTAATTCATCCTATCTAGTGTGTGCTCAAAACAATTATTACAACCATTGGAAATCCCACCAGCACCCTGGCACACGTTGTCCCTCGATTTTATTACTGACTTACCACCCAGTCAAGGGTTTAACACTATTTTTGTGGTCATGGACCTATTTTCAAAAATGGCACATTTCATTCCTCTTAAGGGGCTCCCAAATGCTTCCACTCTGGCAAAGGTATTTCTTGAAGGCATCGTACGGCTCCATGGGTTTCCTTCAGTTTTGGTCTCAGACCGAGGTACTCAATTTGTATCTAACTTCTGGAGAAAATGCTGCTCTATGGCCCAGATCGACATCCGGCTATCCACCAGTCACCATCTCCAAACGGATGGTCAAACTTAGAGGACAAATCAGATTCTCAAGCAGTATCTGGGTTGCATGTTACACCAAGCTGAAGGAAGCTGGTTCGACTTATTATGGATAGCTGAATATGCTTATAATTCCCTACACACCAGCACCGGGCAGACACCCTTTTATACCATGTATGGCAGGCACCCACGTATTTCTGAGTTGGACGTTCCTAAAACCCTGGAAATGCCAGCAGTCAAAACCTTGCACACAACCATTTCTCAAACCTTTAAAAGGGCAGCTGAACACCTACTTCAAGCTAAGAATCGCCAAAAGAAGTTTGCTGATCAACACCGAGCAAAGTCCCCCAACTACCAAGTGGGAGACCAAGTCTGGCTGGTGTCTAAACACCTGTCCATTAAAGGAGCCCGAACTTTCCGTCCAAGATACCTGGGTCCATTCACCGTCACCTCCGTGATAAATCCTATGGCGGTCAGACTAGCTTTGCCGTCAAACATGCAAATTCATCCTGTGTTCCACGTTTCTCTCCTTAAACCTGTTCAACCTGCGATCCGGGTAGCAACGCCACCGCAGCCAGTAGTAGTCGCCGAGAAGCCAGAATTCGAAGTCAAGGACATCCTAGATTCAAAGTACGTCAGATCCAAATTATATTACTTAGTTGACTGACAAGGGGTATGGTCCACAAGACAGGACATGGGAGCCTTGTGAGTACATCCATGCACCTAGCTTGCTTAGACGATTTCGTCAAAACCATCCAACCCAACCAGGACCAGACAGAAGAGCCACCTTGAGAGGGGCCTTGGGGTGGGGGGGAGTGCTTTTATGATTCCAGCCCCTCATGTCCCCAGCCCTCCAAGATGTCAGGCTGGAGCCAGGCCACGATCACCTACATGGCCCTCAAGGGCCTCTCCATCCCTCCAAAGACCCACATGGAGTCAGACTTGGCGCTTGTGGCACCAGACTCACTCACGCTGATAGGATAATATTGGGGATTGGATTTGTAGTGAATTGATTGGGACAAGATGGATGCTCCCACATATTTCGGTTCCGAGAACTGCATGTGCGGTCTAGTCCTTTGGGTGTGGTTCAGCCCAGAGGCACCTGGGATACCCAGAGACTATTTAAGCCACACCCAGGATGAGAAACATGCTTTGCGTTTTCTGCACCTGCAGCGTGACACTCACCGTGTTCGGATCGGTCTCCAGTAGGCCTGCATCTTTCTTTTGCGCTCAGCTCCTGCAAGAACAAGAACACCGTTAGGAACAGCCTTACCTTGCGGCGCTTCTGCCCATCAGTCATCGCTCCTTCTGTTCTGCGGGCATCTTCGGCGGTGTCATTCCCATCCCGGCACGCCGCTTCCTAAGGAAAAGGGAAAAGAACAGAAAAAAGGCATTAGTAAGCATTCTGCAAATCTTCGCTTATGTTTAAATACTGTACAAGCTTCAAACGCTTACCTGAATCCCAGCCACTCTGGGGGAACTCTGTCTCCGGAACTTCTCATCCATCTGCAAGAGGGAAAAGACACTCCAGGTTAGCGTGGAAACATCTAGAGGCGCCGCATACCGCGCTTACCCACCGCATTTGTTCTTCATAACCGGCATCCACGCTGAAAACGTCACGGCACCTAAAAGACACAGAAAAAGAACTCAGTTCAATGCAAATACGAAAGGGGTGCATCGCGCTCTCACTCACCTTCAGCGCTACTCATCTCAGCAGCACGCCGCCATCCCCGGACGCCGGCCATCATCTAAGGAAGGAAAGGAACGAAGTTAGAGAACTGTTTAAAAGACTCATTATACTTACCTGTCGGACTCTTGCCAGTGAAGTAACTAGGCAGCAACGAGCCCGCATCAATCAACGCGCCCCTGCGCTGAAGGCAGGACGGAGAGCACACTATCCAAGAAAACAAGGTGAGCTGTGGATCAAAGGGAAGGGTTGGACCCCAGGGAAGAAAGGGTTCAAGCACACTGAGACAATAGGGAGTTAAACTCTACCAATCCTGTGTTTCAGGCCCAGTCTCCAGTCGAATAGCCTCCAGGGAAGGGTTCGAGATCGTAAGAGGTCAGAACAGGCTGAGTGATGTCCCCGTGGATACCAGGTGAGCGTTACACTCCCGTCCCTCAAGGGCAAGCTGGTGAGGGTCTTCACGGACACCACAATGTTCTACATCTGGAAGCAGGGGGCCGCCACGCCCCCGGCACTCTCCAGAGAGGCGCATGATTTGTGGCACTGGGTCGGCGCCCAGGGGATATTCCTCATTCCTTTCCACCTGGCGGGGGTCAAGAACACCATCATCGAACCAGCAGGGAACTACACTCTTGCCATGAGTGGGAGCTTCAACAGGATCAAGTGGATAGTCTCTTCCTCAAGTGGGGCAGCAGGTTCCACCAGCCGAAGAGCTTCGGGACACGTTCTCATTCCTGTGGGAAGGCCTGTTCCTGTACGCGTTTCCTCCATTGCCGCTCCTACTGTGAGTCATTAATCTACTCAAACGGTGCCAGATGATCCTCGTCACCCCGGCATGGCCACGGCAGATTTTGGTATCCAAACTTTCTCAGCCTGTCGACGTCACCACCAGTCAAGCTGCCAGTGGTCGCGTACCTGCTCACCGGACAAGGAGGCGCAATCCTACACCACGACCCAGGGTTGCTGAACCTGAAGTCTTGGCTCATCAAGCATTAGAGTTCGGTGGGTACAAACTTTCTAAGGACAGCATAGAAGTCCTTACCAGGGCCAGATCGTCGTCCACTCTTAAGTGCTATGTGCACAAGTGGAAGCGCTTCACGATGTGGTGCCGGACACAGAAGATCCACCCACTGAGGGTCATGGCCCTGCAAGTCCTTCCATACGTAGTGTCCTTGGCCAGGGCGGGACTGGCTCACGCCTCCATCAAAGCTATCTCCCGCTACACCAGGTCTCCGGGACCATCTTCGCTTTGGTCACACCGCCTGGTAAAGGAGTTCCTTAAAGGACTGTTCCGAGCATTCACGCCATTGAAGGCGCCTGCCTCGGCATGGGAACTCAAAGTGGTTAGGAAATGGCTCATGGCTGCCCCCTTCGACCCTATGCATTAAGCCCTTCTCAAGAACCTTTTGTGGAAGACTGCTTTCCTCATGGCCATCACCTCTGCCAGGAGGGTATGTGAGATCTGGGCTCTATCCTGCAAGCGGCCTTACTTGACTTTTCACAGTACAAGGATGGTGCTGCGGAAGCACCCCTCCCTCATGCCGAAGGTTCCGTCAAGATTACATCTCAATGAACCTTTGGTGTTGCCTATGAAATGATGTGATAGAATATGCTATGGCATTTATAACGCGCCTATACACAAGTGTTTCAAGGTGCGACGAGGCAAGGTAGGGGGAACAAAGGGGAGACAGACAACAATCCTACTAGGCCAGGTGTCATTCAGATCGCGCAAGTGCATGGGAAGGGGGAAAGGGAAAAGTGTGTGGGGGAAGGGAGAGGGAAAAGTACAGTACATGGGATAGTAGAATAAATAAGATAAATAAAAACGGCCAGCTGGTGGCAAGTGCAAGGTAAGTGCAGACATAAGTGCTGGTAGGGGAACTGTAGGGATACAGAAAACAGTCACCAGATGCAGCGGTTGCCAGGGAGGCAGTGCAGGTGGGCAACTGGCGGGGCCTGGGCCCGAGATCAGAAAGGGTGGCCAGATAATCAGTGCAGTTTCTGTCAGGAATTCAGCGGGGGAGAGAAACCAGAAGCAAAGAGGAAGGTTTTGAGGTGCTTCCGGAATAAGTTTTTTCCGACGCCGGCTGAAAGGACTCTGCACTCGCTGTATGTTGTTGTCACGCCTGCTGCCTCTGTTCCCCCTTTTCACAGAGGATGCCAAGTTCAGACGTATATGCATTACCCCCATAGAACAGCTAGACCCTTCTTCTCACGTTGGAAGCTGTCCCGTTGGTTTCGGGCAAGACAGCTGAGACGAGGTGTTCCGCGGTAGTCACGTGATTTGTTACGTGACGCCATGGTATGTATTTATACAATCTAGGACGCAGAACCAGCGCTTCTGATTGTTTGTTTGTGTTCCTGCCCGAAGCTCCGGTATTCAACTTCTTTCAGCAAGTTAGAATTCTTCTCCATTCCTGCAAGTGGCATCTTTCCCGCCGCGCTCCTTTCCAGGACCAAGCGGAGCGTGTCCCGCTCCGTTCCTCACGTGGAACACTCCTTCAAGCGGCATCTTATCCGCCGCGTTCCTTTCCCGGACTAAGCAGAGCGTGTCCCGCTCCATTCCTCACGCGGAACACTTCTTCAAGCAGCACCAAGCAGAGTGTGTCCCGCTTTATTACACGCGGAACGCTCCCGCTGTCCTTTTGTCCAGCAGGGCATTGGCCGTGGACAAGACATCCAGAAAGTAGTGTCCTGCTCCATTGTTACCCACCATACATTCCCGCTGTACTTCATCCCAGCAGAACGTCTCCCTACAACGCCTCTCCAAGCCGAGAACGTCTGAATCTCAGCATTCCACACGTGGACGTCCACGGCAATTCAGTAGGGAGAAAAGCAAGGGTTTACCAACGCTATACCTCGCTGATGAGATCCTGTGATAGTGTTACATCATTACGCCATAAGATTTCAAGTAAGAACTGCTAACTATCATCATTTGCGTATTTAATTTACATTTAGTCGAACATTACAATTACTGTACTTCAAGGGCCTTATTGGAACTGCCTCCAAGAATGGAAATCTTTCTGTTGCATGAACCTTGGTTACTTTAAACTTTGGGATGCTATCCTGGTGTGCACCAACCCGGCTCTAGCGTGACCCTCGTGTCGCTCGGGATTAGATTCCCCACTAACCTTACCATTTTCCTAGCCGTTGACTCAGGATTTGATTTACGTTGCTCTCAGGACATGCATTTCCTTTACCACAGGTTAGTTTGAGATATATTTTGGTCTATTTGTCCCACTTGAAATTAAATACTTATAGTGCTTTCGCTTACAGGTTGGTGAGTGTTCTCCTTGGCCCTTTCCATTGATCGCTCACTCTGTCTGTTCATTTAGTAGACAGATTGCTTTATCAATTGGAAGGTCTATCATTTATCGTCTAGCTGTCTTCTTTGGCAAACCTGTACGGAACACCGGATATAGCAGATTCACTGCATATCCTTTTCTAAGGTCTTATTGACACTTGTATCCTTTACAAAATATTCTGGTTACCTGGTTGTAGACTGTTTGACAGTATCAGAAGCCATGTAAACAGAAGGCGCAGATCCGTTGAGTGTTAACACAGTTGATCACTGACTTGCGGAATGAAATGATTACCACCCAGGATACCCTGCGCCATCGTATGGATGTACTACAAGATGCAGTACATGCAGCACTCCAGAATGCTGCTCCTCTTCCCGGGGTCGCATCCGGTTAAGGTCTACACGCTCCTACACGGGAGAACGTGCAAGTGGTTATGCCCACTCAATTCCCACTGGCCCCTCCAGAAAGATTCAATGGGGATCCAAAAAGCTATCGTACATTTGTGAATCAATGCAGGTTGCATTTCCTGTGTCGTCCTAGTACCTTCCCTGATTTGACCACTAAAGCTGCATTTGTGTTGTCCCATTTAGGGGGTACCGCAGCAGCCTGGGCCAATCCATTATTAGAATCAAATAATCATCTGCTATATGACTGCAATTCCCTGCTGTCTGCTATGAGTAAAGTATTCGACATGCGATATGCCACTCAAGCAACAGATTTAGAGCTATTGAATCTACAACAAGGAAACCAGTCCTTGTTCACTTACCTGGCGAAGTTCAACCAACTGGTCGCTGAGACCCAATGGCCAGAAGACAAGAAGGCGGCTGTCTTTTATAAAGGGTTGTCTGAGGAGCTTAAAGACGCCTTGTCTACATTCCCAGTGGTTCTCTCTGGTTTCACAGAACTCCTGGATCTCATCCTTCCAATAGATGCACGGCGAGCTGCAAGGAAAGGTGAAAAGAGACTCACTGTGCCACCTTTGACACGCACGGATCCACCTACGGCTACGTCTAATGATCCTGAACCCATGCAAATAGGTGCTATTCGGGGCAGACTGCCCGCTGCTGAGCGAGAGAATCGCCGCAGGAATACTTTATGTATGTATTGTGGTGCAGCGGATCATGTATTGGCCAATTACCCTAAAAAAAACAGTTAAACGGTCGGGAAACGCCAAAGCCCGGCAATAGAAGGAATCCCTATGTCGGGTCCTACAACGGATTCCCGCCAGATGTTTTTTACGTCTCTAATCTCTATTTCAGTAGAGATGAGCTATGTGGACAAGTGTATACATACCACCACCATGATTGATTCAGGAGCCACCAACAATTATATTGACGTTTCTTTTGTCAAAGCCAATGGCATCAATACGGTGGTTAAAACCGTTACTGAAATGGTTAACACGGTTGATGGATCTGTCTTAGTTTCTGGTCAAGTAACAGAGGAAACCATCCCTGTGCAGTTGGTTCTGGCTATTGGACATACTGAAAAGATGGTGTTCAAGGTCATCTCTGCCCCACAGTACAAACTGATCCTGGGCTTATCTTGGTTAACCTTGCACAATCCATCCATCGACTGGGTGACAGGTCATATACAATATCCTTCTGCCTTCTGTAATGCTCATTGCTTTCAAGGACAGGAAGTAATCCGGGTCGGATCTATTCTGGCTACCATGGAAGGGGTTACTACCATTGGGGCCCTTCAGTGGTAATTTAGTGCCTCCAAAATGTGCGTCATACGCGGACGTATGCAGCAAAGGAATGGCAGAGCAGTTACCCCCTCATAGACAATACGATTGCCCAATAGAATTAATGCCTGGGGCCAAGACTCCAACTGGGAGAGTCTACTATTTGACAAGGCAGGAGGATCTTGTGCTAAAGGAATATATCGACAAAGCTTTAAAGATGGGGTTCATACGTTCCTCTCAGGCTCCAGCTGCTTCTCCCCTCTTTTTTGTTCCAAAGAAAGAGGGGGACCTCTGCCCCTGCATCGATTACAGGGCTTTAAATGCCATTACAGTAAAGAACCAGTACCCTTTACCTTTGATCAATGTACTCTTGGACCAATTAGGCACATTAGTGATTTTCACTAAACTAGACTTACGAGGGGCTTACAACCTCGTACGAATATGACAAGGCGACGAATGGAAAACCGCCTTCAAGACGAGATACGGTCTATATGAGTATTTGGTGATGCCCTTTGGGCTGTGCAATGCTCCTGCGACCTTCCAGTTCTTTATGAACGACATATTCAGTGACTATTTGGATCAATTTGTCATCATATACTTAGACGACATCCTGGTCTTCTCCACTTCATATCAAGAACATGTAGAACTTGTTTCCAAAGTCCTACAAAAAGACTAAGGGAAAATCAGTTATTTGTGAAGGTCGAAAAATGCATTTTTCATTCCCAGGAAGTGGAATTCCTGGGTTATGACATCACTCACCAGGGAGTACGCATGAGTCATTCCAAAGTGAAAGCCATCCTGGAATGGCCCATACCAGGTAACGTCAAAACGCTCCAATCCTTCTTAGGATTTGCTCATTTCTATCGCCGTTTTATACGGTCGTTTTCCGAATAAGTCGCTCCTTTAACTGCTTTAACCAGTTCTAAGGTTAACTTCAGTTGGAACGAAGAGGCGGACAAATCCTTTTGGACATTGAAGGAAGCTTTCACGAGTGCTCCCATCCTACAACACCCTGATATCAATATGCCATTCATTGTTGTAGCCGATGCTTCTAGCATTGCAATAGGCTCTATCCTTTCCCAGGAATGCCCTGAAACCAAGGAAGAGCATCCCATTGCTTACTTCTCACGCAAACTGACCCCTTATGAACGGAATTACACTGTTACCGAGAGGGAGATGTTGGCAGTCAAAGATGCATTCCTAGAATGCATCATTTCCTGTGTCGTCCTAGTACCTTCCCTGATTTGACCACTAAAGCTGCATTTGTGTTGTCCCATTTAGAGGGTACCGCAGCAGCATGGGCCAATCCATTTTTAGAATCAAATAGTCATCTGCTATATGACTGTGATGCCCTGCTGTCTGCTATGAGTAAAGTATTCGACATGCGATATGCCACTCAAGCAACAGATTTAGAGCTATTGAATCTACAACAAGGAAACCAGTCCTTGTTCACTTACCTGGCGAAGTTCAACCAACTGGTCGCCGAGACCCAATGGCCAGAAGGCAAGAAGGCGGCTGTCTTTTATAAAGGGTTGTCTGAGGAACTTAAAGACGCCTTGTCTACAGTCCCAGTGGTTCCCTCTGGTTTCACAGAACTCCTGGATCTCATCCTTCAAATAGATGCACGGCGAGCCGCAAGGAAAGGTGAAAAGAGACCCACTGTGCCACCTTTGTCACGCATGGATCCACCTACGGCTACGTCTAATGATCCTGAACCCATGCAAATAGGTGCTATTCGGGGCAGACTGTCCGCTGCTGAGCGAGAGAATCGCCGCAGGAATAATTTATGTATGTATTGCGGTGCAGCGGATCATGTATTGGCCAATTGCCCTAAAAAAACAGTTAAACGGTCGGGAAACGCCAAGGCCCGGCAATAGAAGGAGTCCTTATGCCGGGTCCTACAACGGATTCCCGCCAGATGTTTTTTACGTCTCGAATCTCTATTTCAGTAGAGATGAGCTATGGGGACAAGTGTATACATACCACCGCCATGATTGATTCAGGAGCCACCAACAATTATATTGGCGTTTCTTTTTTCAAAGCCAATGGCATCAATACAGTTCTTAAAACCGTTCCTGAAACGGTTAACACGGTTGATGGCTCTGTCTTAGTTTCTGGTCAAGTAACAGAGGAAACCATCCCTGTGCAGTTGGTTCTGGCTAATGGACATACTGAAAAGATGGTGTTCAAGGTCATCTCTGCCCCACAGTACAAACTGATCCTGGGCTTATCTTGGTTAACTCTCGCTCCAATCCTTCTTAGGATTTGCTAATTTCTATCGCCTTTTTATACGGTCGTTTTCCGAATTAGTCGCTCCTTTAACTGCTTTAACCAGTTCTAAGGTTAACTTCAGTTGGAAAGATGCATTCCTAGAATGGCACCACCAACTGCTAGGAGCAAAATACCCGGTGCTGGTTTATTCAGACCATCGCAATATTCAGGCTTTCAAATCCATGAAATGCCTTACGGCGCGGCAAGCTCGATGGCATACTTTCTTTGCTCAGTTTGATTTCCAGATAACCTATCGTCCAGCATCTTACCACATCAAGGCAGATGCCTTGTCATGTATCAACAGCGAGCTGCAGGAAACCCATCCAAAACAACAACTGGTACTCTCGGAACATGTGATCTGCAGTTGTTCAGTCCAGCCCTCCTTGAAACAAGAAATCCAAAACTGGGTCTCTAATGGTCCCCGGGAATTGACGGATCGCAATTTGGATATCCACAATCGTCTACCTTACATGCAGTGTCTCTTGTATCTGCCAACAAAGAGCACTTGTGACAAGAAGTTACAGTGGAATCATGATTCTATGGTTGCAGCACACCCAGGCCAAAAGAAGACCCTGGAACTATTGAGACGATGGTGTTGGTGGCCTTCAATGTCCAGAGACGTGACCGATTACGTCACAAAGTGTTCTATTTGTATACAATGCAAAGATAGTCACGTTAAGCCTATGGGACTGGTACAGCCGCTCCCTATACCACATAAGCCATGGCACATGATTTCTATGGATTTCATTATAGAACTACCACTAACACAAGATTATAACACCATATGGGTAGTGGTGGACTACTTTACCAAGATGGCGGAGTTTGTGCCATGTAAAGGATTACCGACAGCATTGACTCTTGCTGATATGTTTTTGCGGCATGTCTTTCGTTTTTTGGTCTTCCATCCATTATCATCACCGATAGGGGTTCTCAATTCACATCCAAATTTTGGAAGGCACTAAGCTCTGCTTTCCTAATGGACAACAGAATGTCTAGTTCCCATCATGCACACACCGACAGACAGAAAGGCTTAACAGCACTCTGGAGCAGTATTTACGTTGTCTATGCTTACAGTATTAATCCTCATGGTTATCAGTGCTGCCATCGGCGGAGTTTGCCTACAATAACTCTGTACACATGGCCACGGGAGCTTCTCTGTTTTTTGCACTATATGGTCAGCATCCCAGATCCCTAACGCTAGATCCCGTCCTGTGTCAGGACGTACCTGCGGTTAGCCACAACATACGGGATATCTCCTTATTACACTCTCGTATCAGGAAACCACTCTTGAGAGCTCAAGAAAGAACCAAGAGGTATGCAGACACCCGTAGGAGACCTGCTCCTACCTACCAGAAAGATATGAAAGTTTGGCTGTCCACCAGGCATTTAAAAATCCCAGGAAAACGGAAACTGTTGCCCAGATTCATTGGTCCCTATCGGATATCTCAAGTGATCAACCCGGTTGCTGTCCGTCTGGAATTGCCTGAACGTTGGAGGGTTCATTCAGTCTTCCATGTGTCCCTAATCAAGCCATGTCTTTCCTCTACCTGTTTACCGGTCAAACCTTTATCTGTCTCTGTTAAAGGATCAGAGGAATACGAGGTCAAAGACATTTTGGATATGCGTCTGCGTTCACGAAAGCCGTACTACCTAATCGATTGGAAGGGCTACGGTCCAGAGGACAGATCCTGGGAACTCTTGGATAATATACATGCACCTATCCTGCTTCGCCATTTTCCTTCCATGAAGGGGGTGGTGAGCCCTTTGGGGGGTTGCACTGTCAAGCCTGCTGCCTCTGTTCCCCCTTTTCACAGAGGACGCCAAGTTCAGACGTATATGCATTACGCCCATAGAACAGCTAGACCCTTCTTCTCACGTTGGAAGCTGTCCCGTTCGTTTCAGGCAAGACAGCTGAGACGAGGTGTTCCGTGGTAGTCACGTGATTTGTTACGTGACGCCGTGGTACGTATTTATACAATCAAGGACGCGGAACCGGCGCTTCTGATTGTTTGTGTTCGAGACCGAAGCTCCGGTATTAAACTTCTTTCAGCAAGTTGGAATTCTGCTCCATTCCTGCAAGCGTCATCTTTCCCGCCGTGCTCCTTTCCAGGACCAAGCTGAGCGTGTCCCGCTCCATTCCTCACGTGGAACGCTCCTTCAAGATGCATCTTTTCCGCCGCGTTCCTTTCCCGGACTAAGCAGAGCGTGTCCCGCTCTATTCCTCACGCGGAATGCTTCTACAAGCAGCAGTAAGCAGAGCGTGTCCCGCTTTATTACACATGCGGAATGCTCCCGCTGTCCTTTTGTCCAGCAGGGCATCGGCCGCGGACAAGACATCCAGAAAGTAGTGTCCTGCTCCATTGTTAACCACCGTACGTTCCCGCTGTACTTCATCCCAGCAGAACGTGTCTCCCTACAACGCCTCTCCAAGCCGAGAACGTCTGACTCTCAGCATTCCACACATGGACGTCCATGGCAATTCAGTAGGGAGAAAAGCAAGGGTTTACCAACGCTCTACCTCGCTGATGAGATCCTGTGATAGTGTTACATCATTACACCATAAGATTTCAAGTAAGAACTGCTAACTATCATCATTTGCGTATTTAATTTACATTTAGTCGAACATTACAATTACTGTACTTCAAGGGCCTTATTGGAACTGCCTCCAAGAATGGAAATCTTTCTGTTGCATGAACATTGGTTACTTTAAATGTGCACAAACTTTGGGACGCTATCCTGGTGTGCACCAACCAGGCTCTAGCGTGACCCTCGTGTCGCTCAGGATTAGATTCCCCACTAACCTTACCCTTTTCCTAGCCGTTGACTCAGGATTTGATTTACGTTGCTCTCAAGACATGCAGTTCCTTTACCACAGGTTAGTCTGAGATATATTTTGGTCTATAATATTGTCCCACTTGAAATTAAATACTTATAGTGCTTTCGCTTACAGGTTGGTGAGTGTTCTCCTTGGCCCTTTCCATTGATCGCTCACTCTGTCTGTTCATTTAGTAGACCGATTGCTTTATCAATTGGAAGGTCTATCATTTATCGTCTAGCTGTCTTCTTTGGCAAACCTGTACGGAGCACCGGATATAGCAGATTCACCGCGTATCCTTTTCTAAGGTCTTATTGACCCTTGTATCCTTTACAAATATTCTGGTTACCCGATTGTAGACTGTTTGACAGTTGTGCATGCTCTGAAGTTCTATATAGCCCGCACAAAGAGTTTCCGGAAGACTTCTGCGCTTTTTGTGAACTTTGGTCCTGTGAACCATGGGAAGGCCTTGTCCAAGGCTTCTATCTCCACGTGGCTCTGTGGCTGTATCACTCATTGTCACCAGTTGCCAAACCGACTGCTACCTGGCCGTCTGAGAGCCCATTCTACCAGAGCGATCGCTGCAAAGAGGGCATTCCTGTCTGGTGAGCCCCTGCTGGACATCTTCAGGGCTGCTACATGGAGGTCTACACACACCTTCACAAGATTTTACTGCCCCGACAGGGATTCCAGAGAGGAGTCCAGGTTCGGCCAAGCAGTGCTGCGCAACCTGTTTGCTTGAAGGTGAGCCTGGTGAGGCGGTAAGAGTAATTGCTTCTGTTGAGCCTTGCCACCTCCTGTTGTTGTGTATGTATGTACTGCTATATATTCTTTATTCATGAGCATATGAATCCACGCTAGACCCCATGCCGGAGAAGGAACAAGTTACATACCTGTACCTGTTGTTCTTCAGCATGGGTCTGGCATTGATTCACAGGCGAACCCTCCCTCTTGCCCCTCTACGGCTCTTCTTGGTCATACTGCCACTTTACATGCTACCAACTCTGAAGGTGGCTGCCAGAGGAGGAGCTTAGGGAGAGGGCAGACATTGGCTGGGGGCAGTATGACCCAGAGCTCAGCGATTGGTTTATAGGAGAAAGACAGTTTATAAGTGAAAGTAAAACTGTTTTTTCTTTTACCGAGGATTCCAGGCCTGACAACCGCGAATACTCCAGCATGGATTCACATGCTCGTGAAAACAGTAGTCACAGGTAAGTAACTTGTTCCTTATGACCCAACCAATCAATATCCTCCTCTGCCTTTTATCCAATTAGTTCATTAGTACCCTTATCTTTTTTATTAACCTTATCAACACTCGGGGGCAACATAAATCTTCCTCTTCGTTTGTTAGTATAAAGTCTCAAAATATGTTTGCCAATGCAGAAGGTGACGAGCATGAGGACCAGTGTGGGAAAAGTTACTTTGAACATTCCTGAAAGCCAAGTATGCACCCAGGCAAACAGGGTGTCCAGCCAAGTATTTGTTTGCACTCCATTGTCATGACCCTTCCCCTGGCCCTCACTGGCAAGTAAGCCTTCCAGTTAGGGCCAGGTCAAAGGCCTTAAAACCTCATCCAGGACTCTCTTGGAGTCAGTCCTGGCACCTTTGGCGCCAGGCTCATAACCATCATGAAGACCAACATTAGAATGGGCCTACTTACTTGGGACTATTTAACTGGGAGGGGGGGTTCAGCCAACATGGAGGCACACACATAGCTCAGTTACAAGGAACTGAGCTATGCGGTCTAGTCTTTTGGGTGTGGCAGGCCTGGGACTATTTTACCTGGACTACTTTACCTGAGACTATTTAAACCGCACCCAAACAGCAGAACATGCTTTGCGTTATTCTGCTGTGGGCAGCGTAACGCTCACCGTGTCCAGTTCTTTGATGCCTGTTTACCTGAAACCAAGGACCTGCAAAGAGAGAAAGAACACTACGAAACTTACCTGGAACAGTATCCTGTCTTCAATCCATCGCGGACTTCAGTTCCACTCACCTGAAGATACGAACTCCATCATCTGGCACCGCGTGCATCCTGGAATACCATAACCTGAAAAGAGGAGAAAGAAAAACAGCATTAGTAAGCATTTACTCACGTTTCCTGCTGAATGAAGAAAGCCACACAATTCTTACCTGGGCAGTCATCTCCTGGTCAGTATCATTGCTGGAACATTACAGCGCTCGGCGAGGAACATCGCAACCTGCAAGGAGAGAAAAGACACAGGTTGGCAATATAAAAGGCGAAACAGCGCCACGCATCGCGCATTACTCACCGGACAGCATCACGCACATCGCGCTTTCTCCTATGACCCATGCTCATCTTAAAACTGCATGACAACACCAAAATACCTTTCTATACCTAAAAGGAAAGAAGCAAGACATTATTCAAATTAAGAGGAACATAAGAACTGCATATAAAGACTGTAAAGCTGCAAACCTACAGAGTCTCAGCATGCCTGGATTCCCACGGGGGGCTTGCACCAATGAAGTAACTTGGTCGCTGCTCGCCCCCCACATCTACGCGCCCCTGCCACGAGGAGCAGGACGGAGAATCCACCTTTTACAATATTAAGGTAAGGAGAAGGACCAAGGGGGAGGAAGGAGTTGAGGCCAAGGGAGGTGGGAAAACATAAAGACAATCTGGTATTGAATCCAGCTCTCCTATATTGCAGACCCATCTTTTAACCAGAGCCCTTACGAAGGGACCAGGAGAGGGTTCAAGAGTGCAAATCATCCAACCAGGGCTGGGTGGCGTCCCCGTGGATACCAGGTGAGCGTAACACCATTCGCTTCATTTTACATCTTCTGACGGAGGTCTGTATTTCATTACTAGCAGCTTGCAAAGTTTCATTTAGTGCATCTACATCGGATAATACCGTGCAGCAACTGCTGCCAATTTTGAACACACCCCTCCCTCCATGGCAATGAGTAAATCCAAAACATAGCGATTTTGAAGTTCTAGCAGACTCAGTGCCCTTAATTCTTCCTTTACTGCATTCAGGCCTTTTGCTGTTGAGTTTGTCAGTCAAAGTAAGTTGTACCACGTCAACTGCAACCATCTAGCATTGGCTGCAGTCTGCACTCCTGGTAACAATAGGGAAACGAAGAAACTGGTTGCTTTCGAGAATAGCCGGTAGTCTGCTGGCTTTCTGCACTCTTTTCTGACCAGTTGTTATTACTACATTTTCTCCTATTACATATTGCTTGTTCCTCGTCACACTGTAACACCTTTTCCTTTAAGTCATGATTCTTCTCTCATTGAAAGCTCCATATTATTGCTGCCTCGGGGCACCACCAGGGAAGGACTGTGCAGTGTTACAAGCACACAAATACTGCCCCAATCAGGAGGGAGGTGGGCGTAGGCCTTCGATCCACTGACCCACCATGCATCCATTATCGCGTCTGTTCCCTCTGCCAGTGCACACTCCTCATCACCTTTGCACAGCCATTGTTAGTGCCATGGATGAACCCACTGGACCTGAAACACAAAGAGAACTGTGTAAATCTCTACGTATACTGGTCGATGCACTTTACGTAACCAAGTTAATTATGTACGTGTTTTCCCCAAACTGCCTTGCAACTGTCATTCACCTTCAAGACGACATATTGATCGAATACCACCAAACCTTCAGCACGACATTGCATTATTCCCCCCTCCCATTGGCCATGTACCACACTGCTACCTTCATTCTCATCAATGTTCTTGTGTGACACCAGCTAATGCTATGTCCTTCCTTACCGACACACAGCAGTCATTGGTGCTCTTAAACCTTTGTTCCCCCACTTAGGACCTTCAGTTATATATTCTATTATCAGCTTCTTTATATCACTCTTTTGGGCCATGCTATTGAGTTGCACATAGTTATCTGCATAAACTTCCTCCCCTTCATCCACCCACTAAACAGCCACACTTGTTCCATGGAAAATACCCCTACTTTTGCAGAGGGAGGGGTGCATTAAGCATCCTGCTTCCTCATATGATACAGCTTGTGGCAGAAAAAGCTTGGGGTCTCTGATTACCTTTGGGATTAGTGAGCAAACGTAACTTGTGCTTTCCCTTTTTCAGTGTCATGATCGAATTCCTCCTCATTTAAAACACTTTTGTTTCTCTTCACACTATTCTTAATAAATAAAAAATTTTTTCTTTAAAAACAAATAACCATATTAATTCTATAATAATGCATACTGTTAGAAAAATAATCCAAAATATAGCCATCTTTTTCCGTTTGTTTATAAAAACATTGTCCTGAAAACCTCCCCCACCGTTGGTCTTCTGTAAAGTCATATAGCTGAAAAGAAAATTAATACAAATTTACAAATACTTACCATTATGTTGTGCTCTGCTCCTCTTCTCAATGTGAGGCAGTGCTCTTGTCTTTGCACACATCGGTGATATGAACCCATCCTCTGCATAAGTCACTGTGTGCGGACCGGTGAAGCGATCCTCTTTCAACATCCTGACGTGTTTTTCTTTTATGTACACACTGCTCACTGGATAGAGAAGTGCTGCTTGCGGAAACTGGGAAGCTGTCCTCTTTGATCACTTGTTTGCTCTGCATGAGCTCTTTGCCTTGTCTGCAGGGATAGGAATTGGTGTCAGAGGTTGTACATGATGGAGGTGTAGGTGCATGCATTCTCAGACCTGTAGCAATCTCATGTGAAGTGAGATTGGGCTCTCCAGGCGAATTGCGCAAAGCGAAAAGTGCAATAGGTAAGCAGTACAACCAAGGTTTTCCAAGCATTTGTGTTAGCTTTGCAAGGCACGCACATTTTTAATAAGCAGTTCCTCATCTCAACCATACCGTTGGCTTGTGGGTGATAAATTGTGCATAATTTATCCCTTATCCCCAGGAGGGCCATTATTGCTTTAATCAAATCATTTGCAAAATGCAGACCATTGTCAGAGCAAATTTCATCAGGGATATTCTACCTTGGGAACACCTCTCTCACCAATAATTTTGACGCTGAGCGGGTGCCATTATGGCACAGGGACTAGCCTCAAGCCAATGTAAAAATGGACAAAGCACAAGCAGCATGTATCTGTAAGAGTGCCGGAAGGGCCCCTACGGTCACAGCAACATTCCCAGTACTACCCTTAAAATGTGACCTGGTAGGAATTTGTTGGCTAATAGTACAGTTCTTTACAAATTAAGAAACATTCTTGTATAAGTTTGGCACAAACCAGCCATTCTCTTATCCCTGCAGCCACATGCTCTTTTGATAGGTGGACAGGGCAGTGGAGCTGTTCTAGTGCTACTTTCAACCACTTTTTTGGCAGTACCACCTTGCCTGTGCTTTCATGCTGCCAAATTAAATCTTTTGTGGACAAAGAACATCCTCTTTTCTTCCACAATTCTTTTTCATCATCTGGTGCTTCTCCCCGTAATTCTATTATTTGTACTATTTGGGTTACATTAAATGTTTCGGACAATGCATCTTTTTTCCTTGCTAGTTTTTATCAAGGCCATAAGTGCTATTTTTTCTCCTTTGCCAGGAAACAGCACGAGTGTTCCTTCTGGCAGATATGCTGCTTCGTTTGGTTCTTTGTCTGTTTAATTTAGTTACCTAATGAAATGACATCTTGTACTCCTGTGTGGGCCATGCACTTGATTAAAGCCAATTCTACTGGGAGTGGTAACACTTCTAATAATTTCCTCAACAGTGCTGCATGCTGTACTGGTGTGCCATCACTTCTTTTGAACCCTCTGCTTTCCCACTTTGCCAGCCCTGAATGCACCGTGGATGTTGCATATGCAGAGTCGGAAAAGATGTTAACTGCTTGACTCTCTGATATATTTAGTGCCTCAATTAATGGCATTAATTCTGCTGGTTGCGCAGAGTACTGTGCTGCAATCGTGTCTGTGAGTACACTTTCAACTCCTCTGCCTTGTGTGTTCCGTGTTTATGTACCACTACTGCTGAACCAGAATGTCTTTGTCATGTACTTTGGTCGATACTGGAGCTTCCATCAATAAAAATAATTTCCCCCTCTTCAATCACTTCCTCTTTTACCAGGGGGTTACCTTTGCTTCTGTCAGTGCATGCCACACAATCCGTTATCTCCAGATAACTGTATTAAAATTGTGGCAAAGAAAACTAAACTTGTGTCAGCCAACCAGCCATTAGACCAGCAGCCCGCACCCCCATTACCACTCTCTGGTTTCAATTCACCCCGGTCACAACCATTGAAACCACCAAAATGATCAAACCCTCCAGATGTCAATGAGACATATGCCCAACCTCTCATATAAAAGACTCTGCTGAAGAGCTTGCCCCCCTTCATCAAAGCATTGATTAATAACTCTTTCTCAACGTGCAATGTACCGAGGAACTTAAAGGAAGCCTGGGTACTCCCACTCCTAAAGGCTCATGTGTTTCACCAAAACTTTACAATATCTTCACCAAGCCACTTTTTGACCTCCTAGACAAATTGGGTGTCACCTACACCTACTACACGGATGACACCCAAATCCTCCTACCCATCACTGGCCACTATGACACGGATTCCATCGTACTGAGCGAAACATAACAAACCCTTCAGTCCTGGATGGCACAACACGAGCATTGCCTAAATGATGAGAAAATGGAATTGCTCCTTATTGGGGCAGATTCTTGGCTAAACAAACTCTGACTCCTACAAAGCCTTTACTATCGACGGAAACTTCACCACTGTGGCCAAAGAGGTCAAAACCCTAGGAGTGTACTTATTCTCCACACTCTCCCTAGCGAGACAGGTAAATGCAATTGCATTGGCTGCAGCATACATCGCTAAACTGATCAGGGCCTGCAGGCACTTCCTGACCACTGACAACTGCATCACACTTGCCAGAGCTTTCACACTGTCAAGGATTGACTACTGGAACTCCCTCTTTGCAGGTTCCAACTCACATAATATAAACAAAATACAAATCATCCAGAATAATACCATAAGAGCTGGACTCAACATCCCTAAAAAAAAAAGACCACATCTCCTCAGCTAGATGAAATATCCACTAGCTTCCTGTCCGAGCGCGTATCCTGCTCAAAACACTATCCCTAACACACAAATGTTTATCGAATAGTGCCCGACTTATCTATCCAGACAAATTACCAAGGCCCAATCTAACAGACCTATGCAGTCTGCCTATTCACACCTTCTCGCCATCCCCAGATACTGGCGTCAGAAAGCTGCAGGTAGCAGTTTCCCTGCGATTGCGGCCAAACAATGGAATGCCCTGCCCCTAGCGCTAAGATCAGATCCATCCTTCTGATCCTTCAGCAAAGCCCTCACAACCTGGCTCTTCTCCCAAGAAATCCAGAGGAACTAATTGTACAATTCTTTTTTCTGCAACTGGCAATCTGTCTCAACATAATTCCTTGCTAAGTACCACTTATGTTGAAACTAACTGCAGTCTTTACGCTCATGTTTTCTACTAATTTTATTCCCAATTATGTCTGTAACCAACTACACTCTCTTCTACGTAAACTACCTATGTATTTAACCATTGGAGCCTCCAAGCCTATGTAATCTAGCATCCAGCTGCTTCTGGGTTTTGTGCACTTTATAAATGCCAAAATAAATAAATGTATGTAATCTCCCTCAATTGTTTCTGCAATTAATTCTTCTGGGTGTATTATTCTGCAACTCACCACTTATAGTGCAGTGTTTGCCAGTATTACTTCATACCCTGAAGATCTCTCAGTTGTTAATATTGATTTGGTCCTTTCTAGTATTGCGGAAAGTGCATGGTCCATGTACAGAATTACAGGGCACCCCATAATAATTGTGAAAGCTTTCTCAATTGCAAATACAGCAGTAGCAAGTGTTTGCTCACATGGGAAGTGTCCCTGCATTAATGGATCTTCAGATCCACTGTAATAAGCAAGTGGTTTGTGTCCCTGTCCCTTTTGTGTCAGTACAGCTGTCATTACTATACCATCTCAATGGGAAAACAAGTAAAACTTCTCTTTGTAATTGGGTGTAGCCAATACTGGTGCATGTACTAATTCGTGTGTGAGTTTGTCAAAATATTCACCCATTTCAGCTGCCCATTTATGTTGCTTTTGTTTCTCTGAGCTTCTTTTAGTGCTTGCAGTAATGGCCTGGTGTAAATTGAGTAATCAAAAACCCATGCCCTGCAATAGGTGCACAGCCCTAGAAACTGTTGCATTTCTTTCAATGTCTTTGGCCTGGGTTTTTTATGTATTGCCTCAACTCTCTTGGGTGTTATTTTCCTCCTATATGCTGACACAATCTGGCCCATGTAAACTACTTCTTTTTGACAATACTGCAATTTGTCCTTGTCCATTTTGTACGCTTTGTCAGATAGCAATGTCAGTAGTGTCACTAAGTCCCTTCTGCATTCTTCTTTTCTTGTGCTACATACTGAAATGTCATCCACATATTGTATCACTGTACTTGCAACTTGTAAATTGCTCAAATCCATTTTTATTTTTTTGTTGAATATGCCGCCACTCACAGTACCCTTGAGGCATTCTTCTATGTTCTAATCTGGGTCTGTGATACGTAAATGCAGTGTGATACTTGGAGTCTGGATGCAGGGCAATAAAGAAAAAGGCATTTTTCAAATCTATAATTGTGACGTAGTGTGCCTCTGCTGGAACACTGCAAAAAATTGTCGCAGGGTTTGGAACTAATGAGTATTCTTCCTCGATTATGTTAAGGGCGCGTGTATGAAATACCACGCCCCTCCCTTGGAATTTTTGATCGGTAGATGGCCGTATTGCAAGGTGAAGTCGGTTCCGGTATTATAGCTTGCTGCCATAGGTCATGCAATGTCTCATATATGCCCTTGTGTACTTCTTGGGAGAGGGGGTATTGCTTTACTCGTGGTAACAGAGCTCCTTCTTTTATTTTACTGTGTACTGTTGTACTGTTGCCCCTTTAAGTATTCCCACATCATAGGGTCCTTTTGTCCATAGGACCTTTAGGACTTTCTCCAGATCCTCCTGCCAGTATTTTAATTATTTCCTCACCAATTGTGTCATCTGAGACACTGTTCTTTTTTTATGTGCACTGGACATGGTATACTCAGTTCAAACAATACTTCTCCCTCCTCATCGTCTTTTGTTGGGAACAACTTGGTCTGTTACTCGTGTGAGGGTGGGATCAATGCATACGATTGATTACCACTCCATGTTGCTGTCATTAGTTGCAAATAATATAATCATGTCTTTTCTCACTACTATTCCTCTGGAAGGGAGATGGGGGGGGGGTGTGTGTGGGGAGTGTCGGGGGGGGGGTGGTGGCGGATGGGGGTTTGGTGTGTGTGTGTCTGCGCGCGCCCCTGACCCCTGACTGAAGTAGCAGTGGAGGGGGCACTGTGGTCTGAACAGAAATTAATTGGACAATCAAAACACCCTTCCTTCAATACCCGGCATCCGCATCCCAGCAGCACCTGCACCCCCATACAAAAACAGATGTGTATTTGTGGGTATCCCTCTCTGTGTGCATAGTATTCCTGTATCAACACTGCCACACTGGCTGGGTACATCCCAGGTGTGGTGCACACCATCCCTTTCTCTGAAAATTAAATTGTGGCGTTAAGTTTGCTTAGCAAGTCTCTTCCTAGAATGTTGATACGTTTGTCTTTCGAATACAATAATGGCGCTACAATATGCTGTGTCCCTACTTTTAGTGGTACATCTTTAGTCAGAGAAACCTTCAAAATTGTCCACGAAAAGCATTGTGTGTCCAAATTTGTGTTGGATAATAGAAATCCCTCTTCTTTTATACTTGATCTGGTCGTCCCAGTATCTATGAGAAAGGAAAATCCCCTCTGTCCTATTTTAACTGCTACCTCAAGCTCCTCTTCAGGGTCTTCAGTTACTGCTAGGACAGTACACACACTTCCGGTGGGCACCCCTATTGGGAAAATGTGTTTGCACAAGACGTGAATGGATTGCCGCCCACCACTGTCACTCCCGTTTATTGAGGCGCTTCCTTCTGTCCCAGTATCGTTACTTTTTCTTGTACCTGTGTCTGTGCTGGGGCTTGAAGTATATTCACTGTACCTTGCGTTCCGGCCATCTCGCCACCTTGAACTTGTGCTTGTCCCTGGGCTGGAATAACCTGTGTCTGTGTGGGCAGCATTTGCATCTATTGAGGTGTCTGTCTGCATATATGCCTGCTGTTGCTGTACTCCTTACTGCCCCAGTTGCGCAATTGGTGGGCATGTTCAGGCAAAATTACCCAAGTTGCCACACGCAAAATATTGTCCTCCAAACCGTGGCCCCATACCCATATACCCAAATCCCCTTCCCCTTGGATAATATCCTCTTTCTGTCTGGGACTGTCCCCTGTAATTGTTTACTTCTCCTGCATATGCAAACCCATGCTGTTGTGTGTTTGTTAATGGAGGTTGTTGTTGCATCTGCACCGTCCCCCACTGCTGATTTTATGGTGCTTGCATGTCTCCTCCTTGCTGTGTTACCACTGCTACTGTGAGCCCCCCTTGTTGGGTTGGTGGGACAACTGGTCCCCTGAGTACTGCTCCTTCCGTGCTTATATTAGCCAGTTATTTCTGCACTCATTTATTTTCTGCTTTTACCGCATTGTCTATCTCTTTATCTTTCTCCTGATTCCTATTACAATAGTTGCCTGTATCTCAGGCCCTCCTTTTGCTTCTACCCCAACAATTTTTTCTAGGGAAACATCATACGATGGGAGTCCCATCACTAAGATGTGATAAAACAAAGGTATTTTGTCGTCTCAGGACTGTTTATTTTCCTGTGTCAACATCTCTTGTATGGACCGGATATACTCTGCGGGGTCCTCATCTGTCTTCATTTTTCAGGCTAATATTGACCTCATATCTGACGTATCTGGATACAGCTCTCTCAGTGCTTTCCAAACGTGTGCTTCATAATTGTTAAAGGGTGCTCTGTCATTTATCTTAGTACTTAATTTTACCCCTGCATATGCCGCTTGTTGACACATTTTGTCACTTTGTTCCTCCACCAATACCGCTAGTAAAAACTCTTAGTGTCCTATGGCCAGCAGAATCCATGCTGTCTCCTTCTCATAAACATAAATTCACGTACTCGCTACCGCCATTAGTGAAGGTAAATTGTAGACCAAATTATCCCTATCCATTGTCTGCCAAGGGATCTAATGCACTTCACCTTTTGCTTTCTGCAAAAGGGGCATCTGCGTTTCTGCGCTGGGTTTATTCCCTATCTGTGGTCTTTTTGCTACTGCTATTCTAGTGTTCCTACTCGGAACCCTATTTCCCCATTCCCCCGATGATTCCTCTTTCCTCTTCTTCCCTTTTGTTTGTTCTCCTTCTCCTGCTCAAATTTGTTAGATCGCATGTGTTGAACTCATCCCAATGGTCGCTATCGCTGCTGTCCTCCCAATCTCATACAGTGCCGTCACCCTCTGTCATATCTGTTTTGCGGTCGTCCAAGTCCTGTCCCCAGTTATCGATTTATTTTATATTGTATGTGTCCTGCTGCCCATACCTGCTTGTCTGCGGTCTTTCTTGTTCCTTCCCTTTTTTCCAATCTCCCTTTCCATTGCTTTTTCTGCTTCCCTGAACACTGAGTGATGTTGCAGTTGTGTGCTGTTCATAATGTCCACTAAATATTTCTTTCTCTCCTTCTCATCCTTGTCAACAGAGTTGGTTTCACACTCATCTTTATTTTTGCTTATTTTTTCCTTGTCTTCAGATCCTCGCCTAGGATTTGTATATCCTGCAGCTGGTTTCAACAGTGGGTACATTGCATAGGGATGGGTTGCGCGCTCCCCTTCTCCATTTCTTTTTTAGTTTCTTCGTCCAGCTTCCAGAGCCATAAAATGTCCTGCCTCTTTTTGAGCTTGGCTCCTTTATAGGTAGACGACGGGTATGAGTACATACTGTCAGTAATACTTGTCAAATGTTCTCTCCCCAGTCCATTCCTGGTAACACTTCCCCACTGTATCGTTTACCCATTCAAAATGGTACTTCATTATTTAATCACAATATTGGGACAACTTTTCACACATATGATTAAGAGGTGCATCCATGTAATCAAACTACATAATTCATTTTTTTTAAACACTTTCCCCTCACACTTTTACTTTTTAACCACTCCTAATTATTCTTCCCGTTATACTTAGCCCTGCGCATACACTCCTACACATAATGGCCCTCTCCACAGGCCCACCACCTTAACAACAATGCCCTATGTTAGTATACCAAGAGTGTGGTTGCTCCTCCCTTCGTTCAACCACGCCCCCTGTACGTGCTACACAGCTCTTTCGATATTTACATGTTAGTTCGGCTCTAGCCCTTCCGTAATTTCCACAGCCACAACAAACAGAAAACTACAACTGCCACTTTATCACAATTCACTGCTACTACTCGAAATGCTAGCGCATATGCTTTTTCCCCTTTGTTCTTCTCTTGTTTAAGCTCTTTCACCCAAAAATGACGCAACTACACCAATTGCCCGCAGTACGTGCAACTCTTGTCTAACAAGGTCCGCCGCTTACTACGGAACACTCTGCCCTAGTGCAGATGTGCCACTGCCCACTTACTCCCTATCAGGCAAATGGACCTAAAATCTAAGACTACTACGGCCAATCGCCCTCCACCTCTTGAGCGTGCATTCTATACACCATTAAAAGAATCCCTCTCGCTTCCTGCGCATTCATTCACGGGTACACTCACGTATCCTTTTACGAGGTTCTCCACTCTTCTGGACCTCAGTGTCTCCCTTTAAAGGCCAGTACCCCTTCAAAGTGAAGGTAGCGCTCTGACCAGGTGAATCTTCAGGAACTCGACGTCTGCGGGCCTCCTCGACCTTTGAGCTCTTAGGACTGGTCAGCAAGTGCTATCACACACTCCTCCGGGAGTATTGCTGGAATCCCCACGCCTGGTCGGGAATGTTAAGACGGATTTCTGAACTCTGTCCTGGCGGCGCAGAAGTTCAGAAGGCCAACCTAATTACTTGGAACAGGGTAACCTCTGGACAAGCCAGACCAATCAGGGTAGCGATCGCGGCGGTCAAGACTAGGTCTCAAGAGAGGTGAGGGTGACTGAAAGCCCGCAATGAGCACACAAAGCAAGGACACTTACAAATTACTCCAAACAGGTGTTATATTAAAAATATATACACATTTATTCCAAGGCCTTTGCAACAATGACCGTAGCGAGAAATCATGATAAAACTCTAGTAAACCAACACATACCAAACCAATACAATATATATACAAATACAAACGAGTCCAAAGCGTTAGATGCACGAAATGTGTAGTCCACCTAGAAGGGGAGGAAAACAGGCAGTGCGAAATAATGATTAGACCCAGTCCGCCTTCAGAGGCACCTAACTAAAAGGAAGTCCAAGCCCTACGAAGAGTGGAGCCTTGTGCTCAAAAGTACCTGCACACGCTGGTGCCAACGGGCAAAAAGGGGAGTCTCTTCGAGGGAATCAGGAAGTTCAGTTTGGTGCACAAATGAAGAAGAACAGAGTTCCGCGACTCAAGCGCAGCCTCCACTGTGGGCAGAAGCAGAGCGCGAGTACGGAAAGGCGTGCTGTTTGACACAGCGGGGAAAAGCTATGGGCTCCTGCAGGAGGGCGACCAGTTCCTAGCTATGCTACTCACCGGTCCCCGATGCAAGCAGACCCAGGCTTCTCCGCGTCAGTTTGAGTGCTGGCAGGTTCAGGGGAGCAGGGGACGTCTCTTCGTCGTGTAGATTCTGCAGCAGCAGAGTTAAGTTAAAGATGTCCCAAACGAAGTGAACCCGCACAGATTGTTACCACAGCAGGGCAACAGAGCGGCCGTGTGTATCTCAGCCAAATGTACACTACTCACTTAAGACCTGGGAATGCCAAGTGTACGATTCGTGTGAGAGTGACAAGGACTCGAAATACAACACAACCTGGCGGCGGTTACAGAGCAAGAATCCTGGGCAGGCTGGTCAGTCTGCTGGATGGCCCAGAGACACTTCCGAAGGCTTACGTGCAGGAGATGGTGAAGATGCTGAGAATAGCTGTCCCCGCTATTCCAAGGGTCGAAGTACCAGTACAGGCCTTCTGGTTCGATCAGAGGTAGAAAGGGTTTCACAAGGCGACAGCAGTGCAAAGGAGCAGTCCTTCAGCGGGTCACCAGCGATTCCTAGGTTCATCCTCGGGGTTGCAGGATACTTGGCTCCTGTATTCCCTTGTTCGTGAGAACTCAGGAGATCGACATGGTAGTGGCGTTTCCAGCCCCCTCTTATCCACGGTTCCCTTCGCGCCAAAACGGAGGGGACCCAATGGGAGATCCGCTCATCAAACACTCGCACCATACGTGGACCTATCACGGACCACGGTGGTCCCAGGCATTCACACCACACTAGACTCTCTGGCACACAGGATGTGTATTGGGACCAGACATCCCAGCCCACATCCTGGAGGCACACACAAGGCCTGTAGAAGCCCGCGAAAGCATCTGTGTTTCGCGGGAAAGTACATGCCCAAATAAGGAAGGCCCCGGGTCGGCTCGACCTGGGGAAGGTGAAGGGGGCAAGACGGTCAGCGGACAGGACAAATGAGCCTCGTGGTGTGGCCATTTTGGGAGCCAGGCCACCATTTTGGGCTAAGCTCGAGAAACGCGCTTACAACGCCAAAAGGAGCTCAAAAACACAAGAAACGATCGCTCCCACCATTCCCGTCCGTGATTCACTTGCACCGATCATTTACAATCCAAACAGAGTATCTAGGGCCTGTAGAAGGCGTGAGACCCAAGAGAGCAGTAACTTAGCTTACAGTGCCCTCTTGTGTCATGTTGCAAGAAAGCTGCAACATGATAAAGAAACTACGGAAAACAGCGTTTCCCGGTACTGACTGTCTTAAGGGCATGTCAGTTTCCCCGTAAGAATGGAGCGAAAGCCCAGAGGAGTGCGGCAGAAGGCTGCACTTCTCTGGCAAAGTCTAGATCATGGTGAAAACAACAGCAAAAAGTTTAGGGGTTGCCACATGGAAGGAAAATTACCCACAATTAAGAAATCTTTCCTAACAGGGAAAGCTGATGGAACTTTCTGGGGCCTCCAAAAATAATGTACAGGTTGTTGCCTTGGAACTCGCCAGTAGAAATGACCAAAGTACTCCAAAAGGAGTGTACGTTGGGCCAGAAGCAACAGTTTTATTGAGGGCCCCAGACGCAGCTGGGGCAGCAATATTCAAACAGAACGCCGAACTGGCGCTGTCAAAGAAACCCCCTTAAATCAAAAGCTTTTATAATCCTCTAAACTAATTAACATCACTCACTCTGCAACATAAAAATGTCTCCCCACAAGAAGCTGATAGGTGAAATCATATCATACCCCTATAAAAGGGCATATATTGTCTTCTATGATTGCATACCGCAATTACCACACCAGCCCTATTTTCCTGCTGTGATGTCACAATCCAACCCCCAATTCCCAGATCATAGTGCCATTTCATTGAAACATTTGAGATGACCAGCAGATCTTTATTCATCTGTCCCGGTCATCTCATCTACGTTCTCACAAGAAAGTCTTCTACCATGACACTGTCGGAACCCTGATCCAAGAACAAATTACTGTGTTAATGTTGCACATTACGAACTTTTCAACCTTCTTCCCAGGCAGAGATGTACTCTGGGGCAATTTGTGAAACCTTCAGTAGACCAGGCTTGGTGAATTAATATGCCGATTTATAGACTGACTGTGCATTCATTCATTGTCTTTCCGTGGCACCCATGAGCTCTGTTTTATGACCTTGAAAGTAACAAAGATTGTTTGCTTTCTATTGTGCGATCCTGGGATCGTCGGATTTGCAATGTGCTACCAGTCGCTGCGGCTTCCAAGCAAATTAATGAAACTAACACTCATTTCTGAAAAAGCATGTATTCGCCGCGCCTCATACTAATGCTAAACCTTGTATACTAACCTGTGACCCATCTTTATTATCTGTGTTTCTTTACCCTGAAATACTGTTATTTAGGGCCTTCTCTGGCCTAGTTCAACTTATTGTGTAGCTATCAAGGAAGCCCTCTTCTTGGTCAGAGTGCTACTCCTCCAGCTGATAAGTTTGCCCCTTTTTACCGCGCTGAACTTGCATTTTTACCACAAATGCATCATGTGCATTTGCAAAGTTGTTGCATGGTTTATGGAGAACGATAGAGCCGGCGGCAGAGCATATCCCTGTGGGGGACATGCAAGAAGATTTCCTACGCCTGGTGGTCGAAGGAAGTGACATGTCAGGTACCACAATTGGGCATGGACATTGCAGAGTTATGGGGTCAGCTGCAGGCTCAGGGTTTTCACTCAAGGTGTAGGCGAAAATGCTGCCATCACATTTGACGGCGAACACCAGTTCGACCCCAAACTGGCTGACAAGTCCCTGGGCCTGGCTGTCCAGCAATCGCCCAAACCATGCTTCAATTTTCCTTCCAGAGGAATGGGTTTCAGGCGGTGCGCCCCGTTTGGGGAAAAAGCACAGCTCTCGCAACCCAGGCAAGAGCAGAGGGGTTTCCCACTTTGGGAAGCCTCTAGGGGCCAACAGGCTGCAGTAGCGGTGGGGGCAGCACCGCTCACAAAGCTCCTTTGAGTTCTACCCCCATGTTTTCCCGGTTAGAGGGAGGATTGTCGAGCAGTTGCCTCAGTGGCAGGAGATAACTTGGGGTATTGCAGCTCGTCAAATGGGACTACTGTCTACCCTTTTCAAGAAGGCCTCCAGACAGACCACCCCTTACTACCCAGCAGCCGGAACAGGAGCTCCAGGAGGAACTGCAAGCCCTGTTGTTGAAGGGTGCTGTGGAAGAGGTACCTCCCAACCAGAAAGTATCAGCTGGTTTTCCTGGTATTTCCTGGTGCCCAAGAAAGGGCGAGGACTTTGTTGCGAGGCAGATGCATACGTCGGCGCCAGCTTCTGCCCCTACCCAGCCCAATACCGCACAGGTTAGAAACATTACTAAGACAACCATGCCGCCCTTATCCCAGGCAGGTACAGGAGGAGATGGAGACGATCTAAGCTGAAGATGGCAAGAGTTACCAAACTAACATTGTGACAATACATGTGCATGCATTAGACATGAAGCAAATGTGCACTCAACATGAAGAACTTGTACACTAGGTAATATATGCGTTAAAACATGAAGAATATTAATATAGCATCCATAAGTCATGAAGAATACCAACATAAACAATGTACAAGCTGAATGCAACATGAACGGCATGCGAATATAGTTCACTAACATAGAAAGGCAACAGTAATGGGCAGCCATATTTTCCAAAATGGAAGCTGCAACATGCTTCTAATTAAACACAAGTCCTCGTGAGAACTCAAGATGCTGAAATCATAGAAATACAGATCTGTGCAGAGCTCAGGTAGTAGCCGGCAACCAGAGCCAAGGTTACTGCAAAACAAGAGAGGAGCATAACGAAGGCACGTGATAGCAATTCCCTGGATACAAGAAGTATACTCCCAAATTAATTAAATTTGAGACAAGCGCATCCGACCATTGTTAGCCAGGTTGACGCAATCTATAAGCCAAGAAAAGTCCATACAGAATAGCTGAATAGTGTCTCCTGTGGTAAAGGAAACCATGGCACTCACATTATTATTGGCTAAAATCCTAATAAATGCAGTGTTAAATAATTCCAACCATAGTCCCATCACGTGACCCATAATTGGCTAACACAGTCTATTTATTACAAACCAACAAAGAAAGGACACCTGCTGTACTCCCTACACATACACCCAGACACAAGACATCGTATCAGGCCAAGTACAACCAAATCACCCTGGATCATGGCCTAGGAATAAGGGATGGTATCCTTCTTTTAAATTAATGTAAAGCACCCTGTAGACCTCTCTCCCCCTACTCCTGTCTGGCTCACATCTTGACGACCTGTGTATTGTTGAAGGCTACTTAACAGAACGTCAACCATTTAGAGTCCCTGGAGCTAGGCCGCCGAGCAAATTATGTGCCAGCCAATAATTTGGTGTCGAGATGATGTATTTTTACTTTTATCAATTTAGAGGTGGTCGCAGGTGGAGCCATCAGATTGTAAGTGTGAAACATTTAATTGGGTTATACCAATGTCTATATGTAGCCAATCCCCAGTCCCCCTAGGGTTTGTACAGACAGATGGATTGGATTGTGATGTCAGCAATGACGAGTTTTGAGTATTTTATGCCATTGTGTTTTATTGAATTAAATGAGAGCTTCAAGATTTGTATGCTTGTATGCTGTCCCTGCTTTATTCCGGATGTCAATAAAGCTGTGTTGTGCATTGCACTCTGCTTCTGTTATTTAGTCTGGTTTTAACTGACTCCATATCTTCTGGGTAACTCTGGACTTTCCTGTTCCGTGTTAACAAATTCATCCTATTTTGGACCTTAGGGCCTTGAACAAGTCCATGAAGGACAAATTAAAAACGGAGATGTTACAAGAGATTCTCCAGGTTCTGCAGTCACAGGACTGGTTGATGTCGTTGGATCTGCAGGCTGCATACTTGCATTTGCCCATCCATCAGAGGAGCAGGCGATTTCTAAGATTACTTATAGGCTACATCCATTACCAATTCACGGTGCTCCTCTTTGGGCTAGCCTCTGTGCCCAGGGTCTTCACCAAAATGATGACAGTAGTGGCGGCACACCTCAGGAGATCCGGTATCAACATATTCCCCTACCTGGATGACTGCCTGATCAGAGGGAAGTCGCCTGGTGCAGGTATTGACTCACCTCGAGGACACCTTCTCGCTGCTTCACCGGTTGGGCTTCTCCCTGAATTTCTAAAAGTCCCACACAACACCAACACAGAGCCTCCAGTTCATCGGAGCAGTCCTGGACACTCTGGAGGGAAAGGCTTTCACCCCCCACTACTCCCCCCACCCCCCGAGGGGAAAGTCGCAAGTATCTGACAAATAGTCCAACTCTTCCCAAGCCACGGTAGCTTGCCAGCGGCCTCCTTTCTCCGCCTTTTAGATCTCATGGCCTCCTGTATTTTTTTCTGGTGCCAGAGGCTATGTTGTGAATGCAGTGGTTGCTGAGAAGTCAATGATGCCAGTACTTCAGCGCCATGAGGGACATTTTCAGGGTGTCAGTCGGTAGCCAACGATCTAACTTGGTAGACCAGCAGAGCTATGTGATGGCAGGGCAACCCTCCTGGCCCCAAGCCAGGGTGGTTACAGATGCTGAGGTTTTGGTGTGCTCACTGCGAAGATCTACAGATGAGCGGCCTATGGTCTTCAATTCAGAGCCGGTGGCACATCAACAGGCTGGAGCTGCAGGCAATCCGGCTAGCCTTGATGACGTTTGGCCCTTCTCTAAGGGGGAAGCATTTTATGATCATGACGGACAACATGGTGGCCATGCACTACCTGAACAAACAGGGAAGTCTGCAGCCCCTTCCCCATTGCACAGAGGCGATGCAACTATGGTCCTGGTTGTTGGAGAGCCAGATCTCAGTTTCGACAGTCCATCTGGCGGGAAAGGAGAATGGATTGGCAGACGTTCTGAGCAGGCACAGCACAGTCTCGCACGAGTGAGAATCGTGCCAAGACGTTCTCGAGGAGATATTCGCTCGCTGGAGTACCCTGACGATGGACCTGTTTGCTGTGTTATCCAACAGGAAGTGCAGACGGCTTTGCTTGAGGGAATTCCCAGCAAAAGGGCTTGTTCATTCCTGGTCGAGTGCAACTTCGACTTCCACCATGCCATCTCTCAGATTCCTTTCATCCTGTGTGATCTCAGGAGGTTGTGGGGATTCCGAGCAACCATGATCTTGATCGCCCCGGATTAGGCGACGAGAACATGGTACTCAACTCCTGAAACTGTCCATCTGCCCACCTCTCCGGTTGCCTCGTCGCCCAGACCTGGTTTCCCAGTCGGAAGGTTGGGTACTTCACCCATAATCCCTCAACCTACATGTGCAGCTCTTGAGAGGATGAGATATGATGACTGGGGCCTCTCAGAAGAGGTGCTTGAGGTGTTGCTGGCTGTGCTCAGACCATCTACAAGATCTATGTATGGGTGCAGATGGGGAAGATACGAGGCGTGGTGCATGGAACTCGAGCTGGACCCGATCTTGTGCTCCGTCACTTTAGTGATGGAATTCCTTCTATAACTGACCTTGTCAGGCCTTCAGGTCGCAACAGTCAGAGGTTACTTGGCAGCTTTCTCTATTTTTTTGAGAGTTCTCTGGATCAGGGTTCTTTTTAACGATCCAGTGATCACCCAGTTCCTAAAAGGCCATATAAATATGTTCCAGCCTACTCCTTTCGTAGTCCCAGACTGGGATCTTAATTTGTTTCTTACAATCTTAATGGCGGCTCTGTTTGAGCTTATGCATTCATGTTCAGTCGGATTGCCCACATTAAAAACGGCCTTCCTGGTGGCTATCACGTCTACCAGACATGTCGGTGAGCTACAGGCGTCGTCCTAGAAAACACTGTTTCTTTGTTTCTACAAAGAGAAGTTATTTCTCAAGGTACGCTCTGGAGGAGAGGGGTGGATAGCTCAGGGGCAGCGCTTCTCTTCTGGAAGCAAGACTAAGCAGCGCAACAGAGGTTTGAATCCTGATCCTGCAATTAGAAACCAATATCTGGTATTATGCATGCTATAAAAGAACAATTATAATTATAATAATACAAATTCCTACCCAAGGTGGTCTCAGAATTCCATGTGTCACAGAGGATTGACTTGCCAGTGTACTACCCTCCTCCCCATCCCCCTAAAGATGAGGAGAGGTTGCATGATTGGACCTTAAACGGGCCCTTAGTTTTTATGTGGCACTTACAGCTGAGATCAGACTGCCAGACCAATTCCCACTCCAGAAAGGGGGTTGGCTGTTTCCAAGAAGAGTATTTCCAGATGGAGAACTCTCTGCATTTGAGTGTTATCGGGTAGCAGGCAAGGATCTGTCACCAGGAATAAGGGCACATTCCACAATGGGCATGGCTGCAACTTCAGCATTGCAAAAGGGCGTTCAGTTGAGACAGATCAGCCAGGCTGCGATGTGGTCATCGCTTCACACATTTACAAAGCACTATTGCCTTGCTACAGCATGTGGTGTGGATGCCAGTTTGGCTGAGCGGTCTTGCAGAACTTCTTGGTTTAGAGACTTTCATCCCGCCTCTGCATTTTATACTACTATGGGAGTCTATCCAATGTGGAATCTGCAGCTGAAAGCAATTCATTGAAGGAGAAATTGCTTACCGGTAGTGCTCTTTCTATTGATTCTTCCCCCATAGTTTCCTGATCACCTTCCCATCCGGCCCAGCTATGAAAGTGCTCTGCATTTATTGTGACTAGCCTCTTCTCAAGAGATGAGGTGGTGAATGGTGACCTTCCACATTTATCATTGCAGCCTTTTCTCGCTTGTACTGTACTTCACAGTAGTGTTACAGGCCTGTTCCCTCCTCCCTCCCACCCCCCCTGAATACTTTTTTGGCTTTCAAACACGAGTTGTGGCTGTTTTAGCCGAATACTCTGATTCTTTCTCTGTGGCTGCTGAGCTCAAGGTGGGGCAGGGGGAATGCGGTATGGGGGCCTAGTGACGTAGTATATGTATTGCGACTGACGTCCTGTCCGGAGTCGACAATCTACACGTCGAGTCAAGAGAGATTGACAACCGAGACGCACTACACACCCTGCTGAAATGTTTTCATGGCAGTTTATGCTGAAAGGGATATCTTATCTGATGAGGAATCTGTGGGAGAAGAATCCTTAGAAAGAACATTAACGATGAGTAATGTCTCCTTATGCTGCAATTTATGGTCTCTGCCCTTCTTGTAAAATGCAGTTTGTGTGTCTATCATGTCCTCTAAATACTTCTGGCCAGGAAGTTGATTTTACTTTTGAAATGTCAAAAGTTAATTTAATTGATGGGCACTGTACAATTCCTCATTAAACTTCATCTGGTTTATCACTTTAATCAGAATGTATGCCTAATTGGGTACCTCATCATTGTAATGGATGTGTGGAAAATGTTTGCTTTGTAACTTTACAAGCTGTTCTTCGTGATTAGCCTTGAAAAGCTTTGCATGCTGTCATATCCTACCTATAGCTATGCCCATAATCTACTTGTCTTTACAGCGTCAACAAAATGTCACCAAGTATGTCACAGATGAGTGGTGCCAAACCGAGCATGAGCTGCTACGGGAGAGAGGTCTCTGGGGGCCTCCCATTGGTTCACACCTGGACAAATGGATGCTGGAGATGACAGAAGGACCCTGCAGGATGAGGAAGAAAACTGTGCGGAATGACATGTTTTATGTTCACTATCCTTACTACCCCGACTGTGAACCTGGTGAAACAGTAAGTAATGAGGTTTGCTTCTGGCGTATATTTTAGAAAACCTGAATGTACTAATATGCTAAATCAGAAAAACAAAGATGCAGGAGGAGCTAGAATAGGAATTGCTTGGAGTAAATGCTATGCTTCATTTTGGGTGCCTCTTCAGAATGTATTGCATAGTTCTAAAGATTTGGGGGTCATTTTACGCCAAGATGGATTCCAAAATCAGCCCTTTTGGGATGCCACCCTATTATGGTGAAAAGGGAAAACACTCAGAGGTTAGCCAAACCCTAAACAAGATGAGGTAACCTAGCAGTCAAGGCTTTGTTTCACGAAGGGTGTAAGAGTGGTCTAGGGCTACAGTGAGTCCACACAGAGAAACTTCAGTAATTACAGTTACAGTAAGTATATCAAAATAAAATTATTTATTAGGCCTTTAGGATAAAAATGAAAGGTAAAGATTGTTTAAAACATATATACACCTCCACCCTTAGGAGAAATAGAATTGCATATTCATGAATTACCAGTGCAACACAGGTGAATAGTCATTTGCATATAATAGACAGAATCAACCCAAAACAACTTGCCTCATTCGTGTAAAGCCCAGCCCTAAAATGGTTTAGGGTCTTGTGCCCAAATGTCAACTGTTCCAAAACATATAGTAAGGTAAGTTCTTATAGGAATAGAAGTACCAGTGGTTATTATTAAGAGTTCCAAAGTCCGATACAAATTTGAATAAAGTTCAGGTACATACTCTGATCAACCCAACACACTTGGATGGGCCTAGGTAATTATCTTAACCCAGGTTCCACCTCCAAAGATCAGGTAAGCATGCGTTTATGGCCAGTAATTTATGCCCAGTGTAACCCTGTGAACGGGGGCGGGGGGCTCAGAAATGGGCATGTTAACCCCCCTGACTCCAATTCTTCCACAGACCACTGCCGCTGTTATAGAGTCTGTTGGGACACACTCTTCTGCTCTTGGTCCAGTCGAGGCGGGCCCAGGAGTCGTGGGTGCAAAAGACACTTTTGTCAACAGGTTTTAGTGTGTTGGTTGTGGTACACATGAATCTGTTCCATACAGCTTCCAGTAGAAAGACCCAAATGAGGAAAGATGAAGACTTCAGTGGGCAGACTATCTCAGCAGATCTCACGGGACTGAAGGAGTGTTGCAGCGGGGGTCACCATGGTCAGGCGGCGACAGGTGATAGTCAGGTGGCGAACACAGGAGCAGGCCCAGCACAGCTTACCTTGCAGTGAAACGGCTGAAAAGGCAGGAGCAGGTGACATGTGGCACATGCTGAAGATCTGCAAAGTTCCAAGTCTCTGCTTGGAATGACAGCAATGAAGTAGCCCAGGAGCGAGCTGGTCACTCCACAGGTTGCCCCAGGGACACTTTAAGGCTCAGCACACATGGACCCTCCAGTAGGGGTTGAGACTGGTTGTTACCACCGGTCCAGGGGTCAAAGCTCCAATGATTGGCCATCTTGAGTTTAGGATAGAGGAGCAGGGCTTCACCTACACAACACTAGAGTCGATGCTGGTCAGCTGCAGGGGTTGTCATCGGATCAGCAGGCTGATCTTCGTAGAAGTCTTTGTTCCAACGTTCTGCTGAATAGTCCTTTTATCTAAGATTCAGGCTAGGAGCAAGCACACCAATGGTATGGATCTGCACCATTCATAAAGTCAGTGGCTAGCCAATCATGGACAGCCTCTGGTCACCAAATCTGCCCAGCAACAGATTTTCTGGCACCAGAGAGGTGGATTCTGACTAAACAGTCATAGTCAGTCTCTCTCTCTCTCTCTTTCTCTCTCTCTCTCTCTCTCTCTCTTTCTCTCTTTCTCTCTTTCTCTCTCTCACACACTCACACACACACACTTTGCCCACCAAAAGGATTTCCATATAAGGCATTTCTTGACCTGCGAAAGGCAGGAAGAAGGCCAAAGGACAATATGGCCAAAGATCAAACAAAACACCTTGATGCACAGCCATCTTAAGGTGCTAGCCACCTTTAGTAGCCATTCACGGCAATGCAAAAGCGCACAAATAAAATAACCCAAAAATGGTACAAATATCACAGCTGCCACCAGCTGGTAAAGTAACCGAAAAGCCACCATATAAAAAAAAAAAATAAGGATACAAAGTACCCCAAATGTACTTGACTGTAAGGTAATGTGCAATTGTAACAATTCAAGAATTCATAAAGAAAGGCGTCAGGAGAATGTTCAAAACAAGAAAAATAAAGGGTGTCCCATAGAAATCTATTGAGGGAAAATTTTAAAAAATTCAAAAAGAAAATCTTTCCTAACATCCCATGATGGCATCCCTTTTGGAGGAACCCTCTGCCTGCTATCCCTTCTATGTGCTGCCCCTGTGCATTTGCTGCCCTGTTCCATTCTTTCTCCATTCTGGGAAAAAAAACCTTATTTAATGCATCAGTAACTTGACCTCAAAAAGGGTGCTTGTTTGAGGCTGGCACAACAGAGATGGCTATACACCATTGCTATTAATGCACGCTCATGCAGCAATTATTTTTACCTGATTGGGGTGCGGTATGTTTGGCGATATTAGTTGCTAATGATGCGTAGAAATGACTTGTAGACTTGTGTGCTGTTTGCTTTGTTTATCCTATTATAATTGCCTACAATTTCAAGGCGTACCTACCTTCATGCACATGATATTCACCTTACATCAGTATAAGTATTTGAGGGAGGTTTGAGAAGAATGGTGGTGGAAGGGATGGTAGATGGGTCAGGGCAGTGACAGAGTTCTGATGAGGAATGATGGAGGTGTTTGTAGGAGAGTGGAAAGTGGGGCAAGGTTGGAGGAGGTGAGGGATGGAGAGTTTGGGACAGAGGAGGTGTATTGTATGGGAGGTAGATGAAGGGAGGAGGGATAGAGTAGGTGGCATCGGCAGGCAACACATAAAGGTGAGATTGAGGTAGAAGGCCCCAGGTGCAAGTAAGGTATAGCGGGTGAGGAGAACAGGGTTGAGGGATGTCTTAGAGGTGGAACATTTTGAAAGGAGGCAGGGATGGGCAGACTTCTGCTGTCAAGGTGGGTGTTAAACCAAAAGGCAAGGCTGCAAAGCTTTCTCACGTCAATTTGAGGTTTGGAGGAAGGGTTGAAGCAGTGTGTCAAGGCTTTCCTGAATGTGGGGTAAGTCTCATAAGGGGTGAATGTAGTTGAAGAGTTCATATCTAAGTACTGGTGCCTTATTCTTGTGGTAAAAATGCAAGTTCAGCACAGTAAAAAGGCGTGAACCTACCAGCTGCAGGATTAGCCCACTAAAAGAGGAGAGGGGCTTCATTGATGGCCATACTGTTATATGCACTAGGCTGGAGAATGCCCTTAATTGTGCTTTAAGCTAATAACATATAGGCGATAAAGTTGAGTCACAGGTAAGTATAAAGTTTTAACGTTGGACCGAGGCGCTGTAAACAGGCCTCAAAGCATGCTTTTTAGAAACAAGTCCAGATTTCATTAACTTGCTTAGTGGCTGCAGAGGCTGGCAGCACATTGCAAATTACATGTTCCCAGGAT